>NC_135484.1:133964486-134564486 GCF_052094955.1 Ictidomys tridecemlineatus
TATTAAATGTATGGAAAGCGGCATGGAGATTCCTCAGAAAATTGGGAATGGAACCACCATTTGACCCAGCTATCCCACTACTTGGTTTATACCCAAAGGACTTAAAATCAGCATACTATAGTGAAGCAGCAACATCAATGTTTATCGCAGCTCAATTCACAAATGCTAGACTATGGAACAACCAACCTAGGTGTCCTTCAGTAGATGAGTGAATAAAGAAAAAATGTGGAATATTACTCAGTTTTTAAAGAAGAGTAAAATTATGGAATTTGCTAGTAAATGGTTGGAGTTGAAGAATATCATGCTTAGTGAAATAAGCCAATCCCATGAAATCAAAGGCTGAATGTTTTTTCTAATATGTGGAAACTAATTCACAATAAGGTAAGGAGCACTAGGGAAGAATAGCATTACCCTAGAGATAGAGATAGAGGGAAGTGATAGGAGGAAAGGGGAAGGGATGTGGGGAATAGGAAAGACAGTAGAATGAAACAGATATTATTACTGTAGGTATATATGTGACTGCATGAGCCATATGATTTTGTAACATGTATATTCAGAAAAATGTGAAATTACATCCCATCTATGTATGATATATCAAAGTTCTCAAATGCATTGTACTGTCTTGTATAACTGATTAAAACAAATAAAACGTTTTTAAAAACTAAAACAAAATAATATGGTTGTATATGCAAAAATCTTAAGTGCTGTGTGCAGTGGTGCACACCTATAATCCCAGAAACTTGGAAGGTTGAGGCAGGAGGATCTTAAGTCAAAGACCAGTATCAGCAACTTAGCAAGACCCTGTCTCCAAAAAAAGAAAAAGGAAAAAAGAAAAAAAGAGCATCCTTGGAGGTTCAATCCCAGGTATATTTAAAAAAAAAAGTCCTAAGCAATTTCCAAAATATTTTTGGAATTAAATTAACACTTGAATTTAATATAGTAACAGTAAACAAGATCAAATATAAAAAACAATCTATTTTATCACTAATTACAAGACAGAAGCAGTTGGAAATTTTACTTAAAATAAAAAATAAACAAAGTCGTAAAATGCAGTCCTGTAGCAACTGCCTAAAAATACAGTGTTCCAAAGTACATAAGCAGTTGATTGTAGATGGATAAAAAAAAGCTATGATTTTGTTTAAACTTGTCAAAATCAATAAGAATTTGTTCAATATCAAATTCAAACATTATTTCAAGTCAAATTCTGTAATCATTTTGTATGATGTTAAGTGGATACCGGTTACTACATGGAAATACAGTCCAAAATTCTTCATCTGCAATTCAAAATTTATAAAATCTAAAACATTTTTTCCACATAGCTAGTTCATAATCAAGTTTTACTTGATTTGAATTCAGTGCTAGCCAGAAGATCATATAAATCAAATAAGTCTATCTATAATTAACTGTATAATTTATATGCAGATATTAATAAATTTGAGTTTCACTAATCTTGCATACTGACTCTTTGGTGAACTAAGTTATTAGTTGTGATAATTTTTAGTGCATTCCTCAAAATCATCTATAGTTAATATGGTATGATTGATCTAGACTCCCACTTAGGTTGTTAAATAAATAAATATTAATACTTCTTGCTTATAAAGTGTTTGTAATAAAGGAATTTGGAAATCTTATGTTTCCACAGTTAGCAATGACCATGTATGCATTTGTTACCATTTTAAAATAATGTCTTTCAACCTTAGTCATGCTGTTGTTAAGTTATCTATAATCTAGAATTGTTAATCTAATACTAAGTATAGTCTAGGACAGTCAAGAAAGCAATTTGTAATTCCTTTTCTAAAATGTCAGGAAAGAAACATGAAAATACTGAAATGAATTAACTAAAAAGATGCAAAAGAAGCATATTACATCTTTGGCTACTGATTGTAATGACTCATTCATTCATTCTGCAAATATCTGTTGAGCACAACTTTGTAAAAGACAATAGGACTAGAATGAGCATCCCATTAAAAAAAGCAATACAGTGGCTTTAAAACAAGTAGGAAAGTTATTTTTAAAAAATTTAAAAGTACAAATAAAATATAATTTGGATTGCCTATTCTGAACATTTCATATAAATGGAGTCATACTAACTGGCTTTTAAACTCAACACAGTGGTTTCAAGATTCATTCCAGTTACAGCACAAATAAGTTCTACACCCCTTGTCCCTCCTTCCTCATTTTTGGGCCCTATCAATAGGATTTTTTATATGGAATAATACATGATTTTTTCAATTTATTTATCAGTAGATGGAAATTATATTGTTTCTGCCTCTAGTTATTGTGAATGTATACATAAGTTTTTGTGTGAACATACACTTTAATTTAATTTCTCTCTATATAATATGAGGTATATATCTAGAGACGGAATTGCTGGGTACCATGGTAACTCTGTATTTAACCTTTCGAGGAACTGCCTGGCTGCTTCTAGGTTGGCTACACCACTTTACATTGCTCAGCAGTGAATAAGGGGTCCAATTTCTCCACATCCTCATCCTGTTGTCATACTGTCTTTTTAATTACAACCATCTGAGTAGGTGTGAAGTAGCATCTCATTGTGGTTTAGATTTGCATTTCCTTGATGGGTCAATGATGGTTTCATGTCCTTATTGGCTATTGACAACATGTAAAAATAAAAATGATTTTTCATACTAATCTTTCATCCTGAATCTTTAGTAACTTAGCTGTGATAACTTAGTATATTAAGATTGTCTACATGTAATTTAAGACTTTTTCATGTCCAAATAGAGATAGTTCTAGTTCTAATGTGAATGCCTCTTACTACCTTTTCTTGTCTCACTGTCTGGACAAGAACCTCCAAACCATGTTAAAGAGAAGTGAAGAGAGCACAAAATCTTCTCTTGAGCCTCATCTCAAAGGGAAAACATCTAGTCTATTTCACTATTAAGGATAATGTCAGCTGTGAGGTTTTTGTAGGTAAACTTTTTCAGATTTTCTCTTCAATTCCTAGTGTAATTAGTATTATCATGACAGGATATTAGTGTTTTTTTGAAATGTCAAAAAAAATTTTCTGTGTCTACCAAGATTATGCAGTTTTTGTCTTTTATTATACTGACAAGCTGTCTGAATAGTGTTAGTCACATTTTGTACATGAAACCAACCTTGCATTCCTTAGATAAATCTCTCTTCATCATGGTATATACTCCTTTTGATATGTTTCTGGATTGAGAATTTTTGTTTAGGAATTTTTCCTCTATTCAAAAATGATATTGGTATGTAGTTTACTTTTCTTTAAATAAGGTCTTATCTGGCTTTTGATATTAAAATTCCATGTTAAACCTAAAATCTTAAACTGGTAGAAGTCCAAAAACTGTTATGAGTCTTAGAAGTTTGTTTATATGACTAATTCTGTATACATTTACAATATCTATCCCAAGAAAATGATTCCTGGAGAAAGTTATTCTTGGATATAAGTATACGTGAAAACTGTGAGGATTTATAGAAAATATTTCTAAATCACTGTGCAATGCGCAATACATATGCCCAATGTTATAATTTAGGAGTAAATACTATATAGGTAAACATATATGAATATGTGTATCAATTATAAATATGATATACAAAATACTACAAAGCAAGATTTAGAAACTAAAATAATATTTAAAAAGTCTTAAAATATTTTAACACTTTGTTTGATCTATAAGTTAGGAGAGGCACAATGCTTCCATTGTTTTAAAACTTTATTTTAAAGTTTTAGAGAAGGAATATTTTAGTAACTTTGTAAAATTATTAAAATAAATATCAATAATACATTTTTCAATGGTTTAATCCAGCATGAAAAAAAGCTGCAATTAATTCAGGTGTATATATTTTTTAAATATCAAAATTGAAAATTAAAAATGCTTAATAAAATACAAGTTCAATGGGAAAATCATTACTTTTTTAATATAAATGAAGAGAGTGATTGTTTTAAAAGTTATGATAAATGCCTAGAGAAAATTTGGCAAAATTGTGATAATACAGATTATCTGAAAATAAAGCATAGGGTAGAAATTTTGCCTAAATCATTCAACTGATTTATTGTTTTCCTTAAATACTACTGGAGTGTTGCTTTAAAAAAACTTTGAAAACCTGAGACTGAGTATGTGCTTATCTACTAAGCATATCTGGAAAATAAAACAAATGTGGAAGGCTTTTTCAAAAAATCATTTTCCTTTAAATTTCTTTAGCTGTTCTACCCCCAGCTGAGATGGTCTTGAGCTTCCTCCTTCTCCAGGCTGCTCCTCCTGCATTTGGCTTTAATCAGGTGCAGAACAGGAACTCAACATCCTGTTGCCTTACTCTGATTAGGAGGAGTCAAATTCTACAAATTGGCAGGTTTCTGCTTGTAGTGATTCTATTTGATGAATCATCTGCTTTTAAGTATTTGAAAAAGGGCCATTAGTGAAGCAGCAGCCCAGCTTGTTGCTATTTTCCGGTCTATTTATAACCAGCCACTCCAAGGAGCCAAATGTTGATCCTCTTTATCAACTGAGCCTAAAATTTAGGAATGCAACAGAGAAGACCGGATAGCCACTTAATTCTGAAATAAAAAACAGTAGTCACCAACAGTTGATACACTAGTTGTAGTGGTCTCATGACCACTATATAGTAAATTAAGGAATTAAGAAATCTAGGTGGCTTTTCCCTAATAATTGAGAAGCTTCAAATGAATATTTAAAGGGTTAGTCCTCCTGGCAAAAAAGTGAGGATTCAATCATTGTTAACAATAAATACAGAATTCAAGATACAAGGTGAAAAAGAGCCTAAAATTAACAACATCACTAAGATAGTAATGGCTTTCTTAGTCTCCATGTCTTATATTAACCCATTTCCTAAAACTCTAATCCTAGATATAAGGTACTGAAGCTATTTGGACAGGTATAACATAACTGTTATATGCACTAATGATGATGTTCTAAGTTCCCATCTTCATCCATAGAAATGTCTTCCCACCAACCACACCACATGGTCTGCACCCAAGCTCCAGTCACTCTTGTAAGGTGATACTAACAATGCATATACCACCCAGCTGGTAGGATGGCAAGAAGCCAGACTTCCTCAGCTGGATGGTCTTGATTTAGAGGTTGCAAAATGGCAGTCTCATTAAGACCTGGCCACTGTCTCTTTCTCAACATCATTAAATTGCTAACACAGCAGGCCCAACATCAAATGGCCTTTGTGTAATCCTATTAAGCCAAAGGATGAGAAAGGCTTGACTTGGGGATGAGGGAATGCTTTTCATTGAAACCTGAGTTTTATAGCCTGACAGACTCCCTTAGCAAGGGAAGATGGCAGAGACAGCATGAGAAAGCTACACCAAACCGAGGCAGAAGCAACATCACAAGTACTGAGAACAGGAACCCAAGTAGAGCAAAATTTAAAGAAAATCTCATAGCTGGGGACACCAAAAGCTAACAAGCCCAAATCTTCAAGGCACTAAATTAAAATGGTTGAATATGGGACACATACTTAGAAACTGCATGTCTTAATTGCTTACTGGCATCAACTCATGCCCCAAAACCAAGTGATAATTTTGTGGCATTGTTCTGTTATTCTTTGCCATTCGTAAAATTCATAAGGTAAAAAATGGCAGAATGTGCTACACAATTAGGCTTCAATGACTTTTCAAATTTAAATTTTAGAAGAAAAAAATCACAAATGAGATCACTTGTTAAATCTGCTAGCAATAATACACAATGCAAAATAAAAATCACTGCCTCCTTGAACAAAGCACAAAATCAAACATCTTAGCTACACAAATGCATGTTTTAGGGACACCACAGGTGCTGTACAGAAAGTGTCCAGACTAAAATATGTATTTTTAAAATTTCATTCAATTGACTGTATAGGGAAGAACAAAAAGAGGTAAAAGAGGTAAAATTTTACTTTATATGTAAAAATTTTAAAAAATGGCAATTCCAGCCAAATAATATTAAAGCTTTAGACCACAGAGAAACCCCAAACTCTTTAAGATTTTTGACAGAGGAATAATAAAAGTATTCAGGTACTTATCCTTTAAGAACTTAATCTAAATTCACATAATTAGAGACTTTTAAATATTATTTATAATTAATTTCTGTAATTGATTTCCTTAAGTACATAGTTCCTGAGTCTCCTTGGCCAACAATATCAGGTAATATTGATGCTGGTCCTTGAATCTCAATACATGGTCATCACACTGTATTCCCAGAAGTTTTATGGACGCTTCCGAATAGCTGACTTAAATTTCATTTTACACAATACTGAAAACTGCATGTACATGCAAATTATACTGACATTAGTGGTATCTACTTCAATATGTACTTATACTGTCAGATTAAACTCAATTTTAATTTTATTTAGACTGGATAAAAAGGTTTCTCCTCTCATTTTTACATACACTTGAACCTTTTAGATGTGTCATTAATAAGGACAATCAAAAACTACAAGAGGTAGGATATCTGTCTTCTTTCTCATAATAGTTATTTGTTCGCTAAACGTTGCCACAATTTTCAAAATTCAAAACATATAAAGCTTGTTGAAACCTGTGCCACTCTGGCAGATGCAAAGGTAGTAGTCTCTCTTACAGGGGCCCTACTGAAACCCAGGTTAGATAGGCATTCAAGAGAGGGCAGTAATGCAACCCACAGAAATATGTGCATTCTCAGAACTAAGAGCAGGAAAACAAAAAGGACAATCTAAAATAAGCATACTTAAAATATTCAGAGATAAAAGAAGGATGCAAAGCCACAAGTTAGAAAAGAGATCTAAAGGGAGCACTGAACAGAAATTTCATATGGTTACTAAAATGTTAGCAAAAGTCGTCAACGGAGAGGTTGAACAATAGAAAAGGCATAGCTCAACAGACAGCTATACTGAATGATGAATGATCTGAATGAGGAAAAATGAGAGCAGCACCCAAAATAAAGCACAAAACTAAAAAAGCTAAAAATAGATAAAGTGGAGTCTTAAACACATGGAAGGGAAGCTGGGAGGCTCCAAACTGTGCCTAATAGAAGTTGCACAGGAAAGAAATAGACAAAACGTGATGGGAGACAATGGTCATGGAATTGGTTGCCAAAATTTTTTCAGAACCAAAGAAAAACACAGATGCTCAGAGTAAAGGAATACATTGTGTTCCACCCAAGAGTCATTCAGTTACACTATAATGAAACTGATGAACATAAAAATCAAAGATACATAAGTCTTAAAAGCAAAGTACTCACAAAGGAATACAAATTATGCCAATTTAAAAAAAGAAGAGCGAGAGATATCAGGATATTTTCATATTGCTAAGAGAAAATTTCTTCCAATTTAGAATTTTGCAACTAACCAAACTACCATTTCAAGTATAGAGACAAAATAAAGATATTTTCTTACAAAGGTAGAGTGTCTGTAACTCACACACTTTCAAAAAATATATCACTAAAGAACATACTTTAACTAGAAGGAAGCTGAACCCCAAAAGCAGAAACTAGATGGAAGTAGTAATGGCAAATAAAGAAATTGGTAATCGTACAATCAAATCTAAACAATTATTAGTTATCTTTAAAATACAACAAAAACAACTGATTAATTTGTAAAATAAGCAAATGGCAGAGTTAACATATTAGAAAGCAATAAATAGAAACATAGGTGGCAGCAGATCAAAGTTCAAATGTTCTGAGAACAATACTATTAATTAGATTTAGACTTCATAATGTAAGCATGCTAAAATTAAGCAAAATAACAGAAAGGAATAGAGAGGGCAAATTCTGCACCAGTAGCTGAGAAAAAAGAAATAAAGAAAATTCAAACCAGCAAAAGGCAGGAAAGAAAGGCTTACAAAGAAAAAGTAAAAAAGATAAATTAAAATAGAAATGAGTACCTATATATATATATAAATTACAATAAATACAAAAAAAAAGTGAAAGGAAGCTGGGCACAGTGACACACACCTAGAATCCTAGCAGGCAGGGAGGCTGAGACTGGAAGATTATGATTTTAAAGCCAGGTTCAGCAATGCTGAGGTGCTAAGCAACTCAGTGAGACCCTGTCTCTAAATAAAATACAAAATAGGACTGGAGATGTGGCTCAGTGGTCAAGAAACAAAGTTCAATCCCTGGTATCCCACACATACAAAAGCAAAAATGAAAGGAAGGTAGGAGTGGTGGCACTTGCCTATAATCCCAAAGGCTTGGGAGGCTGAGGCAGAAGGATTGCAAATTCAAAGCCAGCCTCAGGAACTTAGTAAGAACCTAAGCAATTTAGTGAGACTCTGTTTCGAAATAAGAAATACCAAAAGGAGGGAGGGTAGGATATTGTTCAGTGGATAAACATCCCTGAGTTTCATCCCTGACATAAATTAAGCAAACAAACAAACAAATAAAAAAACAAACAAGTAAACAAATGAAAGGAAATAAAACTGAAATTAAAAAAAAATACCTAGTTATTGCTTATAAATATATACTGAAAGCAAAAGAACACTGAATGGCTGAAAATATTGTAGGTAAAATGTTTTTTAAAAAAAAAAAACTTCATTTAACAATACCAATCCTTTTTTGCTTTAAATTCAAGGCCTGGCAAAAATAAAAGTTATATTACATACTAGTAAAACCATCCATGGAAAAGACATTGCAATCAAACAACAAGAAGAAACAGTTGGGTACAGTGTTACATGCCTATAATTCCAGCATATCAGGAGGCTGAGAGGAGGATCACAAGGTCCAGGCCAGCCTCAACAAATTGGTGAGGCCCTAAGCAATTTAATGAGACCCTATCTCAAGATAAAAAATTAAAAGGGTGGGGGATATATCTCAGTGGTACAGCAACCCTGAGTTCAATTCCCAGTACCCACACCCACAGCCCTCCCCCCAAAAAAAAAGGAGAAGGAGAAGAGGAAAGAAAAGGAGGAGGAGGAGGAGGAGAGGAAGAAACAAATCAACAGTGATAGTGAGAAATTCAAATATTCTGTGGGCATATTAAAATTGCCAATGTAATTATTTAGAAAATGACACTAAAATAAATGAGCTTAGCATTCAATGTATGAAGAAACAGAACAAAATAACCCAAAGAAAGTATAAGATACACAAATTTGACTTTCATTTTTACTTTGAAAAGGAATCTAATTTGTTTCCATTTTTATTCACATGTTATTAATATCATAAGTTAAGGTCTGACATAAAAGTATACTGAAGAATTAAAAATACCTAAACTATGAGTTTAATTTTCACATCTGATAATGATGAGGATAAAATGGTCATGTGAAGAAGCTTAGAGATTATTGGAAAAAAATATTTAAAAGTCTTAGTGTCACACACAATGAATTTTTAAAAAAAATATGTAGTTAAAAAAATTTCAAATCCAGCATTCACTTATCTTCATGGATGTCATTATTAGCCAAGCAACTGAAACCACATGGTGCATGAATATTAAAAAGAAAGTACTCTTATACTGATTGTATCTTAGCCTTTATATTTTCAGACAGATGAATGAAAGTGTACACCATGTGGTCTGTTTCTAAGTCAAGACGTTCTCTAGCAATATGAATATGTTTCAAGCTAAAGGCAGGTTTTGAAGACCACAAAATTTTTAAAAATTAAATTTAAAATAGACAGTTCTTTGTTAATTCTAAAAAAACCTATATAGAAATGATGTTTACTAGAGAAAATAATGAACTCTGTAAATTTTATAATTTTTACCAGTCCACATTAAATTATCAAGATTCCCATACACTTAAGATGTTACAGTCCTTAAAAGAAGAAAAAAGAAATAAAGAAAAAGAAAAGGTTTAACACTGCTATGTGGTCATTAAAATTTTTTGACATGACAAAATAACTCTTTAAATTACTCTTAATACCACTTAGCACATTTTACTCAAATGCTCAAGTTTTACAAGCTTTCCTCTTTTTTAATGTAGAAGGTTTAACTCTCAGAACAATCACTACAGTTCAATAACTGCCCACTAAAAACAGTGTGCAAAGGCAAAGGAAGGTCAAAGGGCCACCACCTGGTCCTGGGTCAGAGACCCCCTGGGCTCTGGCCATGTGGCTCTCTCTTTATCTCATGGTGTGGAAAGCCTCTCTCACTTTGAGCTCAAAAGGATCCATTCAGCCTTGGTTCCCAAGCACACACCTCCACTCCCAGGTTACTAGCTCCATTTGTCCTGCTTTCCTAGCCCTTGTACAAATATCTTCAGTATGAATCATGGACTTAATGAAGTGGAAAATAAGGATACTAAGATCTTTTTTCAAACACAAAGTCATGCAAAAATACCTTTGCAATTTATAAACAAGACATTAAAAAAAGGTTAAATGTATAGACCATTTTTCATAGCAAATGAGAAGATGACATTCAAAATTACCAGCATCTGAGGTGTCATTTTTATTTCTACATCATTATCCACTTACGGAAGCCTGTTGTGAATCTCAGTTTTGTAGTTTGTATGATTTGTACATGTTAACAGAAAAATGCTTAATTTCAGCATTAAAATTTCCTAAACTGCTCACAGCTACTCTCAGTACTTCCTAGGATTTTCTTCCAGTAACTGGTATGGATAATGCCTGTGAAAACATAGCAAAACGAGTTTCAGATAACCGTGTCTGTGGATGAGTCAGTAAGCTGCCTGGCCAAGGTAAATGGATGTCAGTGTATATACATCAAGTCTAAATTAGTTATTTTGTAACACAAATGTCACATCTTCATCAGTCCACTGAATATGGCCTACATGAAGAGCTTTGTACTAATTCTGAGATGTTATCCAGAAATAGGAAATAAGCTCAGTACACTTTTCCAAGGAAGAATATAGATCACATAAGAAATAAGATAATGTCAATGAAAATGTGACAAAAATATAATGCTTAATTAAGAACTGGAACCAGAGATTATAGTAGAAATCATAACAGGAGAATTTAGTCTAAAATGGTCTCATGAAGAAGGTGGCCTATGACAGTTCTTTGAAGGTTGAAGCATTCTGACCAAAGAATAGAAGAATGGCATTCCTACATGGACACCTGGGCACATGGACAGGGACAGAGATAAGAGCAGGTAAATCCCCAGCAAGCAGCTTATCTAGATAGTTCAGCTATATAAGGAGAGGAAGAGAAGGTATTAGAAGAGAAATAGGAGATCAAATATGCAGAAGTCTCAGAACAGGTAGAAAGCTCTGAAACTCAGGCCCTAATTGTTGTTTTCCTTTTCCTTTAATATTTAGTATGTTCAAGAGGGAAAAGATTATATTGATTTGAATATATAATAAGATATTCAGAAAAGGGAGCGAAAAATTCTTACCAGAACACTCAAATCCAGGAGGAAAGTAGTAGGGTCTGAAATAAGAAGAGGCATGGACAACATAATAGGCATATTTGGTGTACTGGGACTTACTGATCTCTGAACATGGCAACTAAAAGGCAAGGAGGATCTTCCTGAAACAAAACTAAGGAAATAGAAAGAAAGAGCAAAGCACATGACAAGTACTGGAAAATAGTGAGGCTGGCATATCATAATACAGATTTTAAAAGAAGCTATAAATGTATGCTTCGTGCAGCTTATGAAAAACAGTTCTTTTTATCAAAGATGGATTCATAAGGAAAAGTGAAAATTTCAGAAAGTTATCTGCATAATCTAAACATCAAGTAGATGAAAACAGGTCTTGTCATCTTATTCAAACTGGCTTTCTATCATAATATAGTATATGAACTTATCACTGCAGGTTCCTTTGCTAGTATAGCTTTAGACTCAAAATTTTAAGTCTAGTATCTATTGTTTTTTTGCATGAACATTTTTAAAAGCTTTAAATCTCTGAAGAAAAACAAATAATTTTTGGCAAAAGAATAACCTTAAAGCAGCTAATATAAAGGGCTTAGTTGAAAAAGTCTAATTTGTAAGTATTTCAATCATATTTGATTCATAGTTAGATCTTACTTCTAAGCAAAATGTTAGCATAATTTGTAAGGATAAAGCTGCTTAGATCATGACATAGATGTAAAAACACCTTTACAAGAGCAAAAGCAGCACAGACAAGATCACTTAAGTGAAGTTAAATGTGTTTCAAGTTTCTCAAAGTGGAGAAAAGGTGAATATATTTTTAAATCCTAAATCATTTACCCACTGCAATTATCTCATCTACCAGAATTCCAAATTCAATTTGACTGGACTTTCATTTATGCTTTAATAGGAAAAAATGACACATTTCCAAATTTAATTAACCAAAACAAAAATTCCTAGGACACCCCATGTAATTCTGAGTGGACTGAACAATACATCTTAGCTGCTCAGGACAAAAGGTCATTTGGAAGGGATGTGCCTTTAAGGATTTACAAAGACTTGGTCTCCAGTCCTGTAATAAAAGAGGAAGCACATCTCAGTAGAGGAAGGATGCCCACTTTAAATAAGGAAATGGGTTTGCAGGATGCACACATGCTGCTTTCTATTAATGATAAGCACAGTCTACAAAAAGAACCCAGACTGTTTTAACTTTCATGTAGAATACCTGCAGAGAATGCCTAACATAAACAAAATGACAAGCAATGTGTCCACTTGCTGTTTTAGTAAATGATTTATGTGTTCATAACAGAGGCTAGTAAATACTGAGGACTGTATTCCAGTTAAAAGCTGTAATTGCTGGTGTGATGATTGTATGCTAGGATCAACGCCAATAATGTTTTGAGAGAGAGGCATACTTTAGGGGTTTATGAGGATAATTATACAAGATAAATGGCTTTGCTGGCTCTGTGATTTTTTTTTTTAACCAGAAGGAATAAGAAGACAGAGATTTCTTAAAACCTTTACCCTAATTTAAAAGATATTTTATTGCCTATGTTTATGCATTCTGTTAACGTTTGATCTCCTCCAAGACAGATAATAAATTCAATAATCTAATAAATATTAATTTAATTTTGGCCATCACCCTTTGATTTCTTCTACCTCTCTCTGTCTCTGTGTCTCCCCTTATCTCACATATGTACAATCACACCTCCTTATCAGGTATTTTTCAATTACAATAAACCCTAAACTTTATTTAATTACTCAGCAGATGACCATCCAATCTACCATGACTCCCCTCTTTCCTTCTCACCACCTACATACTTAGCGCCTCAACAAAAGCAAGTAAATTATCTATGGAGTAAAATTCCACTACAAACTGAGCACCTATCAATAATTCCCAGGATTTGCCTCCATGATGAAGGGGGACAGTTTATAAATTACGCCTACAGTACAACCTTTCTCTTTGCAGTGCCATGATGAACTTTATAAACCTGCAAGACTTTGTTAACTCGACAAAACTGGTGTCAAGCATCTCTTTTATTATGAAAAAATTCTGAATTGTGTTCTGAATGGATCTGGGACTTATCCCATTACAGAATCACCAAAGATGCTAAGTTCTTTGTGTTACTCCAAAAGAGAAAAAGTTCATTTGTAATGCATCTATGTAGAATTTTGATAACAAAATATTTCAAAGAACCTATTTTAATTTAAATATGAATATGAATTTTGTGATATTTTGAATCACATATTGGGATGTGGGAAATTGCATGGAATACTACTTTAATGTGGGGGTCCTTATAAGGATTTACTCCTATCCAAGTCAAATCTCTAATATAAAACAGATGATATGCATCCTATCAAACCACTGCAATTTCTTTCTCTTTGTGAAATGATGTGAACAACAGCTGTGATGAAAATGCAAACATGTGTCAGGCTGTATGGGACAAGAGGTACCCATACAGAGATGCAGACACATCCATGTCATCCACGGTGCCCTCTGTACACTGGCCAGAGACCTGTCAGCATGGGTTCTTGTCTGTTTCCTCCATCAGAGTCTGGACTTTGGTCTGGACTTCTTTAAAAGATCATGTCAAAATAGAAAGCAAACAAGAATAATTATATGTTCACCTTTTCTTACAAGTATGTTGAGGGTGGTACGGAGTAATACTTGTGTTAAGTCTATGAAGTCTAGAAAAAGATGACTGAGACAAACTCGAATTTGATTAAAGAAAACACCAACAACTTGAATTTGGTGCTTATAAAGCACCTGAAGGATATTTTGCTGTTCTTATTTCAGCATCTGAGAATTTGCAGGGAGAGGTTAAGAGGGGGCACACAGCTTCAAATGTTGCTCCCATTTCTATCTTAAATGGACTTTGCTTCACGTATAAAATACATATGGAATGCTTTCTTATCAAAAGTTTCCCAAGGATTTGCAGCAGCAGTCTGTGCAACCAGCCTGACCACAATAAGTCTTAGGCTCTAACTTTTCTCTGGGGATCAATGACATGTGTGCAAAGAAGAATTTATAAGACTCACTAAAGTTCCACTGGAACTATTACTTTCTGATGGTGAAGGTAATAGATATTTTTTAAAAATAGTATAAGTGCCAAAATTCATACTGGCTCCAAACAAGGGAGTGTGCATTAGACAAACGTAGTAAAATTATTATAAAGTGGTTCACTAAAATGTGAACATACTGCTGGAAGACTTAGTGATACACAGTCCATGTTTCACTAAAATGAGAAGTCTAGAACATGACCTAATACCAATACAATAACAAATATTTTTTTTCCAATTGCTTTATTATAAACAAAATCAATTATTACTGTGTCAAATCTTTCACACGTAAAAATGATCATATTACTCTCTATACAAGGGTCACAAATTCAAATGCCTACAGGGGTAAGCATGTAATCTAAATAAAGGAAGCAGACCAGGTGCCGGCTGGTAAAATCAACAGTGTTTCCTCAACTATAATGTGTATAAAGGAATCTTCCTATTAAAATGCATCTCCTAATATAGTAGTTCTGGGGCAGAACTCAAGATTTTGTATTTCTAACAACTACTCAGAGAAGCAAAGAACTAGAGAGCTCCTCCTTTCAGTAGATGGCCTCTCCATAGGAAGGCCACTAGACTCAGGGCTCTGATTTCACAAAAGCAGAAAATTCATTCACTCAACAAATTTCCTTACCTACTGTATGTTTTAGGAATCCCAGGAACTGAATATATAGTGGTGAACCAGACAGATAAAAATGCAGATCCTAAAGAGCTAACTTGATAACTAGAGAGTGAGCCACTCAACAAGATAAATAAGCAAAATGCAAAGACCAGTAGTAAGTGCCTGGGGGAAATGTCCAGTGAAACAGAGACCATGTGCACGGATTGGTTGTTTAGGAGTTAGTACAATTTTATATAGGAATTCAGAGACAGTCTCACAGAGACTATGACACATGAATCCCTTGAAGAAGGAGACAAAGAAAGCAATGAGGATATCTGGGGAAAGAATTTTTAAAAGATTAAAAAATCAGGGTGAGAGCATTCCTGGTATGTTACACTGTGCAGGAAGCTAGGTGGCCAAGGAGTAGACTGAATGGGAAAGACTGAAAGGATGGCCTAAGATCTAAAGGCATTATGTGTTCTCTTCTAATTTCTAAATGCTAAAAACCTCTTTTAAAAAGTTTAAAGATTTTTTAAAAAAATCCTAACATTATAAAAAATCAGATCATTATCACTCTTTATTGGTCTCTATAGTTTTAAGATTTTTAAAATATAATTAGCATTTCAGTCAAATGTCTTATGGAAAAATTATTAGTCATTTTTTCACTGCCTAATTTCTTCTTTTAAACTACATTGAAAAATATATAATTGTGGGGTTGGAGTTGGAGCTCATAAGTAGAGTACATGAATTCCCAGCACCAAAAAAGAAAAAAAAATACAATCAGAACTTAGTATTGAAAATGTACAACACAAAGATCTACTTAAAAAAAAAAAAGTGCAGATATCACAGCTTCACAATGATCAAAAGTGGAATAAAATCCCAGCAAAGATTGCATTCAATTGTCATTCATCTCTGACTGGGCTGCCATTCATTCATCATCTGGAAGACAGATGCAGTGCCCTGTTTTGCTGGTGATAGTTTTGTATTGGAGACATACAGTAATTCATCAGTCTCTTTATGAACAATGTCAAGCATCTGAGAGTGGCCCAGTCAAGGATGCCTTAAGAGACAATAAATCTAATTTGCCTTTTATCCTCCTGATACACAATCCTCTACAGCTGGATATCTCCCTGCAACCTTTCTCAGGGAGTTTCTAGGATTTCATGGGTATCATCTGGGTATGAATCTCATTCTTGTAACCACCTCACTCTGTTGCTTGTACTTTCCCACTGCCTCATTTCCTTCCTTACTGATATTAAACTCATTTCCTCTTGACATAATATACCCTTATAATCATTAAGTGTCCTTAAATCTCTTCAAAATAAGGTCTGGAATCCCTTCATTCATTAAACATTATTGAGTGCCTACTGTGGAGTAGTATTATTTTAATTACTGATTGTATGTCAGAGAATAAAGATCCCTGCTCTTAGAAAGCTTACAAAAATAAAAACATATGTACCAGCGAACAAGAAAAAGGTAACTTGCTCACAAGGAGTCTGATTTAACCAACAACAAAATTAGTAGTAGTACTCTATTTGTTATTATAAAACTGCTAATGCACAGTTAGTTGAACCGAGAGAACACTTGGAATATAACCCTTGTTGATAGACACAATACAGTTTCTCTTACTGATCTGCAATACAACTCACTGATTCCTATAAGAAGGACCAAAGAAAAATTTTAACATCAATTTGAACTTTAATTTCATTTTTGAGAATTCTAAACTAAAAGTCATAAAAATACTTGAATAAAATAAAAACAAAATAACATGCTAAAACCAGGTTACAGACAATTATTTAAAAGTAAAATTATATTAAATCATGCAAACAGTTAAATAAATTATCATACAGGAAAAGAAAAAAAATTGACGTCATTATAATTTAAGTTAATTCCAATTCCTGGATTATTTTAATTGATGTTTCCTTCATTTGTAGTTTGAGTCACACCATATGACCAATGGAATGATGATTACATAATCACTGAATCAACAATTCAATGATTCATTAATCAATGAATAATAATTGCTAAAAGGTACTATAAATCCAATCATTGTGTTACGAGTAAAGAACTCATCAAGAGGTTCCCAAAGTATCAGCTTATACTGCTATCAAACTGATAGTCTATAGCAATATTTCCCTCAAAAAATAATGTTTTATTTGACTGAGGGGGCACCTCAATTATTTATATTCCAGGGCCCAAGAAAACTCTTTCTGGCTTTCTGGGAAAGATGTATAATTAAACTGGTGAGGTGTGAAACAAATCCTTCATTTTATCACCAAACCAAATGGTCTTCTCTGTTCTTAAACCTTTGTACTTACTAAGGAAAAAGTGGCAATGTTTGGCTCATAAGAATAAATTTACACCTGAAACAATGCTCTCAAGAGACAAGAAGACTTCTGGAAAGTAGGTTTTTAAGGGGTTAAACTATCCCAAGTACACTGCCAAGGCTTTTTTTTTTTTTAATTGTACTACTTATATCAGATGCTAAAAGTACCAAAGTTGGTTCCCAAACCATGTTGCACACCAGAATCTCTGGATGTACTTACTTAGTGTTTAACACAAATTTTGGAGTTCAATTTCTAGCAAGTCTGTTTTGGTAGACCTGAAGTGAAAGTCTAAAAACTATTGTTGACAAACACCAAGTCTAGCCTATTCTAAATAAGTATTTTAGAATCACTGATCTGAAGCAGACTGTACAATCCTTAAGAAGCACATATGGTGGTTCAGAGAGAGATGGAAAAATATTGAAACTTTTGTATTGAGTTTTCTTCTATCCACTTTAATTTTTGAGGTGAATAATTAATAGTATACAAAATATACTGAGAGAAATAAAGGTATACAATTTATAAATATATGATATATGTGAGTGAATATAGGGGATACATGTTAAAAAATATATTTCCAAACAAAAATATTCAATGATTTTTTATAACAGAGGTCAGCAAACTTTTCCTGTTAAAGGTCAGACAGTAAATATTTTAAGTTTTTCAGGCCAAATATCATCTCTGATTGAATATAATTTTTTATTGGTTTTATTACAAACCTTTAAAAATGTGACAGCTGTTCAATCATAAAACATTACATATTATTATTCCATTTATATAAAATGTCTGGACATAAGCAAATCTAGAGAGAAACAATGTATCAATGGTTGCCAGGAGCTGGTGGGCAGAAGGGAAATGGAGAAGAAGTGTGCTGATGGAAATGGGTTTTCTTTTGGGGCTAATTTATAATGTATGATAATCCACTGCAATGATGCTTATACAATTCTCTTAATATACTAAAGATCACTGAACGTAACATTTAAAATAGGTGAATTGTGTGACAGGTAAATTATATGTCAATAAAGCTGTTGTAAAAATTGCAATTATCATTCTTATTTCAGGGTTTCATTGGCCCCATGGGCTCAGAGCAACAGTTTTCCAAGTGTGGCTAGGAAATCCTGAGGGCACCCAAGACACTTCTAGGGGGACCACAAAATCAAAGCTATTATCACAAAATACTTAAATATAATTTGTCTTTGGCAAAGGGTGTTGGGGATTGAAACCAGGACCTCCATAAAGCTATACAACTAACCCCATTTTCTGTCTTCATCTTTACATCCTCAGATTTAGATAGTGGAATTTTCCAGAGCCCACATAATAGAGACCAAATGTAGAAACAGGTATAAGTATCCAGCTTTATCATCTTTTCTGATTGAAGTTGCACATGATGCCCAAAGCAAAATGACCACCTTGAGAGAAAGGAAAGAGTTCAGGCCAAAGATGGCCAAGTAGAAAAACAGGAGAAGATGCCATTCCTGATGGCATGGTGGAACCTCCATACCATCCCCCACTTACATCTCCAGACTTCCGATTCCATGAGAGAATTAAGCAGTTTTTTAGAACTCTGATTTTGAGCTAAAGAAAATCCTTTACACATACAGCACCACATCACTCATAGTCCATATGCAGAACACTCCCCTTGACCATTGTCTCTGTAAGCCTCAGACTGGTTACAAGATGTGGGTAGCCGACCTCATGGAGAAGCTGCCCTCCCCTCACATATCAAGTCTTATCTCCTGGGTGCTATTGAAAGCTTTGGCTTCCCAGATACCCTTCTCCCATCTACCAAAGTTCAAAGTTTATTCCTTTTTCAAGATCAACCCAAGGAACAAGTGACTTCCTCAGAATATGTTCCTTTATTTCCCCAGGAATCACCCACTCATCTTACTACCCACATCCGTGCCTCAAAAGGCTCTTGCATTCTACTTCACATTCATTCATTTCTTTGTCTTATGAATCCACTCAACTATTGTATTCACTTCTGTATTCCCCAACACACCTACCATAGCACCTAACAATAAATAAAAGCTCACTATTTTTTAATGATATCAATAAATAGAAAACACTATAGAAGACAGAGCACAAGCATATTTAAAACTCTTCTATCCATATTTAAAACTCTTCTCTCCAATAATCTGTTGTGGCTCAAGCTGGCCTACAGGCCTATCTCAGGCTTCAGGTCATTGTGCCAGGAAGAGTAAATGACAGTGTTCTCCTTTCACTGACTTTAATTTAATGTAAGAAATTGTGTGCCTAATGAAAATCAACTCAACCCTGAACTCCCTTTTAAAGTCAATGAAGGAAATCAGGGAGACTTAATTAACTGGCGAAATAAAGCCCTTTTAAGGAGGATTTATGACCCTTCTGTGTAAAGTAGTTAAGATAACAAGGTGTTGATAAATTAGGCCTTGGTTGGATAAAGATCTAAATACATCAGCATAACAGATAAGTTGTTCATAAACGGACATCCCAGGAATAAACTGGTTTATTGATTCTTTAATTGTTCACTGGAAACAAAATCATTGCTTTTCAGATCTCACTGCTTATTGGTACCTAGAAACCTAAGCTCTGCTCCATAGGGGACCCTTTACGGGTTTAGGGACCCTGTAGGACACCAACTACTCCTGTCCATAGGGAGCTGCCCTAGGGTATTTGTCTCTTCTACATTAGCAGCACTCCAGGCAAAAGGCCAAGAGCACTGAACTACAGTACCAAAGGCCCTGATTAAGACACTTCTCTTCCTATAAATGTCAGGAAGTAAATACAGGATACACTGAAGGTAAGCAGTTATCCATATGAACAGTATTCTCTAGGGAAAAATAAGCCATGAACAAAGTTTACTAAAAGACTTCAGAGTCTTTAGTATGTTAATACAATACTGTGAAACCTGCAAGGTAAGCAGTACTCCCCAAATCAATGTGGCCCATCCCACCATGTCATCTTGACCATAAAATATACTTTCATAAGTAAGTTTTAAATAAGTATTCACTAGACACCTCAGTGTATACTTCTGTTCTACTTAAAATTACTTTCTGGAGACAAGATATTGAATTGGCTGGGCATGATGGTGCATGCCTGTAATTAAAGCTACTCTGGAGGTTGAGGCAGGAGGATTCCAAGTCAAGGCTAGCCAGGGTAATTTAGCAAGACTCTATCTTAAAATAACAATTCTTTTAAAAGGTCTAGGGCTGTAGTTTAGTGGTAGAATGCTTGCTAGTGTATGGGATGCCCTGAGTTCCATTCCCAACATCACACATACACACACACACACACAAACACACACACACATACACACACACACACCATACTGAGATAAGAACAACATGAACTCACAAGATAAAAGGACGTAAACCTCACCAACAGTACCGTCATTATCAATAATGTGTGTCTAACAAAGGTGTCTCCACTTTCAAAGCCAATATCAGTCAATAGCTCCACACTTTCAGGTGGACAGCTGTGACTTCACTTCACCGTCATTTGGTTCCTGTGGCATAAGCCTTCTAAGCACTGCTTTTTGTAAAAAACAAAGATGGTAAGAAACATGAAAATCCTAACAGAAAATTACAAATAGTCCAGAAGAGAAGGACACCAGATTCCTCCCTTCCACAGAAAGTTATGCTATACTATAGTAACAAGTTTTCAAATAAAACATTCCCTCTGAAATAACTTGGCTCACTCTGCATGTCCCTAACAAGTCAGCTAGGCATGAGGATTCTGATCAGCCCAGACTACAGGAACAGACTGGCTGCATTCTGATAAGTGCTTCCAACCAATAAGGAAAGCCAGAAAAGAAGCTCTAGCTTCAAGTAAGTCTGAGGTCTTTGACAGTATAGTAGAAATGAACTATCCTACCTTGAACCCAGAATGAGACACTGACACCTGCAAGACACTTATAACCTGTGTATATCGTTTATATAACTATGGTTATATAGTATATATACCATAGTATATATAACCATGGTATATATATAAAAACATGGTTATATATACTATAGTTTTTTACATATATATGTTCATATATATATAGTTATATACTATTATAGTATACATAGTATATGTTTAACTATAGTTATATATATACTATATGTGTGTGTGTAGTTATTATTTTGTTTTGTTTTTTGGTTTTGGTTTTGAAAAATTCTACAAATAGAGTAACATAAAGTGCCTGGATTTTGTGAATCAGTGAGACTGATTGATTGGGATTTGGTTCTGCTGCTCTCTAGTGTTTACAAACACTAAATTTGGGCTTTCCTTAACCAATGATATCTAGAAGTTGTGGGTAACTTGCACATCATTTCTGAAGTTTCCTGAAAGGAAGACAGAAAGATAACAACAAATGAAGACAAGAGAGCAGAGGAATGAAATAAAAAGGAAGAAGAGGAAGAAAAGAAGCTATCACAGGCAGTACAATAATGGCTTACAAAAATAAATATTTGAGTAACTCCTTGCCACAAAATATCTGTAGTGTACCTACCTTGGTAAGCCACACTTTTAAAGTTAACCTTGAACCTTGAAATAAAAGGAGGGGGGAACTAGCTCACCAAAGAACCCATATAAATTAAAGCTTGAAGTTGGGCTGGGCCACTTTCTATTGAAGATCAGCCCCCTCCTGCCCCCTTCCTGACACAAAGCTGGCTTTGTCCCCAGCACTGCATCAGCTGCACGGGACAGGGCGTACATGTTGAAAAGCAGCTGTTTGCTGACAGATTGTGAGCTGGGAAGCTAAAGCTAAGTGAAGTGGTTAACCCACATCCCTTCCCCACCGATAAAGTGCTTTGATAAGCAAGCTGTACTGGCAAAAGCTGGAAAGGCTGCCAAGAGGCCAGCTCTCAGGAATGAATGCAGGCCTGTCTGGAGGAGCCTGAGTTTTCACATATTCCTTGTTGGCATTCACTCCAGGTCCCCAATCTCTACTGGGCCTGCATGTTTCAGTGTTCTTTCAACTAGCAGTAATACCAATTCTTTGATATGCCAAAGCTATATCCTGTTCATACAGAAAAACAAATATTTTTTTTAATCTTTAAGAAACCACCTCTTCAAGAAATTTTTCTCTAAAGTATTTTTTTTCCCAATTCAAACTCCTACTAGAAATAGAGCATTTAAGAAAACACTTCCTGAAAAATGCTCATCCAACCAGTGACTGCTGAGTCACGTGGGCATAAATTTTTCTCCCATGTTTACTAACAGAATGAAAAGTTTAAAAACACAGACATAATTTGGGGTTTCAACTAGTAGAAACCTCTAGATACACTGTTCCTAATATAAAGCCAGAGGGTCCAGGCAATTTGATTCTGCACTAGCCCTCACAGATGCTTTCCTTCAAAAATGTGGTCCTCATTCAAATTTGTGACAAAAGAGCTTGGATTCTATTAATATACTTTCTCTGAGCCCAGGAGCTCCTGTTAGGTATGGTTTGAATATCCCCTCTAAAACTCATGTTGAAATTTGCCATTGTGATGGTATTGTAAGGTGATACATTTAAGGGGTGATCAGGTTATGAGTTTCTCACCCTCAGAATGGCTTAATGAAACAGATTAATAGATTCATGTCCTTGTCACAGGAGTGGGTTAGTCATGGAGGAAGTGGCATTGTTACAAAATCAAGCACTCTCTCAACCAAATGATACCCATTGCCTTGAAACAATGCAGCAAGAAGGCCCTCCAGATGCAGCCTCTAGATCTTGGACTTCCAAGCCTCCAGAAATATGAGCTGGATACACATCTACTGCCTATAATTTACCCAGTCTGTGGTTTTCTGTTATAGCAGCATGAAACAGACTGAGACAGCTCCTCAGTACCTGTCAGAGCAAACTCAATCACACTACCCCTCTGCAAAGGTGGGATGTAGATGAGGACAGGTATGCTACCACATTCACTGTCTGAAGGACTGAAGACAAGCCTCAATATCAAGATTGGGGCAACATGAACATTTATTAGCATTAATCACTATCCACTGGCTGAAATCCTGTTTAAGGAAATATAATTTTATAAGCATGCTATTTAAAGACAAAATCAATGAATGTGTAAAATTACAGATGGTTTGCTTTCAGTACACATATGAGGAAAGAGTTGTATGATCTACCTGGCTTACTTGCTATCAGAAATGATTGCTCTTTTTAGCAAACATCAATATTATCTTCATATGCACTATTTATATGTTCTTTTCTAGCAGAGATATGCATTAACTTTTAAAACAAAATATATCAGCTTCTAAGAGCTGTAGAGGGCTCTGTATGAGTTGAACTAAGGACAGTAGGAATTGATGGGGTTGAGTATATGCTACACCAAAATGCCACCCTGGCATTTGAGAAAACAGCAGAAACAAGAAGGTCCCTCTCCCCTTATTCCCTGAAACAGGTCATAAAACTCTCTTTCCAGAAGTGTCGTTCCCATATCCAGAGGACAGTAATGACCTTATGTCTGATGACACAACAACACAAGGAAGAATCTGATCAGGGCTTGCTGAGCTCTGCATCGTAGCTTACTACCATACTACAATCAAATGATCCTAGCTGTTGTCCTCCAATCACATTTCTCCATCATCATACTGCTCCATAATCCTTTCCTTCTTCATAAAACAGAGCATACAAATACAAAGGCTTCCTTCTTTAAGACTACATTTCCTAAGACACCCATATCACATAAAACTTTTATAAAAAAATGTTTTTTTCCTTCTAATCTGTCTTTTGTTATAAGGGATATAGTCATGAACTTTAAAATGAATGACAAATCTTATTACTTTGTCTTCCCCTTGGAGGCAAATTTACTTGCAGGATTCTTGCTCTGTGATTTTCAAGACAAATGCTCAAAAGGGTATTATACCATGAAGAAATGCATATACTCATTTATAAAAAATGTATATATTTTTATGTGCCTATATACAAAAACAGTCCTGACAATTGCAAAACCTGATGCAAAAGGTGAAAAAATATTAGAGAAATGAATGTTTAAAAGACTGCTACAGGATGTAGGCAAAACAAAAACATAATGAAGAAAATGAAATGCAAATAAATATGACTATTTCAGTTACTGGAGAAAGGTGTGTTAACTAATGAACTACAAGTAACAATAACCGTATCAATTACATTTATCTCATCTCAGACCATTTAATTAAACTATTTTTCCTGAGACATTTTTACAGAGCCATATTGACACCAAGGCCATTTTGACTGTGCTTAAAAAAAACAAACAATTGAAGTGTTTCAACATTAAAATATTATCCACTAACATATACTACTGACACTTGATCCAGTCCCTGGTCCTTACTCTTCCACCCTTGGGCCTGAAGGACAAACGGGGAGCCGGGAGAGGCAGGGACTGGGGTCAGAAGTACAGCAGTTCTGAAGCGAATCTGTTAAACGTACTGTGATATATTTTTAAAACATCAATTTGTTTTAAAAACCTTAATGTGACTTTGTAAAAATAGACAATTGTTTTGGAAATTATTAGAGAAGTTTCAGGTAAGAGTGGTAGAAAGTATGCTACAACTAACAGTGTGGCAGAAATGAAGAAAAGAATACCTTTTAAAAATAGAGGTCCAAAAAGCACAGGCAATGGTATCTTCCATAAATATAGTCATTTTCCCACATGGCACAAACACATGTACTGTCTAAGGCCTACCCCTCTCAAGGAAAGCATATTAATGGAATTTGGGTCAAACATCCTGAGAGACTTACTTTTTTTTTCCCCCCTAAAGGAGACAATCTAACAGTGGAAAGTCACAATAGAAGGTCTTATAATTTTTGAAAAGGTAGTAAAGGAAGTCAACCTTTTGAATGCTCCATGAACTTATAATTGTGAGTTCCTTTCTATTAAAAGTAACTTAAAAATCATTCCCTTGAAAGGTAACTATTTCAAAATATTTCATACTTACAGAAAAGAAAAAAAATGTTACAAATTATCCATAATGGGTAAGAAAATATCTCAGATTTCTTTCTTCCTTTTTATGCCCAAAAGCTGACTAACCCATTATTGGGTTCTATCTGTTCTACCCTTACCCACTTTTCAATCCACTTCTTCCTACTACTCTACCTGCACTGCATTCTTGATCCCCCTATACTATCTATTCTCCAACTCTAGCCAGAGTTGCTTTATAATTTGTACTCTACAGCTTATAGCATAATTACATGAGAAAATTATTCCAAAACAGATTTATAGGCCTCATCAATTGACAGAAAATTCTAAGTCCAAAAGTTTTGCCAAGACCACAGGAACCTAACTTTGAATATGGACCCCAGATGATTCTGATGTAGGTCATCTTCAGATCATAATTTGAGAAGGACTAGGCTATGAGATTCAAATCCCTCATCATTTTCAAAACAAATAATAAACAATAGGAATTTAATATTTGTAAGACAGCTAGTGGTAGTAACTAAAAAGCCTAGTGACAAAAGTCATTACTTCCTTTCACTTGCTTTCTCTGCCTTACATTATGACACTGTACAAAGTATTGTTTTACTCACAAAGACCTCCCCAAACTTAGCCTTTCTCTTGTTAAACACCAATGTGACACTTTGTGCACCTTTCCTTGGTTCACTAAAGTACTAGTAAACACAGGATTACAGCTATAGTTGAGTTTTTTAGCATTTTGTGGGGATTTGATGAATGCCATGAGTCAAGTCACCTGAAGACTTAACAGCAACAAGCCCAAGTTTACTGCTGGCACTCAACATGTTAGTCCAAGAAGGCTGCCCCAGGAACTGCCACCCTCCTTGGAACTCGCTTACTTGGCTTCACGATTTGGACATTCTCACTGTTCAATGAAAGGCTGCACTAACTACTATCCAAAATATCTGTTCTATGCCATATAAATCTTCATTTGATCCAAGCAATTGTACATAAAAAGCAGCCAAGTATACCTCATCAAACCTTAGTTCCTTTTCTCAGTTTATGTTAGTAGTCTTGGCACCTTGGTAAGCTGGATGGAGCTAGAAAAAATACATGCCAGGGCACTGGGAGCCCCAGAGAGCTGTAGAAAGAATGGATGGCGAAGCATCATATCCAAAAACTAGCACTTGGGCAGTCTAAAATAGCAGTGGCCCGTCATAGGTACCAAACAATATTTGTAATGTGGCTACTGCATATGTAAAATAATATTTTGGATTTTGGGGAATAAACAAATACACCATTAAGCTTAATATTACATGCATTCTAATAAACATTTTTAACATGGCTATTAGAAAATTTTAGGGTTCTTTCCAGTACTGGGTATTGAACCCTGAATCTAAATGCATGCTGGGTAAGCATTCTGCCACTGAGCTATATCCTCACTCCTGGGAAGGCCATTTTTAATGGGAACACGTCAAGTGACCTATGCTTAAATATGATTTCTGACAGAATTTTAAAAATATTTGACTTTGGAAATTTCTTTCTTGTTTATGCTTTTTTTCCTACCCAGACTTTGCTAACAGCACAATTTCATTAGAAACCATTAAAAAATTCATTAAAATTCATTAAAAGCTTATAAAATCATCTAGAAAAGGAGTCTTCCAGGAGGTCTCTCCACACATACACAATTATTACTTCTGTAGTCACTAGTGTATTTAGATCTTCTTGAATCAATTTTAATAATTTATATTTTCCTGTAAAATTCATTTCAGTAATTCTTCCATAGTCTAACAATTAAAATTCTTAAAATTAAATAAGATCCCATTCTAAAAGATAAATTCTCTCTCTGAAATTTATTTCACTTCTCATTTATGATATGTTTGGGTATTCATTTGTTCTTTTTTTCTTGATGATATTGCCAATCGATAATCATTTTTGAAATTCATTAATTCTATTGTTTACATATTTCTATGCAAATGCTTAAGCTGCCAAATATGAAACTTGAAAATTAACTTGGCCTCTAAAAATTGATGTGCAAATTAAAAAAAATTGTAGATGAGGTTTTTGCCAATGATAATTAAGACAGTAATTTGTAAATGTATTATGTTTTAGGTTTTGATTAATGGCTATTTCCATGATGATCTGTTAGTTCATATGAAGATCAAAATAAAAATTATACTTAAACAAATTTGGCAGCTTAAGCTTTTGAATCACATACATTTATTACTTTGTCTAGTTTTTATGGGCTCATGATTTTTAAAAAGAAAACTTAATCAAAGAGGATTTATATGTTATTTGAATAAAACAACAGTAGCCTGCTTATTTTCTAACACATTTTTCATACTTGTTGGGAGAAGAGTGATAAAGAAATATGGGTAGTGATCACAAGACTAAAAATATCACTCAAATCCATCATAATCCTTGCATCAAATGGTGGTTTGAGGAATTAGTTTTAATATTCAAGTAAAAATATTTTTCTACTTACATATACTCACAAATGTGTGCTGCATGCAAGCAAGCTCTCACACACAAAGGAATCACTAAAAATTCTGACTATATTGAACACAAATTTCACTATTTTGTTTGGAAAAATTCCAGATACTAAAAAATTAGAAGCAGCCTGAAAATACACTAAACCAATACCCAATTCACACCCTAGATTATAGTCTTATTGCAATTGACATTTGATATAACCCATTAAAACACAAATTTTCTGGCAATTCTCTTTAGATGGTCTTGCACAGTCCAAGTTATATTAAGAGTTTTGAGTACATAAAGTAGTTTGGCACTATTCTTGAAAACTAGATTCACCAATATAACATTACCAAATAATGAACTGGAGGAGTGAGAAGAGGTGTGATTACTGTGGTCACAGAGAAACATGGTCTTATAGTAAATTTGTGTAAAGCAAATTTATCATGGAGTTCCTCTAAAATAGCCAGAAATGGGATGTGATTTTTTAAAACTGAAATATATTCAAATCATTCACAAATTTTTTAAAGAATAAATTTGCTTGAGATTAGACATATTAAATTTTTTCACATGCTCTGTCATCCTATCAAGAAAATTCCATGGACAAGCTACATTTAGTGTTAGAAAATCGGGGTATCAAGGTAGGATAACTTTCATTTCGGATACTTTTTAGAGAAGAAATATCAATGCTTCCTCATTGCTTATACCCTGAGCTCACACTGACCAACAGTACTAGTGTATGGCACAAACACCCTTAAAAACAGTATCCAAGAAGAAAGCGATCATCCTTCAGTTTACACACTCCATCTGCTGATAGTCTCTGCTGGCCAACAGCAGAGAACTCATTCAAACAGCAGATCTAGTTAAGCTATGGATGTCCCACATTAGAAACCTTTCCCTACTTTGGAGATATGAAAACACTCTGCTAAACCAGGTTCTAGAAGATTGACTATTTTCCCTTTCACATTTACATCTATAACCCATGTAGAACTGCTATGTATGATATGAGACAGATTTCCCTAGAGTCAGGCAGTTGCCAGCACCAATTGGAGAAGATGAGTTCCCCAAGGTACTACACAAAGTCCTTCACACTTTGTTCAACTGGACTGTTTGTCACTCTCAGGCCAAAGGCTCACTGTTCTAATTAGCATGATTTAAAATATATGTTAATAATCAATTCCTCCCACCATGCCACATTTTCCTTCAAGAGTTTCTTGGCAATTATTATTCCTTTGCATATGCATATAAATTTTGTAATCAGTTTACATACCCACACATAAATCTGCTGGAGAATGCTTACAAAGCTATAATGAATAGGGAAGAGTCTACATTCTAATGTTAGTGAATCTTCCTACCACTTCCATTTAATTACTCCTTTTGTTTAGGCCATAGTTCCTCTCAATCATATTTTTTCCTGGTGTGATCTTGTTTTTCAGTACATTTATTTGACATTTTACTGCTGCTGTGAACAATATCTTTTTTAAATTTTGTTTTCTGCTTGTTGCTGCTAAATAGAAATACAACTGATTTTATTCACTGGAGTAATTCTGTATCCAACAACACTTCCATTGAAGAGGGGATAACTATGCCCATTTCACCACCCACGTATCAATATGATAGTTACTAGAGATGGAGCTGATAGAAGAAAAAGTAAGGTTACATAAGCATGGGTGGGAGGGATGACACACGATGGGAATTGTACCATAAGAAGAAGGTATATCTGAGAGCTTGCTCTCTCTCTCCCCCTATCCTACCACGTGAAGTCACAGTGAAAAGGCAAGCCAGGATGAGAACCCTCACTAGGAATTCAGCCTACCATGATCTTGCAATTTCTAGCCCCCACAATTGTATGACATTGAATTTCTCATTTATGTCTCTGAGTTTATGGTATTTTTTTTAATGGAAGCCTAGTCTAATTCCTAAAGTTACTTATTAACTATAGTAACTTATCTTTGATTTCTTTTGGAATATTCTTTGTTTGCAAACATGTTTATCTGCAAATAAGAAGATATTCCTGCCTTTCCAATATTACAATTAATTTGTTCATTGTTTAACAATTTGTCTAACTGCACTGGTTATGCCCTCCTGACAATACCAATAAGGTGCTAGTGAGCAACCTTGCCTCATTCCCAAGAATTTTCACCAATATGCATAAGGTTCTTTATAAACCCTTTTAGCTGCACTGTGATACAGATTAATGGCTCTTCAAATATGTCCATGTTCTAATCCTCCAGAACTGTGCATTTGTTATACTTTAAAAATAACAAAAGGTACTTTGGGGTGGGAGATTTATTTATTTATTTATTTATTTATTTATTTATTTATTTTTTATTGGTTGTTCAAAACCTTACAAAGCTCTTGACATATCATATTTCATACAATACATTAGATTCAATTGGGCTATGAACTCCCATTTTTACCCCAAATACAGATTGCAGAATCACACCGGTTACACATCCACATTTTTACAAAATGCCATATTAGTAACTGTTGTATTCTGCTACCTTTCCTATCCTCTACTATCCCCCCTCCCCTCCCCTCCCATCTTCTCTCTCTACCCCATCTACTGTTATTCATTTCTCTCCTTGTTTATTTTCCCATTCCCCTCACAACCTCTCATATGTAATTTTGTATAACAATGAGGGTCTCCCTCCATTTCCATGCAGTTTCCCTTTTCTCTCCCTTTCCCTCCCACCTCATGTCTCTGTTTAATGTTAATCTTTTCTTCCTACTCTTCCTCCCTGCTCTGTTCTTAATTGCTCTCATTATATCAAAGAAGACATTCGGTATTTGTTTTTTAGGGATTGGCTAGCTTCACTAAGCATAATCTGCTCTAGTGCCATCCATTTCCCTGCAAATGCCATGATTTTGTCATTTTTTAGTGCTGCGTAATACTCAATGGTGAATAAATGCCACATTTTTTTTATCCATTCATCTACTGAAGGGCATCTTGGTTGGTTCCACAGTCTAGCAATTGTGAATTGTGCTGCTATGAACATCGATGTGGCAGTATCCCTATTTAAGAGTACCCTTTTCCCCACATTCTCACCAGCACTTGTTGTTGTTTGACTTCATACTGGCTGCCAATCTTACTGGAGTGAGATGGTATCTTAGGGTGGTTTTGATTTGCATTTCTCTGACTGCTAGAGATGGTGAGCATTTTTTCATGTACTTCTTGATTGACTGTATGTCCTCCTCTGAGAAGTGTCTGTTCAGGTCCTTGGTCCATTTGTTGATTGGGTAATTTGTTATCTTGTTGTCTAATTTTTTGAGTTCTTTGTATACTCTGGATATTAGGGCTCTATCTGAAGTGTGAGGAGTAAAAATTTGTTCCCAGGATGTAGGCTCCCTATTTACCTCTCTTATTGTTTCTCTTGCTGAGAAAAACCTTTTCGGATTAAGTAAGTCCCATTTGTTGATTCTAGTTATTAACTCTTGTGCTATGAGTGTCCTATTAAGGAATTTGGAGCCCCACCACACAATATGTAGATCGGAGGCAACTTTTTCTTCTATCAGACGTAGAGTCTCTGATTTGATATCTAGCTCCTTGATCGACTTTGAGTTAACTTTTGTGCATGGCGAGAGAAAGGGATTCAGTTTCATTTTGTTGCATATGGATTTCCAGTTTTCCCAACACCACTTGTTGAAGATTCTATCCTTCCTCCATTGCATGCTTTTAGTGCCTTTATCAAATATAAGAAAGTTGTAATTTTGTGGATTAGTCTCTGTGTCCTCTATTCTGTACTATTGGTCCACCTGCCTGTTTTGGTAGCAGTACCATGCTGTTTTTGTTACTATTGCTCTGTAGTACAGTTTGAAATCTGGTATCGCTATACCGCCTGATTCTCACTTCTTGCTTAGAATTGCTTTTGCTGTTCTGGGTCTTTTGTTTTTCCATATGAATTTCATGATTGCTTTATCTATTTCTACAAGAAATTTTGGAATTTTGATTGGCATTGCATTAAACCTATGGAGAACTTTTGGTAATATTGCCATTTTGATGATGTTAGTTCTGCCTATCCATGAACAGGGTATATTTTTCCATCTTCTAAGATCTTCTTCTACTTCTCTTTTTAGGGTCCTGTAGTTTTCACTGTATAAGTCTTTCACCTCTTTTGTTAGGTTGATTCCCAAGTTTTTTTTTTTTTGAGGATATTGTGAATGGAATGTTTTTCCTTATTTCTGTTTCAGAAGTTTTGTCGCTGATATACAGAAATGCCTTTGATTTATGTGTGTTGATTTCATATCCTGCCACTTTGCTGAATTCATTTATTAGTTCTAGTAGTTTGTAGACACTTTTGGATCTTCTAGGTATAGAATCATGTTGTCCGCAAATAGTGATAATTTAAGTTCTTCTTTTCCTATTTTTATGCCTTTAATTTCTTTCGTCTGTTTAATTGCTCTGGCCAGTGTTTCAAGAACTATGTTGAACAGAAGTGGTGAGAGAGGGCATCCCTGTCTTGTTCCAGATTTTAGAGGGAATGCCTTCAATTTTTCTCCATTCAGAATGATGCTAGCCTGAGGCTTAGCATAGATTGCTTTTACAATGTTGAGGTATGTTCCTGTTATCCCTAGTTTTTCTAGAGTTTTGAACATAAAGGGATGCTATACTTTGTCGAATGCTTTTTCCGCATCTATTGAGATGATCATATGGTTCTTATTTTTAAATCTATTGATGTGGTGAATAACATTTATTGATTTCCGTATACTGAACCAGCCTTGCATCCCAGGGATGAATCCTACTTGATCACGGTGCACAATTTTTTTGATATGTTTTTGAATCCGATTCGCCAGAATTTTATTGAGGATTTTTGCATCTAGGTTCATTAGAGATATTGGTCTGTAGTTTTCTTTCTTTGAGGTATCTTTGTCTGGTTTCGGAATCAGGGTGATGTTGGCCTCATAGAATGAATTTGGCAGAGCTCCCTCTTTTTCTATTTCCTGAAATAACTTGAAAAGTATTGGTATTAATTCTTCTTTGAAGGTTTTGTAAAACTCCGCTGTATACCCATCCAGTCCTGCGCTTTTCTTGGTTGGTAGTCTTTTGATTGTTTCTTCTATTTCATCCATTGATATTGGTCTGTTTAAATTGTGTGTATCCTCCTGACTCAGTCTGCACAAATCATATGACTTAAGAAATTTATCGATGTCTTCACTATCTTCTATTTTATTGGAATATAGGTTTTCAAAATAATTTCTAATTGTCTTCTGTATTTCTGTAGCATCTGTTGTGATATTGCCTTTTTCATCCCATATGTTAGTAATTTGAGTTCTCTCTCTTCTTCTCTTCCTTAGCATGGCTAAGGGTCTGTCGATCTTATTTATTTTTTCAAAGAACCACCTTCTAGTTTTGTTAATTTTTTCAATAGTTTCTTTTGTTTCAATTTCGTTGATTTCTGCTCTGATTTTAATTATTTCTTGCCTTCTGCTACATTTGCTGTTGTTTTGCTCTTCCTTTTCTAGGGATTTGAGATGAAGCGTGAGCTTATTTTTTTGTTGGTTTTTCCTTTTTTTGAGGAATGACCTCCAGGCGATGAATTTCCCTCTTAAAACTGCTTTCATTGTGTCCCATAGATTTCGATATGTTGTGTCTGTATTTTCATTTATCTCCAAGAATTTTTTGATTTCCTCCTTTTTGTCTTCTGTAACCCATTGATCATTCAGTAACATATTGTTCATTTTCTATGTGATGTAGGATTTTTCCTTTCTTCTTTTATCATTGATTTCCAGTTTCATTCCATTATGATCACATAAAATGCATGGTACTATCAATACCCCTTTATATTTACTGAGGGTTGCCTTATGGCATAATATATGGTCTATTTTTGAGAAGGATCTATGTGCTCCTTAGAAAAAAGTATATCCGCTTGATGATGATTGATATATTCTATATATGTCAGTTAAGTCTAGGTTATTGATTGTGATATTGAGTTCTATAGTTTCTTTATTCAACTTTTGTTTGGAGGATCTGTCCACTGGTGAGAGAGGTGTGTTGAAGTCACCCATAATTATTGTGTTGTGGTCTATGTGATTCTTTAACTTGAGGAGAATTTGTTTTATGAACATCGCAGCACCATTATTTGGTGCATAAATATTGATAATTGTTATGTCTTGTTGGTGAATGGTTCCTTTTAACAGTATATAATGTCCTTCCTTATCCCTTTTGATTAACTTAGTCTTGAAGTCGATTTTATTCAATATGAGGATGGCCACCCTTGCTTGCTTACGAGGACCATGTGCGTGGTATATTTTTTCCCAGCCTTTCACCTTCAGCCTGTGTATGTCTTTTCCAATCAGATGTGTCTCCTGGAGGCAACATATTGTTGGATTTGTTTTTTTTATCCATGTTACCAGCCTATGTCGCTTTATTGGAGAGTTTAAGCCATTAACATTTAGAGTTACTATCCATATATGGTTTATACTGCCAGCCATGTTTGATTATTTATCTTTTTTTTTAAAATCTAGTTTTTTTTTCCATGATTAGCTTTCCCCCCGCCCGCCCTCTGTCATTACCGAGGCACTTCCCACTGATGGTTTTGGTTGTTGTTTTTCATTTCATCTTCGTGTAGTGTTTTGCTCAAGGCGCTTTGCAATGCTGGTTTTCTGGCTGCAAATTCTTTTAGCTTTTGCTTATCATGAAAGATTTTTATTTCGTTGTCATACCTGAAGTTTAATTTTGCTGGATACAGAATTCTTGGTTGGCATCCATTGTCTTTCAGTGTTTGAAATACGTTGTTCCAGGATCTTCTCACTTTCAGTGTCTGTGATGAAAAATCCGTTGTTAAGCTTACTGGTTTACCCCTGAATGTAATCTGCCTCCTTTCTCTTGTAGCTTTTGATATTTTCTCTTTGTTCAGTATATTGGCTATCTTCATAACAATGTGTCTTGGCGTTGGTCTACTGTGATTTTTGTGTGCTCGGTGTCCTGTATGCATCTAGAATTTGAATATCCGTTTCCTTTTTTATTTCTGGAAAGTTTTCTGTAATTATTTCATTCAGCAGGTTACTCATTCTCTTGGTTTGAATCTTGGTAGCTTCCTTTATCCTGATGACTGGTAAGTTTGGTTTTTTTATGTTATCCCATATCTCTTGGATGTTTTTCTCGTGATTTTTTACCAGCCTTTCTGAGTTGGCTAGACTCTTTTCACGATGATATATTTTGTCTTCATTATCTAGGGGATTACACACCTGTCGCTGCTGGTTTCAATGAAGTTATCTCCTCTGCCGCTTTCTGGTGACGTCAGTTGTCTGCCATGGTGGTATCCCATGCAAATAGTGTCTGTTCATTCCCTTTGCTGGGTGACCGATGCAACGGGTGGTTCCTGACTGTCTCTCCCAAGCTCCGTTTCAATCCTGTGGCCACTGCCTATGAAGGCTCGGTTGGGTTTTACCTCTGTAAGTTCAGGAGGGCCGACCAGTTATTTCAGCGGGATCATTAGTGTTGAGTCAAGAGAAGCAGGCGAACCGGAGCTTGAATGCAGCCGATCCGGGCTTGGTGTGTGTTCCGAGAGGCCCAGACTGTTTGCCCCAGATCTGCGTCAGCTCAGCATTGCCTAGTGATCCTGAGCAAACAGCATTTAGACAGTTTAGGACTCCCTATGCCCGCGCAGCTGAAGGGATCAGAGACTTGATCTCTCCGTGCCCGCTGCAGCTGAAGGGATCAGAGACTTGATCTCTCCGTGCCCGTTGCCATGTTGGATCCCCTTTGGGGTGGGAGATTAAGTTAAGAATTTTTGAGCTAGTAACATTGTCCTGGATTATCTGCATGGCCCCATGGTAACTAGTAGGATCATTTAACACAAAATGATGAAAGATAATCAGAGATAAAAGATGCTATGATGACAGAAGCAGAGGTTGGAAAGGTGGGATGCAGGCAGCCTCCTAAAGCTGTAAAAGGCAAGGAAATGAATTCTGCCATGGAACCTCTGGAAGGAACATAGCCATGAACAGACCTCAGTTTTAGCCAATGGAGACTCCTCCTTTTTTTTTTTTTTTTTTTTGACTTCTGGTGTCCAGAACCATAGGACAATATATTTCCTTTTTAAGTCACAAAGTTTGTGATAATTTGTGTCAGCAGCAGTAAGAAACTAACATGCATGTAATAGTTAATTTTGGAAGTTTCCTTATTACTAAATAATTTTCTACTTCAGGTAAGAGAATCATTTTCTCCATGGTTTAAATAATATTGTGAAATATACTAACAAATGTGAAGGCACTCTTGTATTCTTGGAATAACCTCACTTGGCTTGGGGTTACAAGTTTGTTTGTTTACAAAAGTTTAACCTTATAATATCCTTTCTATTAATATTCTTGTCAATTTCTACTATCAAAGTTTTACTTCTTTAAAAATAAGTTGAGGTGTGTACCTTATTTTCATATTCCCTGGAAGAGTAAGTATAAGCCTGAGGCTATAAGGCCATGCTGAGCCCAATGATGGATCTGCTCAGCTGAGTTGGTCAGGTTACTCAATTTTTCCATATCTTCTATTTTTTTCTTCTGTGACTAGCAGTTAGTAAGAAAAATGGGCTAAAATCTCTGACTGATTGTAGTTAGTCAACTTCCCCTTCTAGTTCAGCCAACTTCTACTGCATTATAGTTTGAGGCTAGCCTGTTAAGAAATATTTAGAATTGTTCCCTCCCTGCAAACCTTTACCATTAATTACAAATCTTTACATTAATTACAATATCTTGTACCTATGGCACTACGTTTTTTTTTTAATATTTACTTATTTTTAGTTGTACTTGGACACAATACCTTTATTTCACTTATTTATTTTTATGTGGTGCTGAGGATCAAACCCAGGGTCTCGCACATGTGAGGTGAGTGCCCTACTGCTAAGCCACAACCCAGCCCTGTTAGTACGTTTTTTACTACCATTTTCTTCTTATATTTATGAAAGATTTACAAAAGCAGTTGTATCTAAACTAAAAATTAAAGGGTACGAGATAACAACTGTGTAAAGAGGGGTCCTGCCTCTACACAGGAAAGACAAGGTCTTAGAAGGAAAAGAAAATATGGCTCCTCCAAGAAACTGAAAAATCTTCATAGTCTAACATCTGAGTGTAAGAACCACAGTCTATTGTCTTTATTCCTTTCTCAATAGCAGTAATAATCCTAATTTTGTTCTGGTATTCAGTCTCTCAGGTGGTAAGGAACCACATAGTCTACACAGACAAAAAGGTAAATAATTACTGCTGCAAGCTAAATATGATACTTCTATTTTTCTGGTGAAAAAGAAGAGAAAACTTCAGGAAAAGGCTATCACCTTGAATAATGTGATGATCATGAAAGAAAATCTGGATGTCTGAAGTTGTTGCAACCATTCTGTGACAATGAGGGGAATAGCCTCGGAAAAAAGCCAATACAGTTTTTCAAGCTGAAATGATAGAAGGAGCTCTGTCTACACTAACACTGTTAACCTGTTCCTGTGTCCAGGCTTTCTGCTAAACAAGCCTATGTATTTTTATTGTTTAGGGGACTTTCTGTTGAGTTTTCTGCTCTGGGTAGCTGATACATTCTTTTATAACATTTCTTGATTTTTTTTAAATCCTTCACTTTAACTGAGAAGAGATTGTTGAAGAATAGTTTATTTCTAAAACTGAATTATCTTTATAAGAGAAAAGATATTTACCTTTTTCCAAAACATTGCTATACATCCATATTACATGATAATCTAAAATATTAAGAAATTTAATTTTTTCAATATTATAAAAATATGTAAACATTCTATTATATAAAAAATGATCATTTTATAAAGATTCTATTCAAAAATATAGTTTCTATGTATGGTCATGACAAAGCACAAGTACAAAGAATTAAGAAACAATACATGGAAATAAGTATAATTAGATATGAGGAAAGCAAAAATGCACACACACACAATGCAGGCCAGCTGGAGGCATTTCACAAGAAATGGCTAGGCTTCTCTGAGTTTTTAAACACATTCATAAGTATGAAAATATTAAAAATTCAAATTATCTTCACATCCTCACTTACTACATTTTCATAGTTAGCCTACCAAATATTTGTAATCAAAATATTTCAAATTTCAGGAAATAATAGAAGAATAAAATACTATATTTCACCACATAATTGTGCCACTGCAGTAATGTATATTTACAATATTCTGTGCAATCTCATCTTGCATCAAAACCAGTTTAGTAACAAATGATTTTTAAGTCATACCCACACAACTTAAAAAAAGAAAAAAAAAGCTTCACATAATGATTGCATCCCACTTTTTTGCAGGAAAAAAGGGCATAAAATCTGCAACTATTATACAGTAAAATTCAATACACATTCCTAATGAATTTATTCAATAGATTAAAATTTCACAGCATATAATTTTAAGAAATGTGAAATTAAACACATTGAGAAAAATATTTTCAGGTTCGGTTTATCAAACAAAAACTTAATATTAGAACTATAAATAATCACAGAATAAAACTCAAGATAAAATATTTCTATTAATGAATATGCATTGGTAACTGGGTTAGCAGTATCAAGTAAATAAATCAAGTAAACATTGGGAAATTAAACTGTAGGTGAGTTTCCTATTTTTATAAATTTGTAGCCTCCACATGTACCACAGTCTCAAGTAGAAAACCTACTGTCTTATTGGCTTAAAGAACTAATGGACAAAGTATAGGGTGTGTACAGATGGTAGAGCTTGATGACAATTACAAACTTCCCATTGAAAGGAAAGAGGGAAGATGCAGCGTAAGTTCTGTATATGAGCTCCAATCAAATCTCTGGCTGACCTATAAACCAGGCTAAGGTGAAAGAACTGAATGATGATGTAAGTGTCCAGGAGGCTGAGTTTGTAGTTTAAGTCATCCAAACTAACTTTTGCAAAAACAAAAGCAAATCCATCAACACTTTTGGGAAGAATTTAACAAAATCTAGAAGATTCAGTCTTAAAAAATACGACAATCAACAAGACTAATTCTGACATGGTCCAGATGTTGAAATTATCAAAGATTTTCTTTTCCTTTTTTAAAGTTTTATTTCAAAAACTTTTTGCATATTGTTCTGTTTACAATGCCAACATTTCAAGCAGAGGTAAAGCCCAAAATGCTACTTTGTTGAGAACACACAGTCTGGTTTTTATTCAGAACAAAAAAAAAAAAGAAACTTTAATCATACTAGTAGAAAGTCAGCCTAGGTTTGGAATCTGCATAGATAGATTATATTACACGCACAATGATGATAGCATTATGAATTAGAATTGATTTACTGCTGCATTTCTTTACTGCTTGTCTAATAATATCAACAAAGATAAACAGGACCATCAACTTCTATTTATAGTAGTCCTTACATTGTTGAAGCATCAGCACACCATTTCATATCTCTCACACTCTGGATTCCTTTGTTCACCTGAGCTTCCTCCTCTGCAGCAAAGTCTTTTTTTATATTGAAGGTCTTATGAACCTCCTTAGGAGTTTTCCCCTGGATCATACTGTCAACAGGCTTGCCTATAACATCAAGGAAACCTTTGATATCTAAGTAGCTTACAGTCAGAATAAGTACAAAAAGCATTTCTTGGTCAACTTTCAGGAATGCTTGGTCCCAAACAGGGACACTGTCTGTTCATTTTTGTTTGTTCTCATTATCCTTAGGAGGAGGAGAAGATTCATCTCTGTGGTGGGTGCCCTGCTGAATGGTCTCTTTAATATTGCTCTGTTACCATTTGGTAGAAGAACTGCATCATTGTCTCCTCCTCCATCCATTTCCAAATCTTCCAGCAGGATCTTCACTGTCAAATGGTTTGGCAATTTCTATATTAATTTCAAATATCTCTCCATCTAAACACATATATCTCAATTGAAGACATGGTGTTGGGTCTCAAGAGATGGGAGATGGGAGGCAGAGCCTGCTGGAAGTGAGGTGGCATCTACACAAGAAAAGAAAGTTGGAGGATAAAGCTGCTACCCACATAAGGATTTTCAAGCAGTGACTGAAACTTGGATCAGGGAAATATGCTCATGATGAGTGAATGGAAATATTATAATAGAAATAACACATCATAAGAAATAACTAGATAAAAATTCTAGAACTTGAAAAACATCATATTGAAATAAAATGGGTTTTGTGCAGCAGCAAGTGGGCTTAGTAGCAGATTGGTGATGACAGAGAAAATGTCAAGAAAATCAAAGAGTAATAGAAATGAAAGGATCTGAGGAATGGAGAGAAAAAATACTGATCAAAATGGTGAAATCTTAGCTATTTGATGAATAATATTAAAGCATTCCTTTAACTGTGTTCTGAGAGAAAAGAAAAAAAAAAGGATGGGAAGAGAAAATTAATTTTCTCAGTAAATTAAAATTACTAATTTATCATATTCATAGAGGTCAGCAAATCCCAAGCAAGATAAATAACAAAGAAAACCCCACCTCTGCATGTCCAATGATAAAGTTGATCACCTGTTGCATGGCCCACTGTTTATAGTATAACAGTCACAGCCTTCCCGTGTGCTATCACATCTGGGTGTGATGTCTCAGGCATTTGCACTGTCCAGATCTCACCTTGAGATGTCAAATTATTTTCTCTCTTTCTCAACCATTCTTCCCTTAACTTAGAGGCAGTGTCACATGGTAACATGTTGATAGAGTTATTGATGGAGTGGCAACATTAATTGGTATTTCCCTCTGTTTATATGTTTCTTGCTATTTTATTTTAAAAGAATAAGCCCACTCTGAGCATTTTATGTATATCTGTGGGTTAAATATCAGAATATCCAGTATAAAATAGTGGTTAACAACCTGGATTTTGAAATCAAATGTATTTGAATCTTAGTTTGAGATTTTTCTAGATTCCTCAGAACCATCTAAAAAATACCCATTATTATTCCATTATGAAAATTAAATGCTTTTATCTGCACACTGCCTAACAAACAGAAAACACCCAATAGTTGTTTTAAATTTAATCATTATCATAACTATTATATTTAAAGAGGCAACTAAGGCATTTTACTTTACTAAAACAAATCAAAATTAAGCATTTGGAATTCATGCAATAAATAAATTTAATGACAGTACCAATTATAAGATAAACCCTTATTTCATGTATCACAAAGAAAGAAAAAGCCTTGCCAAGTGAAAGAGAATACTCTATTACCTGTATATCACCTTCTGATTATAAAGCAAGTAATATGTACATCTTAAAACCAATTAAATAAGGTATGTAAACAGTAATTCCCCCTTGTCTGCAGTTTCACTTACCAATGGTTAACTAAGATCCAAAAATATTAAATCCAAAATTTCAACAAGAAACAATTCATAAGTTTGAAATTGCACACTGCTCTGAGTAACATGATAAAATCTCATGCCATTCCTCTCTGTCCATCCTGGGGATGTGAATCATCCCTTTGTCTAGTGTATCTGCACTATACTGGCTACAAACTCTTCAGTCACTTAGTAGCCAGCCATCTCAGTTATCAATTCTATCAATAGGGTGTAATAGTACTTGTGTTTTGGGAGCATTTACGTAATAGCTTATTGCTACATCACAAAGCCTATGTCATTCATCTCATTTCTCATCATGAAGCCACTGTATCATTTCACATTGTCACAAGAAGAAAGGTGAATACAGTATGATATTTATAGAAATATTCACATATCTTTTATTCTAGTATATTGTTCTATTTATTCTTTCTTATTAGTTATTATCGTTAATCACAACCTGTACCTACTTTATAAATTAAACTTTATCATAGGTATGTATGCATAAGAATAAACATAGCATATATGGAGTTTGATATTATCTGCCATTTCAGAAATTTGCTGGGAGTCTTGCAATGAATGTATGCTACTCCTTGGATAAAGGGAGACTACTGTATTAACTCATTTAGTTCTCACAAAGTCCTACAAAATAGATACACGTTTTCCATAAATCAGATGAAGAAATTGTAGTCCACAAAGGTAAAAAAAAAATTGCTCAAACTTGATTTCAGAGTTCTTTCTACTAGCTATTGTACATTATGCTTTTCTTGGATTCTGTCATTTCATTTACTTGAAATGTTCCTATAACAAAGGTCTTAACTCTTTATTATATCAGGCTCAGATTGGTGAAAAAAAGGGGGAGCATTCCATGTCAGAGGTGACAAAATAAGTCACCTATTATTTATTATGAAATTCTACACAGAGGACTAGTGCATTTCAACCCCGACTGCCCATTAGAAAAAGTTCAGGTGCTTACAAAACCACAAATAAAGGGAAATAACTCCAGATGTTAAATGATCTTTATCAAACTTCTACTTCAGAGATAAACAACTAAAATTACTCACTGGATACCTTCCCAGATCAGTGACCTTGTTTCCTACAGACATCATCACTATCCCTATCTCAACCATAGCACACAAATTGCAGTGAGGTCCTTCTGTGTCTCCCCAACTGATTGCTCAGACCTTCCAAGGAAAGATGCCATGAGGGTATATTCTATACACAGTTCAGTGCCAGGACAGAGCAGAAGCCCAACAAGTAAGTGCTGAATGAATGGATAAACTTTCTCTTCCTCCAATTCATACTTACAACCAGTTACATTCATTTTTTAAAATAAAATGTAATCACATCTCCAATTTTCTTTTCCAGATATAAATCTAACTATTAAACCTCACACATCTTAATCCCTGGGAATACTGAACTACTCATATATCTTTTTTTTGCAATTATTTAATGTATTTATTATGCACTAATGTACATCACTATTTATTCATATTTTTCCTTTTTATTAGCACATTAAAATTATACATAACAGTGGGATTGGTTATAATACATTCATACATGCACAAAATAAAATAATTTGATCAGTTTCATTCCTCAGTACCTCCCCTATCCTTCCCTTCCTTCCCCTAATCCCCTTCTTCTATTCTACCAGTCTCCCTCCTATTTTCTTTTAATTTGTTACAAATTGTTATACATGACAGTAGAGTGAATTTTGACACATTGCACACAAATGGAATACAACATATAATTCTTCTGGCTGAACATGGTGTAAATCACACCAGTAGGGTAAATATACTTACATATAGGGTAATCATGTGTGTCATTCTATGGTTCTTCCCCTCACTCCCCTTTGTACAATCCAAAGTTCCTTCATTCTTCCCTACCTCCACCCCCACCCCCACTATGGATCAGTATGTGCTTACCAAATATTCAGCTTTTGGGGTTTGGGGGTACTAGCTTATTTCACTTAGCATGGTATTCTCTAGTTCCACCCATTTACCTATAAATGCGATAATTTCATTTTTCTTTAAGGTTGAGTAAGATTCCCTTGTGTATATGTACCACTTTTTTTTAATCTATTTATCTGTTGAAGAGCATCCAGGTTGGTTCGATAGTTGAGCTATTGTGAATTGAACTGCTATAAAATATTGATGTGGTTCTGTCACTGTGGTATGCTGATTTTAAGTCCTTTGGGTATAAACCAAGGAGTGGGATACTGGGTCAAATGGTGGTTTCATTCCAAGTTTTCTAAGGAATCGCCATACTGCTTTTCATAGCAGTTGTACCGATTTGAAGTCCCACCAGCAATATATGACTGTACCTTTTTCCCCAACACTTATTATTGCTTATATTCTTGAGAGTTGCCATTCTGACTATAGTGAGATGAAATCATAGAGTAGTTTTTATTTGCATTTCTCTAATTACTAGAGATGTTGAACATTTTTCCATGATGTTGACTGACTGTATTTCTTCTTCTGTGAAGTCTCTGGTTCAGTTTCTTAGCCCACTTATTAATTGTATTATTTGGTTTTGTGGTGTTAAGTTGTTTGAGTTCTTTATATATCCTGAAGATTAGTGCTCTATCTGAGGTGCTTGTAGTAATGATTTTTTCCCATTCTGTAGGCTCTCTCTTCACATTATTGATTGTTTACTTCGCTGAGAAGAGACTTTTTAGTTTCCATTCCATTCACTGATTCTTAATTTTACTTCTTGTGCTTTAAGAATCTTGTTAAGAAACTCAGGTCCTAAGCCAATATGATGAATATTTGGGCCTACTTTTTCTTCTATTAGGCGTAGGGTCTCTGTTCTAGTGCCAAAGTCTTTGATCCACTTTGAGTTGATTTTTGTGCAGAGTAAGAGAGAGAGGTTTAATTTCATTTTGCTACATATGGATTTACAGTTTTCCTAGCACCATTGGTTAAAGAGGAAATCTTTTCTCTAATGTATGATTTTGCACTTTTGTCTAATAGAAAACTCTATTATATGGGTTTGTCTTTGTATCTTCTAATTTGTACCATTGGTCTACATGTCTGTTTTGGTGCCAATACTATGTTTATTGTTGTTGTTGTTGTTGTTGTTACTATAGCTTTGTAATATAATTTAAGGTCTGGTATTATGATGCCTCCTGCTTTACTCTTCTTGCTAAGGATTGCTTTGGCTATTCTGGGTCTCTTATTTTTCCAGATGTATTTTATGATTGCTTTTTCTAGTTCTATAAGGAATGATGATGGGATTTTAATTGAAATTGCATTAAATCTGCATAATAGTTTTAGTAGTATGTCTTTCTGTATTATCAGATTTTCCCAAGAAATTGACAATCCCACCAATTTAAAAATCATAGTCATTCTTCAAAAAATAAATTAAATTATATCTTTTTTATTAAAATCTGCCTGGTACCCTCACATAAAATATGTCTCTTAAATAATCTGTAGTCAAATTAAAGGAATAAAAATGGAGAAATACAGAAAGTTATTTCTTTTATGTTTCAGAGTGCTAAGAAATCAATATCAGATAAAATCAATGTAACACTATAAATTAGAATTTGCTGGAGTCCAAAAACCACATGTAGCTAGTGGGTATTTAAAATGTGACTAGTGCAACTAAAAAACTAGATTTTAATTTTCTTTGAATTCAACTAATTAAAATATAAGTGTGAATAGTCACATGTTCATCGCTGCCATATCAGGCAACACAGGTCTGGCAGCACATTGAGCTACACCTTGGAGTACTATCTTGAGCCTCATCCTACACAATATTTTATTAATATCTCAGGTATTTCAATGATAAAAAGCTACAATAAGTGATTAGTAATTTGGAAGGAGAAATAATGCCCCTGAAGCAGATATTAACTATTGGTACCAAGGTCCACATCTAGTACATATAATGAAATCAAATACAGTGTTGAAGGCAATAATGGACCTGTGAGATCTTAACATCTAAGGATATGGTAGCCATCTTCATTTTTGTGAGCACTAATATTCACACAAGGAAACTGCTGCACAACACATTCCTTACTGTATGTCCCATTGTTAATTAGCAATGACTATATAAACTGAATAAAACACCAAACCCCCAAAACAAACACAAAAAGTGTCACAAATTATGATGGTGTAGGTGCATTGGTATACAAGCAGGGAAAGAAAAATAAAACAGACTTTGATTAACTGAGGCTCAAAATGTCAAAAGTATGACACTAACTACTCAATAAAGCTGATAGCATCATGGCTATACATAGATGGAAACTGTCTTCAAAGTGAAGGAGGACAGCCACTCTACCCTCTTAAGGCTATTGGTTGTGCCTGACTTGTGGACTGTCAGCATATCACACCAAAAGCAAAGCTTTATCCATCTGGAATAGTTTTCATTAATAGGGACCAGGATAGTATGGAGAGTTGAAAATCACATCTGTGGAAGATTGGAGAAAAGCCTAAGAAGATTTAACTTGGAATAACAGGTCATAATAATTCTTATTATGTTGTAACTCTCCTGATATATCTGGGAAAAAGTAAAATAGAAGAGAGATCTAACTCATTTTCCTTATTCTGGAGGTAAAAGTTAAAGGCAGAAAGATCTATTCTGAACATGGGAAGAACTTTCAAATAAAGTCTTCTGAAGGTGGTAACAAAGATGTTCAAGAACATTGCTATCTACCACACTGAGGATCACTGTGAAGGGTGTGAAGGACAGAAGCAGGGAATGGAGAAGAAACCATCAAAGCCTATACTTGGAAGTTGAAGCAGAGAATAAAAGAAAATAATTTAGTGTTCATAGCTGCCATATAAATCAGAGTTACACCTGGGAGGCAGAGCTAGATCTTCTAATCCTCAATATAGACTGTCCACTAGAATAGAGTAATTCACAGGTGTTCAAGTTGTTTTAAAGGTAATAGGCTTCAGCTGCAGCTGCTGGAGTAATGTCCATTAAACACGCCATCATGTACAGAGTTTCTTTATGAATGCAATACAGAGTTATACATATCTGAAAATATATCATTTATCAGAACTAGAATTTTCTTTAAAAAGGGAGAATTTGGTCATTAGAATAATTATAAGCTATTTCATAGTTTTATTTATAGTGTTTATAATTACCCCTTTCATAATTGATGCTAATAGAAAATGATTTATTATTGAGACATAAAATTTGTACATCCTTATGGAGTAATTCAATACATATATACAATGTGTCATAATCAAATTAGGATAATAAGCATTTCTATCTCTTCAACCATTAATTACTTTTGTGTGTTGGAAATTTCATGCTCTTGTTAATTTTAAACATATCACATAAATTGTTTTTTCATGCACTTTTTGGCTGCTGTGTGTCATCTTTTGAGACACTTCTGATTATTTCTTTAGTCCATTTTTTAAATTGGATTATTCAGGTTTTTGTTTTCATGATTGTTTTTAGTTCCTTGTGTATTCTGGATATTGACCCTTTACTGAATGAATGGTTTGCAAATATTTTCTCCCAGTCTGTGGGTTGCCTCTCAGTTTTGTTCATTATTTTCTTTGCTGCACAGGAGATTCTCAGCTTGATACAATCAAATTCTTGTATTTTCACTTTTATTGCCTGTACTTTTGTGATCCTAACTGAAAAATCATTGCCTACACCATTGCCTATGTTTTCATGTAGTATATGTGTCTTCAAATGTTTTCATAGATTGTTTTAACAAAAGTTACCCTACTGTGCACTAAAGAAAAAACAGAATATATCCTCCACTACATGTTTTAGAGCTCCTTACTTAACTACCGTCCATTCCCCTCCCAGCTTCCCACCTGGGGTTTAACATTTAGATATTTGATCTATTTTCAATTGATTTTTGTGTTCAGGGAGAGGAAGGGGGAGAAGTTTCAAACTTTCATTAATGTATATTCATTTTTTCCAGCATCATTGCATGTTCTTAGCATCTCAATAAAATCTCAGTTGGCTATATGAATGCACAGTACCAAGCTGTTTTAGCTTTGCAGTATGTTTCAAAGTCAAGTATTAGGATACTTCCAACAAAACCCTCTATCCCATTCAGGATCCCTTTGGCTACTCTGGGTTTTTTGTGGTTCCATATGAATTTAGGATTGTTTTATCTGTTTGTATAACTTCATTGAACCTATAGAACATTTGGGAGAGTATGGTTATTTTAACAACATTGATATTTTTTTCCTATCCATGAACACAAGATATTTTTCCAGTTCTATGTGTCCTGAATATATCATCACTGTTTTTTTTTTAAAGAGAGAGAAAGAGAGAGACAGAGAGACAGAGAGAGAGAATTTTTTAATAGTTATTTTTTAGTTTTTGATGGACACAACATCTTTATTTTATTTTTATGTGGTGCTGAGGATCGAACCTAGCGACCGTGCATGCCAGGCAAGCGCGCTACTGCTTGAGCCACATCCCCAGCCCCTCATCAGTGTTTTTTAATTTTCATTGTAGAGATTTGTTGCTTCATTTAGATTACTCCTAAATAATTTTTTTGAGTTTTTTTTGTTTGTATCTGTTTTATTAATTTGCTTAGAAAGATTCTAAAAGTGTTGTTCAAGTGCTAAGGGGGAAAAATTTCAGATGTTCAGAGAGGGCATTCGCCTAAAAAGAATCTACAAGTAATAAACAGGAACTTCTTTAAAAATGAAGATAGGAAGTGCCATTTTCAGTACTGGCATTAAAGCCTAGTTTTTGAACTTTTTGAATTTTACAAAATAAGTTTTATAGCTGAAATAACCAAAAATAATATAACCATACTTTTTTTAAAAAAATAACAAGAGAATGTACAGGTAAATATAAGCATGCCTCATTCTTTCACACACTATTTTTTCTCTTGAACTATTCTTGTCAGTCTATAAACCACACAAGCAATGCTAGCGATATAAACACCCACATTGTACAGGTGAAAAATCAACTTAGTTTACACACCAGCTTCCCCAAGTGATAATGGTACCTGGTATCCTCCCCCCAGACTTCTCTACCTGTCTCTGTTCCTTGGTTGTACACAGCAATCACTTCACTACTTAAACTATCTATGACAGCCAAGAGAGCCAGGGAGGGGCCTCCATAATGGTGGGCTTTTTTTCCTTAAATACACAATAGGAAGCAAATTTTATTTTCAGGTCTTGGATAAACACAGCTTAAAACAGCAAAACAAAATGAAGCTAGTTTCTAAGTTCTATAATTATATAATAACTATTCATCCACTCATTCAAACAATATAGCTGAGTACCTATTATGAGCCATCACCATTCTAGACCCCATTGCATGATATCCATTCCAGGAGGTACAGCAAAACAAAATTTCTGCCTTTGTGGATCTCATGATTCAGGCAGGGGAAGAAGACCACTAAACAACATGAATAAGTACAATGTATGATGGTAGAAGAACGTGCTATGGAGTAAGGAGCTGGGTACAGGCAGAATGCAAGTCACAGAGAGTAAGGGAGCCGCTTACTAAGAAGGTGACCTCTGAAAAAACTCAAAGAAAGAAGCAAGCCATTGAAGGCCTCCAAGTGCAGAAGGCCCTAAGGCAGAAGCATGGCTGACCTGTCCCAGAGTCAGCAAGAAAGTCAATATGACTACCACCTGGGGTAGAGGGAGAAATGTGCAGACAGGCCCTGGAGACCTCTACAGAACTAACCAATTGCTTGTTCACTGCCTTCCCCACCCACCCTCATTTACTCACACTCTGCATTCCTGAATCTCACAGCCTCTGAGAATAATAAGAAGCTATTATAAATAAGAAGTCTTAATGGTATTTTGAAAATAAAGGAAAACATTTTTCTATAGATTGACTGTTTGCCCCAAATCTACCCTCAAGTATGGTGTGCTTTCACTTTCAATAAGAGTGAAAGTGATATTATACGTATTGATCATACTAAAGATCTTAAATGGTTACCAATTCACATTATTTAAAACTACCTACTTCTGTAGAGATGATTGTTATAAATGTTTATCCAAGACCCAAATTTAATAACAGGAGACAAGAGGACAGAGGAAAAAATGTGTGTACTGATTTAAATTCTATCTCATAAGTCATTCTTTATTCATACAATACATTAAAAGCTTTCAACTGTTTTTATAGCTATGAGTTTTGACTTTAAAACCTGAAATCCTAAGCCACTGCAAGGTAGTTGGCTTGGATTATTTCCTAGTGCTAAAAGTTTGGCAGCTAAATAAAACTGAGAACTATATGTTAATCATTCACTCAATATTTTCTAGACCACAATTATGCATAGATCAGCATAAGAAACCAAAGAAACACCACCAGCAATATTCCCTGCACTAGCCCAGAAACAATTTCCCATCTGTGGTCTCAAGAGGGGAAGCTTCCCAGAGACTCAAGAGATACATCTCCCCCATGCCCTGGAAGGGGCACTCCCGGTGACCTGCATGTCATGTGCAGCAGCCCTCTTCCAGGTCCCTTTCTCCCTTGAATAAATGTATAGTCATTCCTCGGTATCCACAGGAGATTGGTTTCAGGACTCCTGCTCCATACAAAAACTCCTGGATGTTCAAGTCCCTTATTTAAAATCATCCTCTGGTCCACTTTAAATCATCTTTAGATGACTTATAATACCTAATACAATGCAAATGTGTTAGTAAGCAGTGCTTATACATCTGTACAGATAGGACAGATTTTTTTTCAAATATTTTCCAACCTCAGGTGCAGAATCTGCAAATATGGAAGGCCAACTAAATATTAGGAAATTTCACATAACTATACAAGTACATATAATTAAAAAACAAAAGTATAAATATCCCGGGTGCTGATTTTAAATTGCTGACCTAGAATATTTGTTGTTTATGATGAAAACAGGGAAGAAGGATGCTATATAATTAGGATCATTTGGACTAACATGGATATTTGTGAAGATTGCAAAAAACTGCGACAAATAAATATATTATCACTTTTCACTAAAATAAGAAAAAATCCTTTTTCTTTAGTAAATATATGCATAAACTGAATTCAAAATATGACTGGTATAATTTTCAAGGCTAGACACTCTTCATTGATATTTTTAAAACTTGCTTTTTGCTCTATTTATTTATTTAGTTAGTTGTAGATAGACACAATACCTTTATTTTTATTTATTTTCATGTAGTGTTGAGGATCAAACCCAGGGTTTCACACATGCTTGGCAAACACTTTATCACTAAGCAACAAACACAGCACTTTTTGCTTTCAATTAAAAATAACTGTTAATAATTCAAATCACCAAGTTTTCAATTATAGTGCTTTGATTTCATCTTAAAAAACATGGTAAACAGCATTAGTCTAAAACTTATATTGAGGTCTGGGGACACAGCTCAGTTGATAGAGTGCTTGCCTTATATGCACAAAGCCCTAGATTCAATACCCAGAAACACAGGGGGTGTGGGGGGGGGTGGGGAACCTATATTGAAAGACGAGTCACAATAGAAAGGATCAACTGGCAACAAATAGTCTGGAGTTTCAAAATTCCCAGGAGCAGTTCTGTAATTTGAGGCAAATTAATCAATCTCTTTGAGCCTTAATTCACTTACCTATAAAACAAAGATATTCATAGTTCCTTCTCATTTGTGAGGGTTAAGAGATAACATGAACAAAGCATTTAACTTTTAATAAATTGCAGCTATTATTAATACCAGTTTTTTGTTTGTTTAGAATTTGTATGGTCAGATCTATAAACATAGCATTTACCCTAACAAGCCATGGATACAAAGTAGCAGCACCCAAGCCCAGGACAGGAATTCTGTTTGTGACCATCAAAGCTACGTCCCTTGGGCATAACATACCTAGAATTTAAAGAATATCAAATAAATATCCTTTTTTTTTTTTAGAGAGAGAGAGAATTTTTTAATATTATTATTTTCAGTTTTCAGTGGACACAACCGCTTGAGCCACATCCCCAGCCCAAATAAATATCTTTTTATCAAAAAGAAGAAAAATAATAAGTATCCCTGCAGAATGCTTTAATATACTTCATAGTTGGGATTGGCCCGAAAGTTTTGCATCACTTCCTGTTGTAAAAGATACTTTGATATTTCTGCTTCCTGCTGCAAAAGATACTTTGATATTTCTGATATTGAATATATTCAGTAAGCAAAAGGAAGGTCTTCAATTTCTTAAGAAGTTCACTTACATGACAAGGTGGTGGTTGGTTGTACTTTTTTAAATTTGCAGGTAAGTATAGGCCAAAACATATTTTCCATTCTTAAGATCTAAAACCCCAAGGAAACAAAAAGCACAAATATTCACTACCACAAAGTGGTTGTACTTTCCATAATGGAAGACAATATGAAAACAAACAAAACCAAACCATAATAAATGTGAAGTATAACACTATTACTAAAATCAAACTTTAAAAAATGAGCATATAAAATGTTTAAGAAACTGCTAACACTATAGTTAACATCTTTATAAGGTCAACTCTTGCAGGCATGTTCAAAACTCAATAAAGAAGTTGGATGCCACAATGGCTGTGTGAAACATGCATAATCTAGAGGGAACAAAGCACTTGTGGAACCCAATGTCTCAACAGCCCTAAATAATATTCCACCTGTCATTTATCAAACAATTTGGCCCAACTCCCTAACAAGACAAAAGTCACTATTGTTGAATGACAAATGTGCTACGAGAACAGATTGGGAAAAGCTGTTTGAAGGTTAGAAATACTCCCAAGTATTTCAAAAGAAAAGTAATAAATAAAACGTGTTAATGCCCAATATTACTGGTCAAAAATAATCAAGAATTAACAAATGTTACTATTAAAGCTACATACCCAAGTGATGGACAAATTGAGTTATATAAATAGGTGCTCTGCAAATAAAGATTCAAGAATGGATAATTAATTACACACCATGTGGAAAAGATATTGCACAAATGTAAAACATCAACAAGTGGAACCTAATGGAATGTTTTCAAAATACAAAGAGCAGATCTCACATTTTCCATTTCCTGGAAAGCAGACCTGTCGTAAATTGTGCTTTCATACACTAAATTGATACTAAAAGGCAATTCAGGTTTGAGGAACTACTCCTTCAATATTCTAGATGTGTAAAAATTAAATGTATCAGTAATCATAATTGTATGTATGTAATTCCTATAATTTTCAGTATGTCAAAATTTATCAAAGTATATTGGAAATAAGGATGAGAAATAACAAACCCAAGAAAAGGTTTTAAAAGACACTTTAAGGAGGGAAAAAAAATAAAAGAACAGAGGGAGAGAAAGAAAATATACATTTTAACCAACCACATTTACACACTAAAAGCAAATACATTGTTGCTGAATATTTCCCATTATTTTCTTCCCTAGGACTGATTGACATTTTTTTTTTGAGAGAAAGAGAGAGAGAGAGAGAGAGAGAGAGAGAGAGAGAGAGAGAGAGAGAGAGAGAGAATGAATTTTTTAATATTTATTTTTTAGTTTTCAGCAGACACAACATCTTTGTTTGTATGTGGTGCTGAGGATCAAACCCAGGCCCTATGCAAGCCAGGCCAGTGCGCTACTGCTTGAACCACACCCCCAGCCCCTTGATTGACATTTTTGTCTATGTGAAGAGAAAGACTGTTTCTCCCTATACCTAGGACGCAGGACACTTCCTCCTTTTCTTCCCTCTCCACAACTCCCTAATTTCTTCCCACTTTATTAATTACCCCCTTTTTAATCCTTTGGTCAAGTCACTTGGTTTAACTTTCTGACACAAGCCCTGATACTGAGGTGGGGGCAGCCAGGCTGGTATGGGGAGTAAGAGGTAGCTCTGCCAGTTTCAGATTAGCTAGGCTGACTTCATGCCAGCTGATTCTTTAGCAAGGCCATACTATTACATACTATTTAAAAAATTATTTTTTTAAGGAGGAAAAACCATTCCATTTATATTTCTATAAACTTTCCAATAACTCAATCAGGTAGGTATTATTATTATCTATGTGTTATGTATAAGAAAACTGGAGCACAGAAAGTTAAATGGCTGTCCAAGGTTACAAAAGCTAGCAAGTGGCAAATGAAGATCAGAGCCCAGAACATCTAGCTCTAGAGCCCATAGTCTGAACCACTAATATGCTATTTATTGCCCTAGAGGTCTCTTCTCTGAAATTCTATTTAGAGCCCTGAAATAGCAAACCAAGTAAGAAACTTTAACATATAAAATATGAGTGTTGATAGTGGGGGAGCCTGGGATAGAAGGTCCGTAGGAATTCTCTGTATGTTCTCAATTTTACTGGGGACCAAAAACTTCTCAAAAAATAAAGTTTTTTAATTTGTTTTATTTTTGGAAATTAATAAAATGTAGGTGAAAACACTATTAAAACTTATCTTTATTACAGACTGATATAAATCTCATAATAAATAGATATGGAGGAAAACAAATCAAAATACATTTACAAATTAATGAAAAGTGAGGTTCTTGAAGAAGACAGAAGTGATATTTTACCTCTCTGGGTTTCAGAAGAGGCAGGGAAACTATTCAATCCATCAATCAAATAATAAGTGGATTTGAATCAAACCAAAGAGAGGAAAGTATAATGTGAGACATTCATAGTTACATATATGTCCAGGTCTAGGAAAGGGGAGCTGTCTGTGTGTTAAAAACTAGACAGCTTCCAGTGCCCACAAGCCTAAGGTGCATTGTTTCAGGGGAAGGAAGTGAGAGAGAAAGCTAAAAAGATCTTAGACCACTTGGACCTAGGAGTACTTGAGTCCTGGCTGAGCAGAAGCACAGAAGAATGGAAAGTACTGGGAGAAGTGGCTCTGGTGTGATGGCTTCTGAGAAGATGATGAAAAGGGTTTTACATATGAAAAGTTTGGCAAGATTTCAAATATGCTTTTCATATGTTTTCAACAGAGGAAAATTATTCAATTTTACTCCAGAATTAGGATTACAAGTCAGTAGCTCAGACACAACCAAAGTGAACACATATAAAACTGCTCCAAAATTAAGAAATATCTGACAATATCAAAGAATGCATGCAAACTAGAAAGCCTGGAACTGGAACCATTCTACCACATTAAAGACAAAAATAATTCACTCAAAAATCACTAAATACCCACCAATATCAGGTACCACAGGAATCTTTGGGGATAAAATTTATCTACGTAATTTATTTGTAAAAAAAAATTTGCAGTGTTTTTTGATAAATACACACATAGTGAAATTGTTACTATAGACAAACCAGTTAATATATCCATCATTTCACTGTTACCCCTTGACTTTGTATGGCAGAAACATCTAAAGTTTACTCTTCTAGCAAAAATCTCAAATACAACTCTAAATATATTGAGTAGCAATCTCATGTTTTACATTAGATATGTAACTTATTCATTCTCCACATCAGCATCACAATCAATTTTTAAAAATAATATATAATTTGGAAGAAATAGTAACATTAAAGCATATAATTGCTATCATTGCCATGGTTCCAACAAAGTGTTACAGGTGCTCAAAAATATACTTTTTTTTTTTTGACAGGGGGATACCAGAAATTGAAACCAGGGTTACTTAACCATTGAGCCACATCCCGAGCCCTTTTTATATTTTATTTTTAGACAGGATCTCAGAAATTTGCTGAGGTTGACCTTGAACTTGTGATCCTCCTGCCTCAGCCTCTCAAGCTGCTGGGATTATAGGTCTGAGCCACTGGGTGGAGATGAAAGGAATACTTTCCATACAGGCAGTGATATGCTAAAATATATCTTAAACTAGATGAATTAAATTATATGCAAGTTTCTTCTCAATTATATAATTCCTGAAGATTATTATCAAAGTACACCTGTGTTCCAACAGGTGGTAGGCAACTTTCTCCAAGTTAAATTCACACTTCCTCAAAATAAACTACTTAGCAAGTTAATTCATGAAAAAATATGGTTTTAACTCCATTATCAGTAATTAAGCAAGAGGCAGTCTTTTATATAAGAAATATATGTTAAATGTGATAAAACAAAGATATACTTTCTAGGGAAGTACAGAACAATATGAATATATATATCCAAGCATCTTATTTAATTTTATTTATTATTTCACAAGCATAGGCCATGATCACAAAGAGTCTATAATGTTTCTATCCTTTTCTATTACTATCATACCTACAGAAAAGAAAACTTAAATATAAAATGATAAATACCTTGTCCAAGCACACTCATCTAGGAAATAAGAGAGTTTGGCCTTAAATCCAGACTTAAGAGCCATGCTTTAAAAGCCTTCCCTACACTGCCTCTTGCTAAAAGAAGCCTAGCTAGGGGGATGATACAAACTCTAGCTCAAACTGTCTGGTGATTGCTAAAATATGATCATAACTCAGAGAGTAGAAACTTGGTTTATTGTATCATGCCTTTCCTAGTGGGAGGAAGAGGAGGCTCTATGAGGTTTTCCATACCTCATTCCTTAGTCAGTCATCTGTATCTACCCAGTACCTACATGCTGCCACTATGCTAAGGACTCAGAAATGCAGTCTCCAAGACAGAATCTGGCACCCCTTTTGTACCATGGACCACTGGCCACCTAGCCTACGGATGCTTTCTCAGAATAGTGTTTTTAAATGAAATTAAGTTATATAACATTTTAACGGAAGTAAATTATACTGAAAAGCAATTATCAATATATTTTGAAAAACAAGTTCATGATATAGTAATATACATCCTCTAAGATCTTGCAGTTCAATGGAAAATGTCACAGGAGCAGAGCTGGAAAGGTAATGGAATATACTACCTAGAAATACTCCTTTATATAAGTTCACACACATTTTCAACACTAAGACCACAGGAGGACAAAAGTCACATGATCTCAAAAAAAGTCTCTGAATTTCCCTGTGGCTCTCTAATCCAGAGGATTATTCAGGGTCAATGCTTTTGACCTCCTCAGTACTAGGACTTCCTTGACCTTGGCATCTAAGACTCCACATTTACCTTACCAGTTCTTCCCATTCCCACTATTTCTACTATGTTCCTTCCAGAATTCTTTTTTTTCTTTGTCCACATGTTGAACATGTTGTCCAAGCTGGTCTCAAACTCTTAGATTCAAGGGATCTTCCCCCCTCAGCCTCCCGAGTAGCTGGGACTATAGGTACACACCTATCTCATCCTCTGATTTCTGAACACAGACATATCCAAGAGTTTCCTATCAGAGTGTGCACCACAGAACTGATACCTGATGGAACAGTGCCTAGTAAATTCTTGACTGGCCTTCAGATATCATCTCCCATGAGCAGACACTGCAGTTACTTTTTTTTTTTTTTAGTTGTAGTTGAACACAATAGCTTTTATTTATTTATTTATCTATCTATCTATCTATCCATCCATCTATTTATTTATTTGTGGTGCTGAGGATTAAACCCAGCACCTCACAAGTGCTAGGCAAGCACTCTACCACTCAGCCACAATGCCAGTCCTGCAGTTACTCTTTATGTATTATTTTTTTAAATGTAAAATATCTCATATGTCCTTGTTTTTCCTCACTCATGCTTATCCACAGAAGCTATATCCTTGCTCCAGAAATGAGTTCCTTGTCCCAAAACACAACAGATTCTTCCCAAGCAGAGACAAAGATCCCTATCTTTCCAGTGCCTTCCTCTGCCCATTGTTCACATAAACATAGATGTTCTGAAGAATTTTTTTCCTGGCAAGCATGTTCTACCAATCCCATTCTAGATGTTCACTGGATCAAAACCAAATCTATACATCTCAAATCCTAAATTCCTCATTCAAGGGCCTATAATAGCCAAATTGGGTATTTCTAGGACATAGCAACTAGTGAATATGAGTCTTTCTATACAGATTTTTAGGGTTCTTATCTTAAGAAATCCTTTATTCCATCAGCATAATGGCAATGAGGGTCAGACCTGAGTGAGGCACTCCATAATCCCTTTTCCTGAATCCATCTTCCCTAATGGATAATTAATTTCTTGTATATATTTGTATTAACCACATAGCTACTTCACACATAACGTGAACTCAATAAATGTTGAATGAGTGAAAGAAAAACAAAGTAAATACAGAATAACTGATAATATGTCAAAGACTGCATCTCTAGCTAAGAAGAAACGTTACATTTTCTTCAACTATTAAAATGATTTTGAAAAAGCTATGAAAAACAAGAACACATGAGATACTTTACACTTAAAAACTAATAAAACCCCAAACTTCTTTCGGCCACCTGTATAGGCATATTTGAAATTTCTAAGGGAGCAAAATGGCAAGTGATGGTGAAGAATGAATATCAACTGAAGGTGATCAGTCACAACCTGTTTATTCCTGTTTCTTATTTTGATTGTGAGGCACAGGATACACCCAGCCTCACTGTCTTCATCTCTAAAATGCTGACACTACCATCAGGGCCACAAAAGAGAGAGGGGTGGGGGGGGGAATGATGGAAAAGTCTGCTGTCAATCTGCAGAGCAACTCTTTGTTAAGGAAGAAATCCACATGAGTTGGAAGGTCCATGCCAGGTAGGAAGATACATGTTATGTGCCACTAAGACTAATGGAAATGAATCTCTACCTGGTGTTTTTTGGTTCTCCATGTGTTTGCCGTGCTTCTTCAGCCATGAAAACACTTTACTTTTCAGACATTTAACTTCTCCTTCACACAACAGGAAGCATAATGCTATAGGAATAGCCACTGTCAATATCATTTTTAATTATCAATAATTTATGAACTATTTAAAAGGCAAAATTTTTTTTCTTACAATTTAGATCCTCTAAAATGTTCAAAATCTTTAAAATATGAACCTTTCTTTACCCCAACTCTCAATATTATAGTTCTTCAAAGTTCTAATTCTTTCTTTATAGGACTCATTTGAAGAAATGGAAGGTATCTACAAAGCTTCTTCAGGATGTCTAAAGTAGGCTGAATAACAATTTTTGCCATTTTTTTAAAGAGAACTGATCAAATGTGGAAATAATACTGCTCCAAAATATGCTGAAAGTTCCAATTCTCTCCAAGATATTAGGAGCATGACCTGCAAGCTCTGGTTTCAGACCAGCAGGGAGTGGATTTTGAGAGTTATGGTTTTGTTTTCCAGTGACCAATCTCTGCAAACTGAAGTTTAAGGAAAGATACTGGAAGTCATCCAAAATCAATCTTCTTTCAATTTCATCATTTTAGGACAAGGAGTAGATCCTTCACACTGCATGGAACAAAATCAATAAATGCCAAAAACAACAGGCATGGCTCTTTCAAATCATTTCATCAGGACTTAGCAGAGGCAAACACAATGAAGTATCTGTAAGCTGCTAGAATAACATTTTCACTTTGTTATTCACTGTGCTATAATCTGAACTCCATCTTCCTGATCCAAATGCCATTTCAATATTGAAATTGCTATAGCTGGTAAAATCACAAACATATCTGTGAATTTCTATCTGCTTAAATCAGATGAGTATTTGACCTTTTTCCATCTCAGACTCAGATATTCTGCATAAATATACTGTTTTATTTTTGCATGTATTCTTTTATGCATCTGAGACTCAGTGACCCTTCCCTAGAAATACCAACTAACGGTTTTGCTTTCAACACTGGAATGTTTAGATTAGACAGTCAGTGCACAGGGGAAATTAATACAGCCCCCACCTGCCACAACTCATGGTAACTTGTGCAGTGTCACTCTTGTGCAGAAGACACCAGAGTACCTCAGGGACAGTGCTGGATTAAAGATGCACCTTTTCTAAACATATCTAGTTACTCTTCATCACTGACAAATCCAAGAGCATCAACCTCCAGCTAAATCACTCAGCAGATGCATGGGAAAGTAAAGTATTTAGTGTTCAAAAAGTTGTAGTTTGCTTAAAAGGTTGCTTTTTAACTTATGTTTATAAAATGGTACTTCAGATTCTGATCCTAAAATATTTCAGTAAGTAAAATTTGCAAAACAATATCTTCAGTTTCTTGATGTGTGGAATGGGCTGCTGAGGCAGCAGCAGCACTGGTGCTCACAGTGCCATCCAGGTGTGTCAGCTGCCCAGAAGGCAGCAGTAGCTCTGTGAACATGGTGCACAGAATAAACAAGTGCCAAAGTCACTGTCCAATGAATTCTATAAATTTGATTGTCTTATTCTTGATATCAGGATAACAATACAAGAAGTATACTTATTTTTCCATTTCTCCAATTAATTATGACTACTAAAAAAGGAAACTTTTTAAACTACAGTGAAATTCATTTTGATTCCTTTTATGAAACTCCTGATTTTGTTTTTAATTGTGATAACATTTTGCTAAACATATAAATAAGCAGCTTATCTTGTTGAGCAAATGCACATTGATAAGAATGTCTAAAAGAGGGGCTGGGGTTGTAGCTCAGTGGTACAGCACTTGCCTAGCATGTATGAGGCACTGGGTTAGACACATCCCCCCCCCCCGCACCACAATAAAAAAAAAAAGAAATACTAAATAAAGATATTGTGTCTATCTACAACTTCAAAAAATAATTTTTTTAAAAAAAGAAGAAGAAGAAGGGTGTCTAAAACAGGACTGATCTTCATACCTGGACCCACTGACTACTGTTGGGACTCACTTTGCTCTGCAGTTTGGTATTATTTATGTATCTTTTGTTATGTGCCACTAAGACTAATGGAAATGAATCTCTACCTGGTGTTTTTTGGAGAAAATTAAGGTAAAGAGTATTATTAAACCCTCTTAGGGAGCAAGAACAACATCATAACAAGGAAACCAGTTTGAAACCACAAACAAGAATTACAAGAAATGAGTGAGAAGATGACATCATTGCAAGAGAGAGAATATGGGGGTCAATGGCATAGGTTCTCAAGGCAACAAAGAGTAAGCACATAATGGTGTTTTAAGATGTCTCCATTCCAAGATTGACAAAATTAAAGTTAGCATAGGAGCCAAAGTATCCAGTGAGTATGGGATCATTCCCTTTGAATGTTCTACCTTATGAAAGTACTTCAATAAATACTCAGTTGGAAATGTCTCTTTCACAATGCTCAAGAAAAGTCAGAAGTTTTAAAAAAAATTAATTGATAGAAGTTACTGAAGCTGGCTTGGAGATCATTGATAATCTTGATGAAGATTATGAACAGGAAGATGAGGAGAGTCCCCTTAGAGAGAAACTTATATTTAATGACAATTTCTTCATAGAAGCTTATGATTGCACCTACAGAGAGAAGGAAACACAGTATGAATTCTTCTTAAGAAAGCAGACCTTATGAAATAGACAAGCAACCCTCTTCTGCCCTTTTTGATGTTTCGAGTGAGATGACTGACATTAGTAGATTAATTATTAATATCACTGCATCACTTGCCAAAAGAACTGATGCATTTGAATGGTTTATGTAGAACTTCAGGGATATTTGTATTCAGCAGGACAAGATGATTCATCTTATAGTGGTGAGTTCTGGTAGTGGTCTATCTAAAGTCAAGTCTATCCTAGAATCTTTCACAAGTGAATATAATTTCTACAATTACAGTTTGGTCTCACTGAATATAGAATGTAATCATGAATAAGAGCTAAATGTGGGTGTCTGAGCTTGGAACAAGAGAGATGTCTTGATGTTTTTCTGTAAAGTTGATATATATTTCTCAGCCAAATTCCTTAATATTTGCCAGTTAAATGTTGAGCAAGGTTAAAAGGTGTTTTACACTGTGGCATTCAGTCTTTACAATCCTGACATGGTTTATGCCAACCAGGATATGCTACCACCTGTGGAGCAACAGCAGTCAAACTTTTACCCTGTCATTATGAAAGGCTCTCCTTTATGTTTGTTGTCCAAGGACAAAACAAAGTTTCATTTTTAAAGTTATTTTTTAAAACTTTCAAAAAATACACTATAGAAATAATTATACTGAAAACAGCAAAATCACCCTTCCCTTGAAAATTCTTTCTAGCCATCCCCCTACATAAATGTATACATACCTATTTATTTATATGAATGATCAAATATCCATTTTGATCTTTGCTGTTCCATTTGGTGCCAATTTAGAATGTGCACTCACGTTGGGGCACTATCTTTTAGCTATTATATACTATCAACAACATAAGCTTTATATATAGACTAAATTTCACACAGGAAACATTAAATAATGGGAAAAGGCAAAGACGGGCTTTAGGTCAATAATAGATGGATTAGAAGGTCACTTCTCTCTCACTCATTGGATATTTGATCTTAGGTTTTCTAGGTTGAAGAATTTAAATTGCTAATTATTCAACTTTTGGGGGGCTATAAAATAGTAATTCATATGCCTCAACCAAATAATAGCAACCTCAATGTTCCATAAAAATTGAAATAATATCCTCCTAGTTAACACAGTCATATAGAAGTCTCACAAAAACTATTTCATTATCTTTATTAAAACTTTATTTATAGCCAGACATAAAGATACACACTTGTAATCCCAGATACTCAGGAGGCTGAGGCAGGAGGATCTCAATTTCAAGGTTAACCTAGGCAACTTAACAAGATTTCTCAAAATAAAAATCAAAAGGCCTGGGAATGTAGCTCAGTGGTAGAGTGCCCCTCTTTCAATCCCCAGTACTTGGGAGGAGGGGGGCTTTGCTTATCAAGTGTCAATGTAGGATGTCAGATTCTCAGTAAGATACCCTTGTTCTATTTTTTAAACTTAAGAAAAAGATAATGGTAAAATTAGGATATCTACGGAAAAAAAATAAAATCTCACAACAGAGAAATGTGCCATAAGAACTCTACAAATGTTAGCTCTAGTCATAGGAAAACAAGTCTTCATTCTGATAAGGTCCTAGTCCTGTGAGTTACAAGATATCCTCTCTGGGCAGCTCAGCAGGATGGCCTATCCCTTTTCCCAAATGGTCAGACAACAAAGGAGAGACCACAAGAGAGCCACTGCAGGCAATAGCACCTCTGCTCTGGATCCCTCAGACCACCTCCTGCTTGTCTGTCCTGGAGACCTCCCCTCAAGTAATGGTTTGGAGTCAGCTCTGCAGCTTTCTCCTCTGGCAGCCCAGAGGGCCAAAACTGCTAGTGTTTCAATTTTAGCAAAAAGATCAATTACACTCCCCCAGTCCACAGTCCAGGCTATAATTTACCCACTCACTTTTGTAGGACTAACAGTCTGCATCTGAACAGGGCCCTCTTCTTTCTTCTCACCGGCATTCACTATGAGAAATTCCCATCATTTCTATTGCTTTCAATGAAGTCAAAGTCCAGAACTGATGATAAGCTTGTTCCTGAGGCCTCTCCACTCCCTCCCTGGAGCAAAATGATTTCTGCATGTTCATTCACAAAAGTGGGCTCTTACAGATCACTCACTTCAAAATGATCTGAGTTCCAGAAGCAGTGATAGCAAGTAGGACATGGTGTAACTAACCCAATGTCCAGCTCAACCTCATCACTGTCACACTTTTAGGAGATTTAGCCACAAAGGGACACAACATCCTACCTATGAAGAAAATTATGACCAGAAATAACATACAAAATAAAGAAAACAAAAAAAACACTTAATAATACATGTGTTCCCTACCTTACACACACACACACACACACACAGAAAATCTGTGTACTTTACATGAATGTTTCACTTGATTAGCATTAACCATAGGTTTCACCTCTGGCCACTACCTTTGATGAACCTCAAATACTCTTCACAATTACAGAAAGTCACACATGCTAATGCTACATACTCCTACTCTTTCCTTACCAAACTGCTGCTCTAATCTTGCTTTCTGAGTTCTGATGACTTTGGCTCCAAGGAACAAGAGGCTACTACAGGAAGTACACTCAGCAGAAGAAACTGAAAGGTGAGTGTCACTGTTGGCCAGGTCATTGCCCTGCTCTGGCAGGACAGATACCACAGCAGATACTCTCTGTCAGTTCTCCCTACAGAATCTCAGGGTGCAAGCTCCCATCACCACACCTGCACATTTGACGATAAGGATAATAGTTTGTCATTGCTTAAAATCTCAACTTGTGGAGTAAAAACAATAAAGTTAAATCCTAGTTTTCCATTTTAAATCTTAAAATTGAAAAGGCTGTCTGAAAGCATCTAATTCAGTGTTTTTTAAACTGAAAGTGACAGCTATGGGTTGTGAAAGTAATCTGGTAAATGACACTTAAAAAAAAAAAAGAAAATCCTGCAAATTTTAAGGGAGTGTTATTTTGCCAAACTTTTGTTTTTAATGCACACATGTGTGTGCTGGAATGGTTTATGAAATATATTTCTTACTGTGGATTACAGGGAAAACAATGTTTGAAAACGTTGATCTCACTCAATATCTTCATTAGACAGATAATAAAATTGAGTCCCAATATGGTTAAAAGACTTTCTAACAATTACAAAATTTGTTATTGGCAAGAACTCATAGCTAATTAATTATTCTTTATACCAAGATATCTCCTTAAAAATGTAACTTTTAAAAAAAAATCCCAACTAAACATCATCATTCATAATCAAAGAAGGGAGATGTGTGCAAAATTTTCAGAGAATTTGCTGTAAATAACAAATAATTTCTTAAAATCACTTGGCAAATCTGGGCTTTAAGGATAAAATCAGTGGAGTTAGAAACAGTGGAGTTAGAAACCAGGGATTGTAACTTTAAATCAATATAAATTAGATATCTTTAACACACAAAGACTACCAATGTCAGACACTTAATGCTAATATCCTCTTTCATCATACCTACCTTACAGGTTCATCCACACAATTTGAGCCTAAAACAAGCCCAGATCATCCAAATTAATAGAGAATCTTCCAGCTAAGTAAGATCCTACTATGCAAAAGTGGGATCTCTAATTATGAAGTAACCCGTAATTTTTCAAGTATCAAAGTAGCCTAAAGAAAACACAAAAACCATAGCTACATCTTGAGTTATTCTAATGAATTAAATAAAATGGGCAGTAAGCTTAAGACCTAAAAACAACTATTTAGGAAGAAAAAAATCAAATCAAACTCATGACAACTGAAATACCCCTTCAGAGTATTAACCACACAACTTTTCTGACACTAGCTAATTCTAACTGCTTTGAAATATTGGCCTAAACACCTTCCAGACGGGTAGGAGTTGAAGGCCATGTCTATACCTCAGAAAGCTAATTTTGTCTTGATTTTATAATAAAGTCTCTGATTTCTCACAGGTCTTCATGTCACTTGAGTATTCTTAAAGTAACTATAGTTTATTGGGCAAGTCCATCATCAAGTAATTTTAAAATTACAGTATATTTATCATTTGCTATTGATTCCTGACAGATACACTGAAGTGGAGGTCTATTTTTACCAAAACATTCTAGGTAATTGGGGGAGTACACATTCCAACGTCCCACATTACCAGAAATTATCGTAGCTTGAAAGGAAAGAAAAACCAAAGTTAAAATAAACAATATTCAAGATATAAAGAGTCATGAGTCGGGCATAATTGTGTATTTCAAGGACCGTTCTGGGTATAGAAAACCAAATTAACAAATATTTTACCAAAAGCTTTCTATATTCAAAAATACAAATGTGATAAACTTTATATTTTAGGCAAATGCAGGTAACTTTCCTGGCTAAAGTCTCAAGTCTGATTATAAAAGTTACACTTGATCATGTGTGGCTTAACCTTTTTTTCTACCCTTCTAGATACTGTTCATATTGATTTACATACTTCCAAATACCTATTATATCATTTAGGGACACTATGTTTCTGGGTTTTCGTGCTTTGGTTGAAGGGTTCGATCATGTAAGCTATGATAAACTAGTGAGCACAAGGCAGGCTCATAAACAATGCCTTTTACATCAATGACTTGGGCTCACATGTGAGGAGCTGCTTATTTGTTCAAGTGGCAGATGGAGATTCAATTTTCCAATCTCTAAAATAGCTCCCAGATTAGTCAATTACCCTTCATTTTATAGCAAATAGCTAAAATAAAATAATCCAAATAAAATTCTTGAATTAAACTTTCCAAAAGTCAGAAGGTTGGTTTACACATAATTTGAGCAAACCAAAGAGGGCTATCCCCTGCATCAGAGACTTTCTAACACTATTAAAAAAAAAGAACTAGCCTTGCAATTAGTCACATAAAACCATAATCAAATTCAGCAGTCAGTACAAAATTTAGCAACCTCACCATTTTTCAAGGTTATACCAGATTTTTACTAGGCAAAATAAATGAACCCTAGGAAAATACCTTGAACATAGGCACATTTTTAAAAGGGTGCCTTTTATACAACTGTGTTTGACCAATGTCATAGGGCCCATAAATTTATGAAAGTATAGCTCAGAAATCCTTACAATCACCCCAGACTGCTCCCATTTTGCTTTTTGTCTCTCTTTCCAAGTATCTGTAACATGGATCTTACTATTTTCATTATTCATTTTTGTTTTTTTCTTTTTTGCCTCCTGAACCACCTACAGATTTTTAGCTTAGCATCTTCAAACTTGTTTTCTAAGTCAAGTAATTCTAACATTTCATCTTGAATTATGAAAATTGCTCTTCAATTATCTGCCTATGCACCTTATCTAACAACTTTTTAGCAGTCATATGTTCTTTCTCCTAACTTATCTTACTTTTGCATATGTCCGTCTCGTCAGAACAGAAAAATTTACCATGAAATTTCAACGTTTGTGAAGTCAGACAAAGCTGTACTCAAATCTAAGATCTCTCACCTTCACTTATTAATTCTGTAGTCTGAAGACACTTACAAAACCTCTCCGAGTTTGTCTTTTAGCCAGCAAAATAGGACTATAATACAGATTAAAGGAAATTATTAAATAACATGTGCATGCTACTCTTAGCATGGAGTGGCCCACAGTGAGGGATCAGTGGTCACGCTGGTGCTATTCTTACTTCACAGGCTTTGTTTCATCCAATCACATGAAAATGACATTGTCCCAAAGACATGATCCTCTTCTTCCACAGATGAAACCTGGAAGAATGCTGTATTAACAGAGAGTCCAAAGCAATTTCTGCAGTCCCATTCATCCAGCAATTGTGCATCTTAAGGCAATATCACTTTCTGTCTATACCCTGGTCTACCCACAATCTGTCAGAATCTACAAAACTTCTACCTGAGTCCCCTTTCCATTCTCCATCTCTCCACTAACAGCAACACTTCTTTAGCTCTAAGATACAACAAGAAGCATAGTCTCACAACAACAACAACAAAAAATCATGGCCCAGTATCTTGGATTCCCATCATTCTAATGTGATACAGAAACTTTACTATGATCCAAGCCTTTAAACGCAAACTGCAAGGCAGTGCCCCTAATATTAGTCAGGAGAGAATAAACAACCAAGAGCAAGCAGCACTCTGTTGTTCTTCCCAGAGCTGCTGTTTCTGTGGCTGCCTCACAGACTCCAAAATCTCCTTAGTAGTGGAGAGGCTGCTTCCCAGCACTTACATTCTTTTCAATTCATAGAATAGACATTTTACAAAAAGTTGTTGATAGACTTTATTCTGTCTGTGCACATCAGTTAAATGTGTTTTATTTCCCTTTTGGGTTGTGTGCTGGCAGAGAATAATACAATGAAGAGGTGGCAGTGTACATTTCCAGGCCCTTTATGGCCATGATTATGAAAGAACTGCTTTGACAAAGAATGTTCAGGCTGACTATAATGGTTTTCCTTTTTACTACATTATTGTTGCCATGTGTTTGCTGCTCTCTGGAGTTAAAAAAAAAAAAAAAAACTCTGAAATATTTGTCTGTCCTTCATAGACTCAAGAGTTTCCATAAGAGAAATCACTTGGAAAATCACAATATTGCTCCAAATAAAATATTAACATAAAAAACTTGTTGAAATGTTGAGCTAAAATACTAAAGAATTATTACCACAGATGTAATTTATGAGGATCTGAGTGCCTCAGCCTCATAAGGGCTTTTCCATTCCCACTATAGGCACATGTTTGGTGTTGTTCTTCACACAACTCTGACACTGCTATTTGGGGGATCCTGAGAAGTTCTGACAAGATAGATTAGAATGACAAGGAGAGGTGTTGTGATTCAATTTTTGAGTAAAAGGACATTTAGTAAGACAATAGCCAGCCCTTATTAATCTGTTTTAATAAATTAATTTAATAAATTAAAATTTCTTTTATCATGAAAAATGTAAACACTTCTTTCTTCCTGGCATCCTAATTGTTGATTTATTGCTTTGAGCTTAAGAAGTGAGCCTTGAAATGTAACAAGTGACCAGTGGTGATAATATTCTCTAGGATAGGAAGCTGGTCCAACTTTAGGAAAATAAATAATCTCTGGGTATCCCTGAATTTTCTCTAAATTCAATCCTAGTGGAAATATTCTCATTAAGAACATCTCTAACTGAAGATGAGGCTGAATTTGCATTTGGGTTCATCTTCACTTTTGAAAGGACAAACAGCTGTATTTAATCTCACTGCCTAAAAACAGTAGGTACTTAATAATGGCATGCTAACTGAACTACATATGGGTTAGCACTTAGCCGTAACCAATATTAGGATACTCTGAGTCCCAATGTTTCTTTTATGAAAGCACAAAATAAATCTTGAACTTTTAATTATCCCAATATAACCCTCTGTGCCTATTCATTATTATATATTATCAACATCAAAGAAATTTTTATTTTTTCCAAAATTTGAGAGTGAGTGAAATATTTATAATCCAGGTCAGAGTTTTATGACCTCAGATTCTTAATGGAATTATTGTTTAGACTCTACTAACATATTTTATTTATACAAGTAATATTATGGGTTGGACTATAACATCCCCCAAAGGCTCAAGTGTTGAAGGCTTGTCGCCCAATACAGCAATGTTCAGAGGTGGGTCTTTTAGGGAAGTGATTCATTCAAGAGGGCTTTCATTTCATCCATGGATAGATGGGTTCATATTCAGTGGCATTATGGGGAGGCAGTGAAAAATACAGCAGATGGGGCTTAGGTAAAGGAAGTAGATTCTCAAGGGAAGGGTGTTTCTTATCCCAAGCAACTTCCCCACACCCACACCCCTCCCTCCTTGTCTCTACACACACACACACACACACACACACACACACACATACACACACACCTGCCTCCCTCCCTCTCCTTCTCCCTCTCCCCCCTCTCTCCCTCTCTCTCTCTCTCCCCCCCTCCCTCTCTCCCTCCCTTCTTCCCTCTCCTCTCTGGGCCAACATGAAGGGAATAGCTTTCCTCTGCCACAGCTTTTCTGATGATGATGTTTCCATATTGCCACAAGTCTAAAAGCAATGGAGCCTGCTGCCCCTGACCTGAAACCTCTGAAACCAAATAAGAAGTTAACTTCCTCTAAGTTAATTTCTCAGTTATTTTGTCACAGCAATGAAAAGCTCGCTAATATACAAGTGAGGTCTTCATTTTTCCTAACCCTACCAGAGCATAAAAAAGCTCTGAACGGGGTTGGGGTTGTAGCTCAGCGGTAGTGAGCTTGCCTAGCACGTGTGAGGCACTGGGTTCGATTATCAGCACCACATACAAATAAGTGAAAATAAAAGTCCATCAACAATTTTTTAAAAAATATTTTTAAAAAAGCTCTGAACTTGAGAGTTAATTACTAGCTCATCTATTTTACTTGTCTGCAAAGTATTATAATCTTACTTAGATTAGAACAGAGAGAAGACAGATGGGTTAGAAAGAAAATTAAAATGAGAAGTAGTTGGACATAATAAAATGTTGTACTTGGAGTATGAACCTTAAAATGAGAATGTCTTAGAAACAAGAACAACAAAAATGCAGTAAAGATCACAGTATGGGGTATATGGAAGGTATTCAATTAATGCTTCTAGAAATGACCTATATGATTCATTTGTAAAAGCAAAGACTGACTAATCCCTACCTTACCTATAAAATGGCAATAATAATAATAATCTGCTTTGCCTGCATTACAGGATTGGTATTAAAAGAGATAGAAAACGAAATAGCAAACCATAGAGCACCAGTCCTTCCTATCAGTCATATCCTGCCTGAAAATCCTTCCAGGCTCACACATTCTTCCAGCCTTCAAACTTCTTAAGTTAAAAGCTTTGGGTTATAATAAACAAATAATACCTGCTTTCCAATTTTTGCAAGACTAAAATTTTCTTTTATTTCCTTAAAATTAAATACATTGCTATTGATTCTGAAAACAGCACATAAAGAAGACTGGTCATTTCTGATGATAACCTGATTCTAGAGATGGAAAATTTCACCTAGGAGCAGAAGAAAATTCAGTCCTTGTGCCACTCCTAAGTATAGCTTATGTTGGCATGTTCTTTTTCTTTATCCCATTCCCAAGTGAGCTGAAACTAAGAATGTGATAGCTGGTATAAGGTGCTGGTAGCACATGAGAAATGGAAAGGCCAAAGGAGAGTCTAAACTGTGAAAACAAGCATGTCAGACTAGGACCTTCTTCCTTTAAGCTTCATAGAGGGAATGTGTGCCAAGGGAGGCAACTGATTGAAAAGTCATTATCTGATTCTCTTAATCATTATGTAACTTGATGAACATTCACTGAATAGATATTGTGTATAAACCACCATATAAAAGGCCAAAGATAATACTGACACCAAATAAAAACACTCTTATTCCTCTATTAAGTTTTTAGGTAAGTTTATAATAAATTGATGAGGCATGATAATGAATCACATGAATATATGGTTCTCAAACATTTTCCCAGTCTCTAACTTTAGACCACTTGGCTGGGGCCAGATCTCAAGGAAATCAAATGTCATACTTAGGTATTTTCATAGAGAAACTACTGAAGGATTATGAGTAGCAACATAATTAGCCTAAACCTAATTTACTACTAAATTTGGGGAAAAAAAATAAAAGCCAACTAGGACACTATAACAATAGCTCAATTTGTGAGATGAGGAAGCAATAGCACCAGGAATCAGAACAATAGCATAGGGAATGAAAAATGAATGCTTTAGATTCTCAAAGCAGAGGAGAATTTCCAGCGACATAAAAAAGCTACAAAACTGAAAAAGGGAGATTACATAGCAAGAAAACGAGAGGGAAAAGGGGTGGGAGGAGCATAATGCCAAAGCAGAAGTAAAACAGAAAAGATGTGAAAAGAGAGCTCTCATTAGAATATACTTTTTCCCTGAGTACCTGGTTATTTTCTACTATGTGCTGCTCATTGCCCTTGAAAAATTACAGTTGGGTCTTACTTGTGATAATTCCCTCCAGAGAATAATTTTGGTAGCTCTTGCAGGAATTTAAGGGTTCTACAAGTTCCTGAATTCCTAAAACAAATCTTGTTTTAAAGTTTTGTGAACCACTCATGCAATATTTATTGGAATTAAAATATGTTTGAGGGCTTACATGTGGTTACACCTTCTCAGGAATTCCTCTCCATCTCTGCTCTGCTTAACACCAAAGAAATTTTCCTGAAAACTCTGGAGTTGGAAAGAGAATTTATATCTAATACAACCTGAAGATGAAGCCCTTTGGTTTTTTTTTTTTGGTTTGTTTTTTGTGGGTTTTTTTTTGTTGTTGTTGTTGTTGTTTTTTGTCCTTCTCATCACATAAGATTCTCAGAAATGAAGTTCCAGATGCCAAATGGAAAAATGCCCTCACGATGAAAACAGCCTGAATATGTGCTTGGCCTTCCTTCTTCTCCGTATTTGCCTGATAATGGCTCATTACCTTATTAATTCTTTAATTATTTTGAAGAGGATTTTGAAGATTTTTATAGCCTGCATTTTTTAGTTATTTACAAGAGATAATTTGATTCAAATAATCTAGCCTGCAATATTCCTGGATGTGGGACAAAACACTTGAATTCAAATCTCTAAGCACAATAAGTATTGTGGTCAACTAAAGAAATAACCAATCCCAAATCTTTTGGCAATAAGTAGGGAACAAGTATAAGAAATTCCTATACTTAGAAAAAAATAAATATTTGCAAAACTGAGATTAACATATTCATTTGATAGTCATAAACAAAGTTATTTACCACTTAGAACTGTTATATGAGGCCAGTAATTAAAACAGAAAATACTCCTAATGATGTACCTTCTAAATATCAACAAATCTCTTAAATTTTCAAAGTAACATTCAATCTGAATAAACAGGAATAGATTTTAAAAACTCACAAGCATATAAAATTACCTACTTTACATTGCTTTCTAGAATTCCAATCTTAAGCTAGAACAACAAAAACAAACAAACAAAAAAAATCCTTGTTTCTCAGTTTTAAGTATGGCAATATATAAAACCAAAGGTTTTGGAATGATACGTTGATTTATACTAATATAGGTTCAAATTAAAACAAATATTTTAGAATATCTGAACTCTTACTGTTTATAATGTCAAAAATATAATTTTAACAATCCCCTAAATCAAAAGTAGAATATGTTTCAGAATATCAAAGAAGGATCTAGCTGAAGTTTCAAGGTCTCATCACTTATTAGTTCAAACTATCAGCCTAGCAGAACTAAAAGGAAAAATGACACTATATTCATTATGTAATTTAAGTATAAAACACTGCCATGATAAATATTTGGAAATTCCAAGCTTTTATAAAAGCACACTTTATGTACAATATCAGCATTCATCCCTTAGGGTGTACAATGTAGACTGCCTCTAGGGGGAATTTATCTCATTTCATTTTCATTCTACATTCCACTTTTGAGTTGCCAACTAAATTGCTTCTTGGTTTATAGTATAGAAGACTTCATAATGTTTAGTTGGAATTGCTTACTTTTAAAGTATGCTGATAGAAAACCCAATGTGGTCTAAAATATCCTCACCAGATGTTTGAATAGATGTGAAACCAACATGTATCAAAAAGAGATCCAAAATACCACTAGCTATATAAAACACTGGCTCATATATTTAACAATTTCAGCCGATCAAAACACATTAAAACTCTTCAGGAAAAATGAATTTAGCTCTTGCATTTTTCATTATTAGTACTCAAATTCTATCCAGTTTTTTAAAAACTATCAGAATTTCAATAAATGTCAAATAATAATAAGCTACAAATACAGTTTAAGTATATTTAATGCTACTGGACAGTGGGACAATTTGATATGATCATCAAAACAGGTTTTTAAAAATCTAGGTCAGAAAAACAATAATTTAACTTTAACTTAACTTAGTTAAATTAGTTTAACTCACCTAGCTTAGAACAAATAAAATGATAGACTTATTTCTTTCCACACCAGTTAAGCAACACCTAATATAAGATGTTTAATTCTGAGCATTACACCTTAAGAAGGATAAAGATAAATGGGACGTATTGAGCATATAAGAATCAGAAGACTTGTAGAACTTGAATCCACACAATGGGAAGAGCAAGAACAAGAAACTGGTGTATGACTTTGACCAAAAATGTCGGGGCCAGGTTTCGGGGAGAGGGTGTCTACTTGGGAATAATAACCCTTTCCAAATATTTGGAGAAGAGAAATATAACAAAATAATTAAATTTACTTCACGTGTGGATTCTCTTCCCCGTCCCCCCCCAAAATAAGAACAATGGATATAAAATAAACTACAGGGAGATTTTCAGCTAGAGTTGTTGGAGGAAAAGAAGTGGATTAGTTAAAGTATTCTCTCAGGGTGCACTTGTTAATCCTTTTTAAGTATATATGCACCATCATACAATCATGTTTCAGCTGTGCTGTTCTGTCTGAAACATTCTCCTTTTCTGACCACCTGGCAAAACACAACTTTAATCATTCTAGCCTCAACAGAGCACTTTTCTGATTTCCCTGAGATTATCCTTTTCCCCCAGTCCCTTCCCATCCTTAGAATTAATCATTCCTTCATCCCAAATCATGTAATATTTTTATTACAGTATTTACCTTTATATGCTAATAGAAGAGAGAGACTGTCATAATTGTCTTTCTATTCCTGGAATCTATGTAAAGTCTGGTATAGCTTTGGTGTTTGTCATGTTGTAGGCAACAGATATATTTTGAAATGCAAATGATATTCAAATATCAGATGCAGAGTCAGGCTATATAATTTTTTAAGACACCGAGATTCTACAGTACGAGCAAACATAGAGAAATGTTTAAAGTCTCCTAGAGTGAAACAGATCATGTCTATCCCTGGTCTTCCTAAAGCAGTATTATAAATGTACTCGTAGACAGAAGCTGAAAGTCTGAGGATCCAGTGCATTTTCCCCCATAGTAAAAACCAAAAGCTCATCCACAGACTCTGTAGGTATAAGTTGAGTACTTCAGGTATCCAGAAAAAAAGAAAGGTGGGGGGGGGGGAACAACCTTTAACTAATAGCAATATAAATAATATTCTAAACAAAACAGAATGTTTCATGAATAAAGAAAGGTAACTGAAAATTATAAGGAAATATGGAGAGACATATATATGAAGCCAATAGTTATCAGATTAAAAATTTACAAATATAAAATTATCCATTGTCCAATTTTCCAGGGCTATATTTTGAACTTGCTCATTGAAATATGCCAAAACTATAAAAGTAAGGCAAAGTAGGAATCCTATAGTTTCACCACCAAGTTAAATATTTCCAGTGTTGCCAGTCTTTCCAGATGTAACTAAATGGACAGAGAATTAAGTCCAAATATATTTAGCCTATACTATTCTTGTTGGGTTTTTAAAAATCTCCATTATAAAAGAAAAAGAGGTCTACAAGACCACAAAACATCCTTTCTCATATTAAGAAGAAGAAAGAGGAAACACTTGGAAAAAAAAACATGTCAAAAATTTCTTTTTTATTATATATTCTCTTTTTTAATAAGAAAGGAAAAAGGGAGGAAAACAAAAACATGGATTTATCTTTAAAAGAAACATACAGGACATTTCATATGGTTTGCACGGATTCAATCTAATTCCCTAAAACCAGTGGTAGTAGATAATGACTATAATTGTACTTATTATAAAGAATTGAGGAGAGGATCTAAACAAATAAGAAAAATGCATAAGAAAGCATTGCAACTATAATGTTTGATATAAATGTAAAAAGTTAAAATACATTTTTCTGCATGATTCTTTAAAGTAAAAGACTAATATATGATTATGCAATCTCTGAAACATGACTTACAGCAAAGAAAGAATTTTTTAATAAAAATTTAATTGTAAAAATGTACATAATTGAATGTATATTATAATTTCACATACCTCAAAAATATTTGAAAACAGACTAGGAAGAAAAACAGCAAAAAAAAAAACCAACAAAACACAGGCTCTAGTGTCTTAACGTAATTTTTCTCCATTTTCCCAAATTTGTTCTAATGTTATTATGTTACTTTTTAATTAAGAAACAATATTTCACTTAAAATGTTTAGAAAGAGCTGATACAATGTGTGGGGGGTGTTAAGCGTGGGAAATAGATTTCTCAAGAACAACTTTGTGATAATTTCCCCACATTCTTGAAGTCATGATAAAGCTCCTCATGGTTTTCTTGTAGACAGGATAATGAAATGCAGACCCTTATGAGGAAACAGGTTTCTAACAGGCTAAAAGACTACTTCCAGAGGAAGCTAAAGGCCAATGTCAACATGCACCTATGGGGAAGTGTCAACATGCACCTATGGCTGCCACAGGGTTCTCTTCACTAGTCGATCCCATACAACACATGTGCCAGCAAGAGGAACACACTTGCAGAAAGCATACTGCACATAGTTGGAAATGATAATGCTAGAAATGGCGATAGCATGTCTGACACAGAATCAATAGACTAAGCCTTTTTATTTGTTCACCCTCCACAGACTAAAAATATGTAACCTACATCTCTAAGATGGCAACTTAACAAAAGTACATGTAAAGTAGGGAAGTCTAAATATTAAGCTATAAAATTAGGTCAAAAGGAAATACAGCCAACGGGCCAAATATCTGAGAGAAACGATCATCTTAATGATCACCCAAGAGCATAGCATGATGGCCAGTAAAGCCAACATGACTCAAGACTGTATGAAAGGAGAAGAGAGCAGGTAGGCCCTAGAATGCCACATGCTATACTAAGAACTACATTCTCCACATGGCATTCATAAACTGCTTAGAGAAAAAGAAGCAGATCCAAGAATACATTCAAACTTTTAAATTGTCATTATTATAAAAGGGGGTAGACATGTTCAGTATAGTTTGTAGGTCAGGGAAAGCCAAAATCAATGGCATAGAGATTACAAAGAAGCAGAATTGGTTTCGATATAAACAGACCTTTCGGACAAGAAAGCATCCCAAACACAGGGCAGACTGCTAGCAAAGATAGTGAACTTCATTACTCTGATTAGGTGACTGTCAGACACAAGTGTACTCTCACCTGTAGTCAGGAAAGCTACAGGAAAGATTCCTATACCATGTAAAAGATGAAAACAGACTACCTAAAAAACCTCTTCAAGCTGCTAGATGCTGTGTTTGTTAGCCTAACCAAGGTATACGGGAGGTACAACTATGCCAACAAGAAAAAGAAAACAGGATTCTATATGGAATTTTCTTATTAAGAATCAGACAAATTGCTGGGTTTTTTTTCTGGTAAATTGGAAACCCTGGACCAGATGACACACTCCCCAGAGCATCAAACACACACACCTAGCTTAGCAAGACAGCACAGAGTGGCATGAGTTCTACAGAAAGCCTTGTCTCAACTCCAATAGCTCTGAAATAAGGATGTACTTTTATAATCGTGTTCGAGCAGGTGACAGCCATGTTGTAATTGTCATCGCTTGACCAAGTGCAGACCCGAATCACTGCTGTTCAGACTGTTTTTAGGTTAAATGTTGTACATTCTACGTATGCACATCTTAAGTTTAAAGCAATATAGTATATAAACAGGAACAAAAATACACAATAGGGTACAAATTTGGTATTAATAAGCAAATACTTATCACTGATGGAATGTCCACAATTCCATATTTTCTTTCAAAGAAACCAATTCATTTTGCTTATATTTTGTTTTTAGACATATACAAGAGTAGTCTGAATCAAATCTTTCCTAACAATACATATAAAATAATGATGCATCTGAAAGTCGTAGAAACAGTGAAACAGTGGGTTTCTTGCAAATGCAGAGTGTATTTTAAACTACAAAGCACTTTATCTTGGAAGGAACCTTGGAGGTCATTAGAACTAACTCAATCTAGCATATGAATCCTTTCACTAATATACTAAATGTGCTGGATGACAACTTTTTAAGATGCTTGAAGATTCCCAGCAATTATGGAAAACAAGCTATCCAAGAGGATTTCTTGGACGTGTCACATACAGTTCCATAAAGGGGCGGGGGGAGGTGACTTCAACAAAATTTAAGATTTATGTTCTGTGAAAGATACCACAAACAAAACCAGCATAGAAGTAGCAAACTGAAAGAATGTATTTACAGCACATATAACTGATAAAAGATTAGTAGGAATTCCTACAAATCAGCAATTTTAAAAAATTGAAGAACTATATGAACAGAGAATAGAAAAATGAATTTTACAGAAAGGTACAACAGAATATCCAATGACTTATAAAGTGGTTTCAGCCAAAGAATAAATCTTAATTTTACCAAAGTGACACAGAAGGTTTATTAAAAATAATTCTGAAGTAAATAAACATTCATTTTACAGTTAAAAATGATCTTCCTGATTTGTTTTCTAAATTAAATCCTAATTTTTTCCTAAGGTTTTTATACATCTAGTTGTCTTAAAATAGGGTTAAGACCAATACCAAAAAATAAAGCATATTTTATGATTTCCAAATAAATACAAATATTTAATTATTTTCTGTTTTACTACTAGACTTTGGTTTTGTTTAAGAAAACACATTTACAAACTTGATCACTTTTTAAGCATAACTCAGTGAGGGAATCATTCACTGTGTCTATGTCAGAAATAAAAAACTTAGAGTTAACTGATATAGTGGAAATGGCTACAGCAATGGTTTGCCATTTTAAGGAAAATGACAAGTTGAGTAACAGCTCTTAGGAGGTCAAATGCAACTCAAAATCATTAAAAACAATGCATAGTTAGTTCTAAAAAAATATTTCAATGTTCTCACTAGCTACAAAATTCACATATTACTTGAAAATTCTAAAGCTAATCAAAAACAATTCTCACTTCCCTCAGAACAGTGAAAACCTATTTGACCTGTGCCAATCGGGAGGTTCCCAGTTCAAACAGAGGGCTAGCAGTTGTAAAGTACAGCTGTCTCACTAAAATCCCAAACAAGTCACAATGGACAAGTCATCAAAAGCCAATATCAACTTTATATCTTAGTTGTGTGTGTGTGTGTGTGTGTGTGTGTGTGTGTGTGTGTACATCTAGAGACTATACTTAAGTTATTGACTGTAAATTTTATATCAAGAAATGCCTATATGTTTAAGAGTCAAAGAATAAGTTGTCTTTTTTAAAAAAAAGTCACTACAGACATATATAATGTATAAAAATATTAAAAGACAATGTGAATTTAACAGGTATCACCTTAATAATACCATGCTGTACAAGTGTAAACAAAATAATGCTATTTGAAAGGAAAGGGAAAATAAACCATACTAGTTTGTGAGTTACAGGTAACAAATGAATAAAAGAATTGCAAGAATACCCAGAAGTCCAAAAAAGGTTGTTACAGATCATTGGAATTTTGGAATCTGAAAACTCTGTGTTTTTTTATTTTATTATAGTGAATAACTATGTACACCAGCCCCCATGGAGCAGTGCCTGGTCTATTGTTCTTAAGGGAAAGTAAAACAGATGGTTCTAGTCAAAGCCCTTTAACAACTCCAGTTGCCACCTATCTACGAAAGGAGGTGGCCCTTGGGGGGCAGCTAGGAGCAGGAGAAATGCTTCTGGGAACAGAGAGGAGGCAGGAGCTTAAATCAAAAATAGACAGGTAAAGCGGTGAAGGGTAAAACTAGATGTAAATTATGTTTGGCTTTAAATATAAGGGTTTTAATGTTTTATTAGTGATAAATTCACCTTTTTTACCCTTAAACTGCTGTCACAACATGTATTAGTGGCCCTTGACAAATGCTTGAAATCTCTGCCATCATTATTAACACAGGAAAGGCTTTGAAAGAATTCCAAGCAATCCATCCATGTCATACTTTGACAAAGCAAGTGAGAGGCAATGTGTAGAGAAGATTTTTCTCTGAGTGAAGAGTTAAAAAGTAAGCCTTTATGCTAACCCCACTCTGCCCCACACAGCCTAGCTGACTGACCTAGAGCAACCCGAGGTGAGGAATTTAATTTCTTTGAGATTCAGTTATCTAACACACAAAATGAAGGGATTAAGTTAGAATCTTCCACTTGTAACAAAGTAGTCACCACTCTACATGATTAGGATAATGATGACAAAAGAAATGCATCACATAAACAAATTGTAGCATTAATTACAATGCATAATTAATTTTCAGGTACTTTTGAATTTGGTACCACAGTTTAAAAAAAAAACTTTAATGTGATACCAAAAACAAACACAGTAAAAAGATAATTAAGTACTTCTTATATTAGGGGGAAAAAAGTAGGACATAAAGAAAATTATATGTGTTATTTTATAACTGCTCTTCAAATTATGAAACTCTAAGCACAAAGAAAGTGATCTACTATAGGTTGTTTTGGATTTTATTGTGATTAGCAAAGGATAAACACCAATATAAGAATTTGTATATAATTCATAACTTGAATTTAAAACATTCTTAACATCTCATGGTAATTTCAGAGAAGAAAAGGTGGAGAAAATATAACTTTTACATAATTATTTGAGTTAACTTTATAGCAATCCTTGCACAAAATTTTTAAAATTTCCACAAGACATATAAAGAGACCTATAAAAAGCTCAGAGTAAACAGCTTAGAAATGCCTTAACTAGAGTTAAATAAGACTGATAATAAGCTTAAAAACTTATGAATATTTGTCACCTTGACTGCATGAAATGAAACAAAATTGGAAATGGGATCTGAATGACTTTAAAATAATTGAATCTAAGATAGTTTTAATATTGAAATCTTTTACTTGGGAATATAAGGTTTAAATACAATGATAGTTAATAGGAAAAATGCCTATATAACTATTTTTCTTTAAATTTTTATAAGTCCTAGGAGTAAACAGAAATTCCTTTGTCAAATAAAAAATTAAGGGGTTGGGGATGTAGCTCAGTGAAAGAGTGCTTTCCTCCTGTATACAAGGCCCCAGATTCCATTCTCATTACCATAAAAAAAAAAAAGAAAGAAAGAAAGAAAAGAAAAGAAACCGCATTGGAAATCAAAACTTTTAACATCTTTTTTTTTCCACAGATGACGTATTTGTAACATGCTAGATTAAAGCACAACATTTAAAAATAAATTTCTAAAAATTTCACTTTTTGTTCTCCAAAATTACCTACATTCAACCACTATATTATGTGTTATAAACTTTCATTTAGAATACATTCAGTAGAACCAATAATGACTTACTGCCCTACACATTAAATATTTACTTTTAATAACTAAGTCTCCAAACTAACTGCTTTTCTCCTCAGGGTGCAGGGAACAAGAACAATTCATTAAATGGAAACTTTTGGAAAGTTGTACTTGAATGAAGTTACTTAACAATGTTTAGAAGCTTAAGTTTCTAAAATCACAACCCGAATTGTCAGTATATTCAGAGCACAAAAACAGGTTTGTTTCCCCCTAATGAGCAAATCTGGGGCACAAAAGGATTTATTGCAATTGTCTATAATTTCTAAGAAATTTACCTACTAAAGGTAAATACAGAAACAAATTTACACTGGCACCTAAATTTATTTATATGACTCAGAATTAATTCGCACATATATTTGTGTACCTATTAAAAAATCAGCAAATATTATTTAGCAAACCAGCCTATTCATTCAAATTTCTATTTTATAGATAACATTCACAAACTAATTTTCCCTATGCAAGATATTTCCATGGTAACTATGTTAGCAAAAGCTTATGCAGTACTCAGTTTTAATCTGTACTTTTTGACAACATGAAGCATAATGCTTTTTCCATCCTGGAGTTTCCACTCTTCTGTATTAAGTTTTTAAAATGTATAAGGCTATTTTATAAAAGAATTTTAAATTATTTCTTGAGAAAACCATTATATACTTAACTACTGATTCTCAATTATTTGAACCTTTCATCTTTGGGTTTTATTAACACTTAATGTTGACATTAGACAGGATGCATAATTTATATTGATAAGTATAATACCACTTCAAACAAAATCATAGAATTTCAGGGTAAAAAGACATCTTGGAGTACATGTAACCTAACCCCTCTCCACATTCTAAAGCCTCACACTCCATTTTACAGATGAGGAAACTGAGGCCCAGAAAGGCTATGTGTTTTGTTCAGAAGTTCTCTAATGAGATAAAGACTTTGAAAAAGTCTAATTCCTTTATTTCTCATCACAAACAGACCAAAACTACCTTGTGCTAGTATTTAGAAGGTGTTATATTTCCATGTATGAATCACAGATGTAAGTCAATGAGGTTTGAATCACACAATTACATAATTGAAACTGGGCTAAACAAATGTATATAAATTGTCAATATAGTGAAACTCTTTATTTCATATGTTAACTTTGCAGTAATCATTTCGATTTATTACAAATTCCTAGGAGATAGATAACTTGTGAATTTTTAGAAATTACCCGGGTTTGTGTCCTTTTAATCTCCTAGATGTTGTAGCAATCAATATTTTATCATTATACTGATGTTTCATTAAGAAATCTGTATATGCAATGACTTATTTTATTTTATGAAGCACTATTGGTAAAGGTCTAAAGTCATAGTACAATTTAAATAAACTTTAGATTATCCAGTGAGGGATTTGATATGTGGCAGCAAACATATGTCATCAGTTTGACTAATGCAGATGGAGGACCAAGAATAAAAAGTATATGACAGCAACAAAATCTGGATCAACAAGAAATTGAGATACTACCTAGAGCATGAGATCACAGAGCTAATATTTTGAAAAAATCAAACACCTCACAGGAGCTCGACATATAACACTAACATCTGGAAGTTAGATAACCAGAATATGGAAAATCAAATGCCCTTGAAAAATAAAAGAAGGCATTCAATTACAGTACATTATATTTGTTTTACACATAGAAATATAATTCTTATCTAGCGAATTGATTTCAGTAAAAATTTTTATTGTACTCTTTCTGTAAGAACACAAGTTTATGAGTAAGATGAGGTAAAACCTTTTGTCAATTTCAATTTTTTTCTATAAAAGAGAAAAAAATTAACCTGCAATTTTTTTAACTACATCATAAGTGTAAGAGCTGACATTATTGAGTTTTCTTGTTTAAAAGTGACAGTGTTTAAGTGTCAAAATTTTACTAAAAGGTTTTTACTACAAGTTTTCATTAGAATGTAATTTATAATATAATATAAAGAAAAATTTTACTGGTTTGTGATTTAAAACCTCTAACCAGGTAAATGTTTAATCAGAATGTTTATGTTGTCAGTTAAAATACTTTTTTTCCCCAAATGACGCATCTATAAATTCATTCAGAATTAGCCTGGTAAAATACACTCTAAAGAAAAAGAAAATTTAGTCACACCTATACAAAGAGAAAAGAAAGAAAAGACAAGCTGATATATCACACTTTGGAGACTTTTGTAACTTTTTTATGGATTAGTTTCTCTTCCTATGCCAATAAGCTGTATGACCAAGACTCATCATCATACAAGATGCTTCAATTTAACAAGTAAAATCCTCCTCAATAAGAACCGAGAGAACAAGAGGGAGAAACAGAGAACACATGCCAAAGATATAACATAAAAGCGCACATGAAATTTATGTGAAATTAAAGAGTACAAATACAGGCAATAAATTTATGAACCTAGGCATTCATTCCTAAAATAAAGATGCATCCTGTTGTTGTTGTTGTTGTTGTTTTTAAGGCAATTAAGTTTCACACCAAAACTGAATTTTAGTGCACTAATGTTAATTACTTTTTCCACTATCATTATAATATTTCTTGAAAAATAACAGCCACAGAGAAAATATTCTTTGTTGATTATGGTATCTCTCATCTATCAATTTAAATAATTTTTAAATGTCTAGACATTTTTAAATATTCTATATCAAATAAAAGAGAATAAAATTGGGGCATAATAAGAAAGCTAAAAATTAGACACACAAATATTTTATAGCATAATTCCCAATAGTAGTGTTCTCTATCTTAGAACTGGAATGCCAGTCGATCAATAAGATAAAAATTTAATTAATTTAATTATAAATTAAAGCATAATAAAGCATATTATTTCTTTAAGCATAATAAAGAAAATTAAATAAGACAAATATTACTTAAGCTATTATTATATTATAATGAAAAATTTCACGTAAATTCAAAGCCATCATAAAGTAAAACTAATTTTAAAATGCCAATAAGATTCTAAAGTCTTTTATAACGCTCCAAAAATCTGTTTGTATACTTTAAAAAGTACATACAACATTATTTATAAAGTATATCCTTTTTGAAAAAGTCCATTTAAAAGGTCATAAGCAAACTGAAAAAATATAAAAATTATTCAACAATTAATCATTCATACAAAACATTTACATAATATTGTCCAGGTTAATTAATATACCAGTGCTAATATTCAGAAAATTAACATAACTGGTGTTTTCTAAAAAAGCTTTAAAATAATATTCTTCTGTTAGTAAGGAACACAAATCACTTAGATGTAAGTACGTGAGACATGATTCTTTTGAAACCAAGCAGTTGGAGGAAGTGGTGTTTCGATCCCGTCCTTTTTCTGAAAACTGTGGCAATGGAAAGGTCAAATAAATAATCTGTATGATACTGTGCTGCTAAGAAAAGACAGAGACTACACCTATCATCTGCTAAAGAGGGCAAAAGCATAAAATAAAATGTAAGCAGTCACCTGCAAAACATTACATTCAGTTTAAAATTGTTTTCAAATAGCATGTTAATCTACAACCACTTAACAAATATGTTAGATATTTCATTAATGACTTATAAAGTAATTTATATATAATTTTAACTAATTGAAACAGTGTAGACTTTCGTTTTAGGAAATAATATGATGGTGGAAGTTCATCTTATAAAATTCTATCAAATTAATTTAATTGAAGACCCACAAAATTATAAAATAATTAAATCTTTGGAGGTCATATCTTTCTTAGGTTTTATGTTTATTAAGCCCACACTACTAGAATCATTGAAGTAATATAGAACTCTCTATGCATACAAATGAAAGTTAACACAACATAGTTAAAAACAGAAAAAAATGCATATGTATGTATCTTTTCCTACTGATATATGACAGAGCATAACCAGTTAATCTTTAATAAGTAACAAGCAGAAGCCAGAATATGTTTTATGCTTCATTAAAACACCATTGAGGCCCATTACAGTACACAGTAAATGATGCTGGAAACCACCTTCACCCTTGCAAACCACATTCCCTTCTAACCTCATTTGGTTGAAGCAACTAGAGGGTGAACGGCAATATACTCTCAAGTAAGCCTTTATTAAGTATGAGAAATAAATTATATTAAGTGTTATTTTTTGAACTCAGAAATGAGGGAAGGGGTTGTTAAGATATCAAATTTACTAAGAAAATAATTATGTGAGAAATAAGTTGCTGTCACAAGAGAAACTTGCCAGATATTGCATTTAAGCAAGTTGTTATACACACCTTTAGAATCAATTTTGTGACACAGAGATTAGTCTGTGGTACTAAATCACCTCAGAGGAGATCAGAAAAAAACTGAAGGGTAGGGGAAATGTTTTCCTGAACAACATTACCATTACTTTAGACGTACCAAGAAACCCTTATTATGTTTGCAAGCAGTAAAGAGAGTGAGGTGATTCAATTGTTCAGGACGTTTTACAAATTGCTTTTTTATAACTCACTTCCAGATTTCATTTTCTAATACACAGGCTTCTATTTTGTCTGATCCTCCTGTCTATGATTTTACCAAATGCAGTTCTAAAACTTGAAAATCACCTGGAAATTTCTGAGAAGCCACCAAAAGGTCCTCAGAAGCAGACACATATTAAATATTAATTACAATGATGACCAACATCTTTTATAGTGCTTATGTCATTATACAGGAATGCTAATTAAAACATAAAATGACTTGTTAATTGCAAATGCGTTGTAAAGAAACACATTTGTACTTGTGCATTTAATAGCAAATCCAGTCTGGGGACTGGGCCATAATAGACTACAGTTCTATTTTCTAAAATGCTGACATTTGAGCAAATGTTCCCATGGAATGTTTGCCTGATTCGTGGACTGACATTTCCTCTTTGTAACTTGCTTAACTAAAAAGGAGACATGCAGGCCAAACTCTACCGTACCCGCAGGCAGCAGGCCTCACTTGCCTTGCCGATGCAGCTTGTGATGGTTTCTCTTTTACTTCCCTCTTGCCTTACCCCTCCTCAGTCCTTCACTGTCTTTTAAATCTGACATGCACATTTTCTTAGCTGATTCCAATCATCTGACAGTAGTGGATGACATACCTTAAAAGATTAAGCTTTCCCACCTGGGATTTGTCCAGAAATTCAGTGTATTATAGCTTCCCATAGCCTTCTTCATTCTCTTATATTCTTGTGTTATCAATAGTAGCTTTCTTTCTTATTTTACGTTTAACTGCAGGACACAGGCAGCTATGCTGATGGAAGTCAGTTTGTACTGTCACTCATCCTTCATTCCCACTACAAAGTTGGCCTCCATGGTCTGTAACACTTTGCTGCCATCTATATGTATAAAAGAGCACAACACTATGCACTAAAAACTTTTGTCTCTAAAGAGACGAAAAAGGAGCTCAGAAATAATTTGCTTGGCCTGCTCAAGTGCAGAAGCTTGTCAGAAACTTCTATTACTGTCTCTGTGAAGCAACTTCATAGAAGTAAAGGATTATTGGAGATCCATTATTTAACAATATTACTTAATATAACCAATGCTTTTCTCCAATATTGTTACTGATAAATTTTAGTTAATGTGGCAACTTTGGTGGAGTTGTGATTGAAAAGAAAATGGTTAAAAAGTTGAGATTTTGATTCACTTAAGTAAATAACTTCAATAAAATATTTTTTGTAAAATAGAAATCTAAATATCTTTCCAAACAATAGGATTAAATAATCTTTAAGCCAAAACTTCCATAGTATTTAATATACAGTAAACAGATAAAAATATAATTTACTCACATTATTTAATTTCAACAAACAATAACTCAAATATTGTGATGTAAGAACTAAGTAATCTCTATGAAACACTAAAAACACTTCTTCCTGAGGAAAATGGACAAATCCATCAGAACACACCAGAGAGACTTTCAGCCTGGTTTTGAATTGTCCTGATAAAATGTCAGTGTCAAAAAAACAAACAAACAAAACCCCTCCAGTGTGAGCCTTATAGAACACTAAAACAAACAAACAAAAGCTTTCCCCTGTACCATTTAACAATTAATTCACACAGTAGAGGCAAAGAATGATTATTTACAATCAGGACTAATGATATGTGTTAATAGCCTTGAAGAATGTCCTTTAGAGGTTTATTTTGTCAATATTTCCAATTTTCTAAGACTGTATGGAGATGGGAGTGAAAAGGAGACAGGAAAAAGTTGACCCTGAAACACCAAACAAAATGAGCTCACACTGTGCCTCCTCTCTGCCTATCTGTCCTTTATAACAACTGCCACTATTACCATAAACACGATGTTCTTCCTCTCTGAAAACATTTTATTTTAAAACTCACTATAACTACACAGAAGTTGAGCTGAGCTTTCAAAATGCAACATTTTCTAAGAAATTCGCAAACTATTCTAATAATGAACTTAATAGTTTAATATGCTGATGCTGGTCCAATATTTCATGCAATTTCTTGTAAATAAATTGAAATTCACTTCAGATTATCAAAAATAAAATCTCCAAACTATACTGTCACATAGTATGTAAGTATTATAAAAAATAACAGGAACAATAATACCTATTGATCTTTGATGTTAGCTGCTTTTCAAAAAATGAAAATCTAGTACATTAAAACAATTTTCTCATAATTATTTTTTCTTGCCGGCACTGGCAAATCCAATTAATAAGCTTTAGTGGAAATTAATAGAAAAGAGTCTGATGCATTCAATTTCTTTGAATTAGAAAAGGTCTCATTTTATCTCACTATTTCAACTTTAAGCATCCAACTTTAACAAAATAAGTTGTATAAACTTCACTTCTACAAAGTAGAAATTATATTGGAAACCAAGCTTTATTAGGTATTTTGAAAAGAGTAGTTAGTTTGTTCTTAAACTAACACACAACTTTGGTGGGGGGGGGGAGAAATGTCTAACTATGATATTAAATAAGGTATTATTTGTCTATAACTTTATACAAATTAGGAAATTGATTTATCCAATTAGGAATCCTAAAAACTATCTCTATTCAATCATTAAAAGTCCAAAACAAAAAGTTTCATTCATAATACATTTACTGACTTACTATTTGTTCCATTTGTGTTTGTAAATACATACAGAAATTGATATTAAAATATGCATGCACATTGGCTATATGCCTTAATTTCAGTTAAATATATTTGAAAGAACTTAAAATATTAAAATACTGCTACTTTTATTTAGGAAACAAGCTAGTACTAAGTGAAGGGTGCAAGATCCAACAAACATACCACTGTGTGGTCCACTAATTATAAGCAAAATTCCAAACATTATTAGCTGTTATCAAAATTACAATACCACCTAGATCTAATAAAATACAACAATCTGTTTGAACAGGGAGAGGAGAACTTTCATAGAGTGTTCTCTCCCATATAAATTCTTAATGGACTATAAAAGACTTTTTAAGTCGTTTTAGATTTGAATTCAATTGCTCAAATCCACAACAGGCTTTCAATAAGAATTTGAGCCAAATGACACGTGGGGACCCACCAACAGTGTACAATCCCCACATTCTCATGAATATAACACAAAAAATGTCCAACTTCTTCCTAATAGACATGAGAAATAACTAGTCATATTTATATTAGTAGTGTTTATGCATTGTAAACATAAATATTAAATTATAAAATGGGGAAAGTTTATAATGCGATTTATACCTTATTGTAATGCAAATAATAGCTTATTTAATATCACAGTTAGACATAACAAACTAAAGTGACTACCATCTGTATTAAATATCATGAGGACTGTGCCTGCATAGATGAGAGGGCAATAGGACTAATCAGAAAGAAACAGGGGCTTGTAGAACAAAAACAGAAACACATCTTTATTTGAATGTAGAGATTTGTTCCACCCATGCTATCTACCTATGAAATTAAAGCATATGATTTGCTCCAGTCACCTACCTATTTACTGCCCTTGTAAGGGAGCTAAATTGTCCAGAAACACACACTATAGTATGCATGGATATTAGGTACAAATGCAAATCCACCATATAAATCCTCAGTTCTCTAAGTTGTACTCACTGATCTTTACTAAAGTAAACTCTTCTGCTCACAGGCATCTTTATTATCTCAACATTCACAATTTGCTAATAAACTAGAGGCTTTATGTTGCTCTGAGCACATCCAAGAATCCTGTTGACAATGTAACAATTTTAAACTTCATATGAAATATAAGGCTATATCAATTTCTCTAACTATTAATAAGTTATTTTCAGAGACCAATATAGACTTATAATTTTTATAAACTAATAAGTGGACAAAAATGTATCTGTGGTATTAAAACAGAAATATTTATTTTTAAACCTTAGAAAATACATTAATTAATATTATAGTTATGTTACTGCCTTGGCAATTTCTTTAAAACATAATTATAGGAATAAGCTGTTCATTCTAATTATTAAGCTAACAACTTTTCTGATTCCATGAGTAGCAAATGCTATTACATACCTGACTTTTAGGGACACTTACATATATACCAGCAATGGTATAAACACTCAGTTCATAAAAAATTACAATGAATTGAATTATCCTAAACAAAAAGATTGTAATCATTCCTGATGAGTCAGTGTTGTAAATTTCTCTTTTTCCTATTTGTTAATTTTATTTTAGCATCACTAATATACTTGTTCATTTGTACCTTGCATTGTTGTATTTGGGGATTTTCCTAGCTATGCAAACACTATTCATATGGTATTAATTATAACCAATTCCCTCCAGCAAGGAAAAAAATTATTTTTAATTCAAACCTATTGCACCGGAACTTCATTTCACTGTACTAAATGATGGGAATGACAAGAGAGGTAAAACTTCTCTCAGTTCAATAACACCTTCCTTCCCACCCCCATCCTCAGTCTTCTCAGTTTAGGAGCAGAATAAGAAAATGAGTGGCATCAGTCCTGGGTTCCAGGCTAGACAGAGCTGGCTGCTCATCAATTGGCAGACCCAGGCAGGCACTTGTGAAATTTGAACTGGATAACTGCCAAGAGCTCTGCCACCTCAGAATTCTATGGCCCATGTAATAAAATACAAAGGGCCCAGAACATCACTTCCCCCTTTAGAATGTGTCATGCAAGTTAACATTGCAGAGGCAGGAACTACAGGCATTTCATTGAAGAAAACACTCTTGCCTATGCCTGAAGCTAAGGCAGAGAGCAAGTCCCATCTCTGGCAGAAGCCCATCCACTTCCCTAGATAATCAACCTCATGTTAGCCTACACTGAAGAGAGGGGCACACTGATTATTGGGGTTCCTAAGACCCCTTAGGACTATGGTATGGAGGTGGGGAGGCAGAGTGGCCAGTTTGCATTTCCCTCCTCCCTGGCCTACTGCATTCACCACTGCCTACACCCTCAGGACTGGGTTGCCACCCTTCCTAGGAGTGTTCCTACTGCACATAGTCAGGAGGGCCTCACCAGCCGCTGACCTCTGAGTAAAGGTTGAGCACAGTCAATGAACAAGATGGGCGGATACCTGAGGAAAGAGTATTACAGTCAAGTTCCAGTGCACAGGCCCACAGGCAGAATCATGTCCTAAAGGTGAAAAAATGTAGATTTAGAAAGGCTGAGTAGCCTATCAAAATCCTATAGTCTGCATGTGATACAACCAGGATTTGAAAACAGGAAAAATCCCAAGTTGCAGAATCCCAGCAGGGCAGTTGGAGGGGGGTATGTTCTGGACATAAAGTTTTAGAATGTGTCCCAGGAATGCTGATGTGCACCCCTGGTTCAAGAGCCCCAGCCTATATAAAGAGCGTCTTGTGGCATAGTTGTCAATACTTATCCCAATATTAGTTGCAATGTGACCCCAGTGCATTCTGTAGGCACAGAGCCAGGTAAAAGATACAGCCACCACAGTAGAGAGGCAGATGGCTGTATGGCTGTGTTCACACGTGGAGACATAAGAAACTCTTACCACATAATAATATAGACCATGAGGCCAGGTCCTGACCTACCTATAAGGATGTTCCTCCTAAAAGCAAGAGGTATGTTCCTGACTACTCCTCATTTTCCTGCTCCACTCACACCTCCTGTCAGGTTCCCCAGAGTCCAAAATAAATAAATAAGAACACAGAAGAACAGTCCCTTTCTCTTGTTTGCACTGGGTTTTTAATAGGCCACCCCCTACTCTTGCTATAATTACACAGTAAAGGGTCACGTTGTTGCAATTTTGTTTTTTTTCTATAATTGAGTAAGTCAGGCCCCTAACCAGATGTTTAGCCATAGGCACCTGCCCTTCCCCACCATAATGCAATTCTCCCACTGCATTTAGTCACTTGCCCCCTTCCCTCAATTAGAGGTCCCAAGAGGTTCAGGCTTCCTGGGAATGAATACCAAGGCTGACTATCAAACTATAAATTTCAGCTCAGAACGTCCAGGAAAAGTCACTGAAGATGACAATTCTTTAACTCAGGTAATTAAATTGTTCTCAAGACCCACTAGGTTAATTCCCATGCCTGTTTTTAATTCCCAACTTCATTCCCTGGACTGGATTTTCTGTCTTATCTCTCCTTGATTCTACATTGGTGTCCAGCCATAACTACATCAGCTACTTGGTCCATAATCAACTCTTTGTGGCCAGCTTATTGAGCCTGAGGATCCCCCAAGGAGGACTGCCTGGTCTCCTTCTCTTTGGGTTCCCAAGATCCCTTAAGACTATATGAGGAAACCTCAGTCTCCCCTCACTAGGTCCTGCTCCAGCTCTTATCCCAGGCATTCAGCCCTTCCCCAGCTGTCATGAAACAAAATGAAACAACACAGAGAACTGAAAGGGAAAGTAATAAAGAAAATTAAAGAGTTAGAAGAAGAGTGGAAAATATGGAGCTAGTTATGTTGAATAAAAGAAAGTTAAGGAAAGACATAATAATGGTCTTTAGCACTGAAAAAGGATTTGAAAATCTCTAAACAAAAAAAAAAGAGAAGAGTAAGTGTATTTCTATTAAAGACACAAAGAAGAAAAATGAACTTAAGAAGAAACATATTGTGAGGAATTAAGAGGAGGACTAATTTCTATCAAAATTATAACTAATACAAAATCATTTTCTTCATTGATTTTATAAAATAAATTCTAGAATTTAAAGACCTGAGTTCCAATCCTGAACTGGCAGTTACTAAACATATGACTGAGCAAGCAATTTCATTTGTAAAATGGAAATCATATTAAATTATTTCTAAAGTTACTTCTAGCTCTAACATTCCATGTTTTAATTTTTTGAAAAAAAAAAAGGCAATTCTAACATGACATTGTGAGATGAAAGGAAATAATACTGGACTAGGTTCACCAGAGCTCGTCCAACACTATGACTTCAAAAGTGACGTGTGGTTATCAAAGAAGCTGCAAGAAACAGTGGACAAATCCAAAGGCATGACAACAAGAAATGCTGAACGCAGCCTAGAAACACTATTATTTACACAGGAAAAATACCCCATTAATCTCAAAAAAGCAGGTTCCTAAAACTTTTTTTCCATCAAAATGGGCAGGTCCACATATTGGATAATTTGTTCCTACTTGGATGATGTCATCATGCTAGGTTTAACTACTTTTAATAACTAGTACATTTCAGTCATCCCTCACTTTCTCCCACATAAGATCAAATCAGTCTTTCAATGACCTACTTCATGAGTCATAATTTTTCTGTTTATGATTCAGAAAAATGTCTTCAGTCAGTATTTCCCAGACTGCTGTGGGCTTATTCCAAGAACCAATTTCATCTTCATTGGTTTCCTACAGGAAACCAGACCAACTTCCTATTATTTTATTTTCCTTACTTTTAGTATACCATAGCCCACATCAAATTAACTGGAAGTGAGAGTGATAGAAGACTTTATTCCACACAAAGAGAAGCCAAAACAAACAGTCTAAAAGTCATAGATTCAGAATTAAATACAAAATGTGCTAATATTAGAAACCTCTTTCAAAAGAGCCCCAAACAATAAGACATTTATTTTATTTAATCTATTGCAAGCATTCCATGGTCAGAAAGAATTTATTCATTTTTAAAAAAAAGTATATCATCTAAAAGTACAATAAATTCTGCAAAGTTGAGTAATACTTAAATTAATTGAAAAAAATAAAATATGTATTTTACAATAGAATCCCAAAACAAGCTACTATGAAAACAGACAGAGCCTAAAGTGGTCTAGTGACAGAGCAGCATGCCCCAGCTGCCTGGCAGGTGAGCAAAGTCAGCACCCAAGGGGCTTCATCAGGATCCCAATTCTCTATGCCCACTCTCCCTGTGACTAAGAATCAACCTATCTTAGATCAGAGCAGAAACAGAGGTATGAAAGCATGAGATTTTGTAGGACATGCCTACCATAGTTTGTACTCATACTATTTCTTTAAAATGTTAGAAGTAACTGAGAAGTATTTATTCTCATGGACTGTCTGTACTGTTTAGAAAAAGGAAGATTTATGAATGTGAAGATCCTTAGCATAAAGGTATATCAGATTCTCTTCAGTCTCTTTCCATTCTCACCATGCCTAATTGCAGATAGAGTTTGGGGCTTTAAAAGTCCATAGCATTAATGATGAGTAACAGAACTATGTTTTATCAAACTCAAAAACTCATACATTAAAGAAGAAAGTCAAAGAAGAATGCATTTGAGACACATTCTCTACATGGATAAACCAAGAAACCTGAAACACCAGAGTAACAGCTCTCAAAGTATTGTCCTCAGATGAGGGTTAGGCATCACCTGGACATCTCCTAGAAATGCAAGTTCTCAAACCTCACTACAGACTTAGGATTATGGGAAGGGACTTGGAAACCTGCGGGGATGCTGATATATCTGTCATCTAGTATATTCTCTTGTCTTTCTACCAAGAGATCTGAGAAAAGAATCCACTCAGTTTGCATTTCCCTCATAAACCATCAACTTCTAAACCTCCTCTGTTCTCACTAAGTTATTCCATCCTATCACCAAAATGCTTTTTTCTTAAAGTCAGGCATCAGATATGTAGCTTAGTGGTAGAATGCATGTCTTGCATGTGTGATGCCTTGAGTTCCATCCCCAGAAAAACACACACACACACACACACACACACACACACACACACACACACTCACTCACACAAATATAAAAGTCCAAAGTCATCTCCAGCCTTACTGATAAGGCCAGTGACCTCTTCTTGGCCCTCTCTCCCCTAGATTTATCCTTTCCTGCTTGAAATGATCTGACTTCCAACTTCCAGGAAAATTCTACCCACTGCCTCTCATCTCCTGTTCCTGCCATCAGCCTTATTCTCCTTTCTCCTCTAACTACAGTAAAGTCCTAGAGGTTCAATCTGTACTCTTTGCCCTCTTTCTCCAGCTGCTACCTGGCATCTCAAGGACTCTGAGTGCTGAATGTATACTTGCACCCCCAAACTCTCCCAAACCTCAAAACTTTTTAAAAATATCTCACGACCTGCTTCCTTTGCATGGTCTTCACGTATTACCAGGAGAACACCTGACAGTGGCCCCATCAACTGCCTGATCCCCTGAGCACTGGGGGATCTCTTCCCTGGTGACTATATTGAGTAAGAAGAAGAATCAGTGTTGCTGGACATCCTGTTCCTTCCTCCTGCCCCCATTTCTGATGCTGCCATCCACATCCAACAAGTTTCCTGTGTCTTCTGCATCTTACTTCTAGATTCTGATCCCTAAGATTCATATCTGAATACATTTCTCCCCTGTTCCTCCTTAGCATGGCCCCACAGTTCTCCTCCATATTCTTTCTGCTCAACTGATCATTTGAATGTTCATCATGCTCCAAACGTGGCTTGAGGTTTTTTTGACATCTTGGCTTTCTTGGCTTTATGTTATAACCTCCATTTCAACTTCCCATTTCCCACTGTATATGTAAATACCCTCCTATACTTTAAGATTAGTGCCAGCACCAGCTCCTCCTTGACACTACCCATATCCCCTCAGATGAAAGTTATTTCTCACCTTCCTCTAAAGACTGGAAGACTCTGTGCCAGCCTGTGGTCCTTGCTGCAAATAACCTCTATTAAAGTTGAAACCTCTACAGTAGAAGTAGAATTTATACATCTCTTGACCTTAGTATAGCATGTAAGTTACCTTATATTAGGTATACATTAACAAATCTTTGTTGATGGATTAAATAATCTCACAAACCAAAACTCTTAACTGAGGATCATTGATCTATCAGGAAGGTAGTCAAAGTAAGGTAAAACAGAAAATTTCACATACATGGCAACTTAGAAGGAATCAACTCAATCTCCTTTTCTCTATATTATTGAAGTATAACTATTCTGGAATGATGACTAAAAACTATTATGCACACTACAACTAAGGAAATAGAACATTTTTTTTGAACTACAAATACATTTTGGAGAAAGGAAAGGTTCAGCTCATTTAATACACTAAAATGACAGAGGGAAAGACTTCTATAAATAAACCTTTATAAAATGTCCTAAGTCCTTCTGCCATGCCAGTTCATGTCTTCCAGAGGTGATAACCTATCTACAATCACAAAGCAAACTTCTTAATCTTAGGAAAATTGAATAACAGAGTGCTCGTTCCAAAACATTCTGTTTTGTCTGGAAGATACTCTCATGGCTGGTCAGGAAGGTCAAAAACAGTCAGATGAATTATATTGTGGAAGACAGACTGACTGCCTCAATTAAGGAAAATAAGATCGTCATTCCTGGAATGATTAAGAGTTACTGCTTCTTTTTAGCAAAGAGGTAGATTAATCTCTCAAGAAAAATATACCTAAAATACCATTCCTTTCCAAATACCAAATTTTAAACCTAGATATCAAACAGAATCATTACATATTAAGAAAGGGAAAAGCACCTGGAGGTGGAGCATGCAGGCAGAGTGTGGGCTAGCACTAGGGATAAAAAAGGAAAGGGAAATTTTTTTTTCCTAAACAGCATGTATCAGAAGTTAAAAGGTATCTTTATGATGGATATGTGGTCATTTTTCAATTTTTCTTACAGAAAAAAATTATTATGAGGATTGACAACCAAATTTTTAATCTCTTATCAACTGCAACGTTTTATGAAATTCAGTTCATAACTTCATCTCAAACTAGAAGAGCTATGGGAAATAGGTATATAGCCTTCTTTCTTTGAAAAGCTGAGGACATGGAGAAACTTCAAAAGATGTTAAATACTTCCCAAAATAAAATTGATGAATTTGTAATTCATTAAATAGCAAAAAATGCTGGTAGATGTTTCTGGACCTTCTTTTTTTTTGGCAGGGAGTGAGGTTTAAAATTAAAAGTCATTTGCTTTTATTTTTAAGCTTCACTAACTATGCTAATTAAATAAGTTTCATTAAATAGAACTCACATCATCCTGGGTTCAAATTTCACTCACCAAAGGAATACTAGGACACAAATACAACACCCTAAGTGAAGCAGATGGTGAGAAGTCTGGGGGGCGCTTCTCTGGTTTACAGTGTTTGGCTCCAGAAAGAACAAAAAAGAAGAAGGTAGAACAACTCAGCTAATTTTAACATATAATTGAGATTCAAAAAATATTCTTAACCAGTTATAGTAGTCACTAATAAAAATTAAAGTTAAGGTTTTACTGAGTTAAATCTTCCAAAATTTTAACAAAATTTTATTCAAAATGTGGTCTGAAATGGCAGTTAACAAGCCTTGCCGGGGTCATGACTACTGGGAAAAACAAAATAAATGAATATTGCTATTTGAATGTTAGCAGTAAGATTATATTATGCTGTTCAGTAATGGAAAACATACCTTCGAAAACCTCTATTTCCCTTAGGGTCAATAACCAAATTAACATGGATGGTTAAATTTGAAGACTAGGACAGGTGGATTATTAAGTTAAGAAGCAACAGACAGGGGCTGCAGTTGTAGCTCAGTGGTAGGTGGAGTGCTCACCTAGGACATATGATGCACTGGGTTTGATCCTCAGGGAGGGAGGGAGGGAGGGAGGGAGGGAGGGAGGGAGGGAGGAAGGAAGGAAGGAAGGAAGGAAGGAAGGAAGGAAGGAAGGAAGGAAGGAAGGAAGGAAGGAAGGAAGGAAGGAAGGATGGATGGATTAGGGAAAAAGAAAAATAAAGTAGAAGCAACAGACAAATGTAAAACATAGACCACCACAGGAACACAGCTAGAGAGAAAATGATAATGAAAATGGCTTACTTTGACATGGCTCTGGGCTCCCAGGTTGTAAATCTCTGTAGGCTTCACTTCATTGATAATCTTCACAAGGCAGGTACTATCAGTAAGATCTCCATAGTGCAACTTCATGTCTTTAGAATTCAAAAACCGACCATTAGATAAAAGAAAACAATAAAAGCTCAACTTTTGAAAATATCAGACTTGAAATGCATACACTTACAATGTCTGTAAACCAGGGTCAGAACGGAAATGTTGTCCTGGAGCAGCAGAATATAGTTATCATCTTTAAAGAACTTATGAGGTAAGAATGTAGCTCAGTGATAGAGTACTTGCCTAGCATTCACAGTACTGGGTTTTGTCCCCAGCATCATAAAAATAAACAAAGGATGAACCTACACAGTAGAAAGATATTTACATATATTTCCTATATCTATGAAGGATTTATAGGGATAAAATCAGATGAACTTTTTAAAACATTACCATACAATAACAGATGTTAAACAATTAATATATCTTACAACTCCAAGCAGTTGGAAGATGTGTTATGTAAGAGTGATTTTTCAGGCAAATAAAATTTTGTAAGAATGTATATACATTCTAAGCACATCTATAACATACTGATGATAGTAACAATAGCTCATATTTATTATGTTTATTCATATACTTTCATCTACTGATTTATAAATACATTATAAACATCAGACCTTAAGCTATCTATGAAAAGTCTGACACTATAATATAACTGTGATTAGGACAACTAGCCTATTCCAACTCCTACATCTAAGTTGATCCTTATACTGACTTCATTAGTGTAAGAATTTAAAATGTATAGATGGGTAATTTGATCATTTCATTATTTTTACAAAATATTGATCTTATCATTATCTCTCTACCTGTGTTCCTGTGGTGGTCCATGTTTAACATTTGTCTATTGCTGCTTCTTTTTTTTCCCCCTGTAATACCTTTATTTTGTTTGTTTGTTTGTTTGTTTGTTTGTTAATTTTGGTGCTGAGGATCAAACCTACTACATTCCTAATCAGAAAACTCAAACTTTGAAATGCTCCAAATCTGAAATGATTTTAATGCTGACAGGATGCCACAAGTATAAAATTCCACATCATGAAACTTGGTTTAATACACAAAATTATTTAAAATATTGTATAAAATTACCTTTGTCTGTGTTTAGCAGACATATGTGAAACAAATAAATTCTGTTTTAAGACTTGGGTCTTATCCTCAAGTTATATCATTATGTATATGCAAGTATTCCAAAAACTGAAAAAATTCAAAATCCAAATCTTCTGGCCCTAAGCATTTGGGAAAAAGGGATATTCAATATACCTGTAATAATTTTCAAGAAGAATGTACTCAGCAATAAGGTGAAAAGTCTTTTCTGTGGACAAACTGATCACCTTCTTGATGATTACTACCTGAAAAAGTAACCCAATCTTCCAAATATTCAGGACTTGGAGGTGAATACAAAATCATTGATCATTTATAAATTGACTGTATCACCCTTGCTAGCTAGAAAAACTGGCTGAATAATGCAAGCTGAATTTGGAGTTAGAGCTCTGTGTTCTAGTCCCACTCTGTCTTCTTGGTAGTGTTTGACCTTGATAAAATCACCTCTGTCTCCATTTCCTCATGTACAAAATAGTCTAACAACTTGTGGAGTTGCTATAAAGAACAAGTAAGACAACACTGTAATTGTGCTGTGTAAACTATGCAGCTACAACACAGGCAAATTTACTAACAATGACAACAAAAAAAGCTATAAATCTTAACAATAATTGGTAAAGTAATTTAAATATAGTTTTAATTGCCACAAGGTTTTGAATCTATCTTCACAAATTATTTTAAAAATTAATTAAAATGTCTACACATTGTTTAACTTAAGTAAACTGACCACATATAAAAAGCAAAAGAGTGTTCTTTCTATGTAGAACTACTCTTTATTTGCAGGGACAGGGACACCTGGAGAGGGGTGATCAATTGGATAGGTCTCTCTGAGCCACCTATCCAATTTCCCTCAAACAGTCAAACCCAGATGATACAATGGCCTACGACAGCAAGCAACCAGGAAGGTTTTCAGCACATGCTGGTCATATTCAATACAGTAATACATGGGCAAATAATTATGACTAGATAGACTCTGAGAAAAATGACATTTGACAACATCTTCTCTGAAGATAGGAAGTTTATAGACAAAGGTTTTAGAAAAGAAAATGACTTACTTCCTTCAATATGAGCCTGGGGGTTCTTATATAGATGTTCAATTCGACCTGTATTGAATGAACTGGATCGCCGTACAATTCCATGGACCTGAAATTTTAAGTATGAAAAAAAAAAAGTAAATTACAAGTGTGTAATGAGAATTAATAAACAACTCAGAAGGTCTTTTGCTAATATTTGGCTTTATGAAAAATATAACTATTTCTTATAAACATTATTTTTAAACTATTAAAAACAGTTATGGTGCTTATTTTCTCTCCAACTACTGCCCAACAGCTACTAGCACCCTACCTCCACCTTTCTCCAGTGTTTTTACTGCCAATCTCAACAAAAGTAATTAGATAATTATGTGACTTCATGCTTAGTTATAGATACTCAAATGTCTCCTTTGCTAAACACATATATTTGCTGCCCTACTGCTGAAAAAAAAATGTCTCTTCAATTTGAAACTGAAGACAGACCACATGAGGCTACATCTGTAAAACAGCTTTGTGGCCTATTTAACAGGGCATGGGGACTCCACATCTTTCCAATGTCCTCAGAGCTATTGCATGCTGCATCTATTTTGAGTGTGTGCGCGCAAACGTGTGTACATAAATAAAGTTTTTTTCTGTGGAAAAGTCAGAAAGCTAAATTGGACAAGTTAGGAATAAGATTCACACACTACAGGATTTAATAAGATATGAAGAAAACCCAAATGAAGCAAAGAATTTTTAAAAATTATCTTGATTTATCCATGATCAGCATGAGGGGATAAAGTTGCTGGAACAGGAATGCATACCTGTCTGATACTGAAGAAAAGACTATGTGTGTCTAATACATAACAGAAATTGTTCCAGACCTGGCCCCACTTCCTTCTTGTGTCAGGACTGCTCCCTTTGTGCTGCCAATGCTAACACTAGTTTATGTCACCAGCTGCCCAAGTTCCAGTTCCACTGGTGGCAGTTTTAATCCTTGACTTATTTTAATAAGTGTTCCTTCTAAGGTTGGGTAGGTTCATTGCAGCTGAATACACTTCTATATTTTTAACTCAATCGTTTTCTGTCTATTTCAAACCAAAATTAATCCTTGGCATGACTCAAGTATTCCAAATGCAAGGAGGAAATTATAAGCACATAAGACTTTCTTTCAAATAGAAAGAAATGTCATCGTCATTTTACATGGCATACATGAGAAATGACTTCTGCAATGGATGCAACACACCCACAATTAATAATTCTGTTAGTTAGCTGTATTACCCAAGAGGAAAGCACTCATCAACACTATTTTCCAGAAGAATAAAACTCAAGAAAAGTTGGTAAATATGTAAATATTTTAGTAGGGGTATACTGCATTCTTGGTTGACGTTTTAGGAGACAAACATTAAAATCTTAGAAATGGTGAGATTTGGTTATGCATAGCCATGTCTTAATTTAGAAGTATAAGAATATATAAATATTAAGTTTAGAATTTATTCTACTTTCATGGGCTACAATTGTTCAGGTTGTTACTTAATTGTTAAATTGAGCTTCTCTACAAAATTAATAAATTTGTTTAACAAAAAGCAATTTCACATACTTATACATAAGAAATCTGATGTTTAACACCAAAGTTATTTCTGAAATATATCAATACAGATGTCAGTGCTTTGTTTTATTTGATGGAGAGGAATGTATACATTGTAAAAATACATAATTTAATATGTATAATGATGATAATAATAATATAATGATGATGATAATAATAATATAGGGTATCTTGATTGATGAATTCTGAGGAAGTCACATATTCATCATGTGTAAGCATAAAAGACTTTGAAAAAAAATTAAACAATCTTTATGGATTCAATGTGAAAAGCAAACAATTATACAAAGTCATAGCAAATCAGTAACACAGGAACTTAATGTCACACTTACAATGAAAAGCATTAAGCACTATTTCTTTTTTTTCCTCTAATGAAAAAAAAAAAAGTGTTTTAATTTCCCCTCACTCCCAACTGTCGGTATGTATATACAGAGAAAGAGACTTGCCAAATGCTTAATCCATGACAGCAGGTATTATTCTAAGAACTAATGAAAGCTGAGTCTGTCTGCTTCTAAGACAGGTGAAATACAAACACTAAGACAAGCCAAATTGTATGCAAACTGCGTAATCTAGTTAAGAATTAAGAATTTGAGATTAACAGCTTCTCTTTATAGAAAGGATGTAGGGCTTTTTGTTTGTTTGTTTTTGTAAGGGTTTGGAAAGAGATGAGGGTTACAAAATCAAACTGAAAAGATAAATGAATTAAGTGACTTTATATGAACTTAACCAGAATTATTATTAAATTATAGTAGTTCAAAACTAAATTCTGAAAAACTAAAGTCTTAAATGGATATAAGTATTGTGGCAAACAAATATGTCATAGTTAATTAGGTGATGAAAGGGGAAATTTTAAGTTTTCTTCATATCAGAACAAAGTTATTTTGACTTCAAAATCTAGAGTCAGATTAGGCACTATGACAGAGAAATGCTTCATTATTTATTCATTATGATCAGGAACATGAAGAATCGATATCACTAAATGCCAATTCTTTAGTGTCTATATTTCTCTTGGAGGCATGGAATACCTTGCAGGGATGATTAATGTCACTCAGCCTTTGAAAAGTATGTAAATACATATTTATATTTAGGTAATATAAACAGTTAACATTTCCATGACAGTGACCACGGGTCAGACTCTGTCTTTTATAGATAAAAAAAAAAAACAATCACTCAATATTGAAACAACCAAGCTAATATTATTTCCATTTCTCAGATGAGGACACTGCCTGAGATCACACAGCTAGTAAGTAGTGACAGTTAAAGGGTTAACTGGGCCAATCTTGAAGATGCCCAAGGTAGTTTTAAATAAAGTCCATAAAAAGCTTGACTTCTTTCAAATAATGTATAAAGGCTTCTGGGATAATCAATAAGCCAAGGGAAAAAATATTTCAAGAATTCTCACTGATCAAGAAAGGAAGTGTAGGAGATCCACACTCCAACATATAATCTCCCCAAAGAAAACAACTGGATAATTCTTGTATCCCATTTCTTTTCTATTTTTATACTCTACCTCAGAGGAGGTGGTTATAGTTACTTTCCTGGGAATGAAACCCATAATGTACCTGTTATTTTATTTTAAATTCTGAGGTGCTGTGTTGTTGTTGTTGTGGTTGCCAAGTTATTTTAATATAGATTTTTCTTATATTCCTGGGTAAATGTTAGCTTTTATAAAGTTCAACTTAGTCTTTTATTTCTCTGATTCTTCTCTGTGCAAACCAGGCAAAAGCATATGTTGCTGGCAGTTTGTTGTCAGCTTATCTGCTAACAATGGTGCTGAGAAGGTATTTGAAACTAGAATGTACGAATGTACTTTCATAAAACATTTCACTTCTGTCAATTCCCCCCCCCCCATGATGGGGAAGAATGCATGCAACTCTGGCATCCAAGGCAAGAGAACATGCCTGCCTTTCATTAATGCTAATTTGTGAAGTAGACTAAAGGAGCCCACTATACCATCTCTGTCCACTAGCTTGTCAGCATCAGACACTATCTTTCATTCCTGTCACAATGAGCCCCTTGCATCTCACAGAGTTCCAAGGGCTAAGTGTTGTTCAAATGCTCTTATACCTAATCTTCACAACCATGTCAGGAGATAGGTATATTCATCATTCCCATTTACAGACAAGGAAACAAAGTCTTAGAGGGGCTGATTGACTTGCTCAAGGCCACAGAGCCAACAAGTGGCAGAAGAGGGATTAAGACACAGGACATACAGTTCTAAGCCATGGTGGGCTGGGCTGCTTGTTCAGCTTCCTTGCTCTATGCTGGTCCACAGGGTAAAAAAAGAATGACCTCCTGCACTTCAGTAAGGCACAGAATAAAGTCCATAATGAATTCACAGAATAATTTTCCACAAAATCTTGACAATTCTTTATTTTTCTCTTTTTTTTTATTTTATTTTTATTTTTTTTTATTGTTGGTCTTTCAAAACATTACATCTTTCTTAATATATCATGTTTCACAATTTGATTCAGAATGGTTATGAACTTCCATTATTACCCCGTATACAGATTGCTGAATCACATCGGTTACATCAGTTACATTTCCATTGATTTACACATTGCCATTCTAGTGTCTGATGAATTCTGCTCTCTAACCTATCATCTACTATCCCCCCACCCCTCCCCTCCCCTCCCCTCTCATCATGGGAGAACATTTCCACATATTAGCAAAGAATTAACAAGTGTTAGATCATTCTCTTTTAAGTCTCCTTACTGTTTAATTCTTAGTAAAATTCAAGAAACAAACAGCAATAAAACTGTAATTCTCACTGTCTTTTCTCAGTGAGAAATGGACTGTAATTAAAGCAGTACACCCAGCCTTCCATATCCATAGGCTCTACATTCATGAATTCAATCAACTACAGACAGAAAATTATTTTGTTAATTGGGTCTATATTGAACATGTCCAGACATCTTTCCTTATCAGTATTCCCTAAACAATACAGTATATAACAACTTTTTACACAGCATTTATATTGTGTTAGGTAATCTCCAGATGATTTAAAATATTAATATTTAAAAATACTAATATTTAAAATATTAATATTTTAAAATACTAATATTTAAAATATTAGAGAGGAGATATACAGGTTCTCTGCATATCTATGCCATTTTCTAGAAGGAACTTGAGCATCTTCAGATTTTGGTATGGGGAGGGTGTCTGGAACAAATCTCCTATAGATACCAAGGGATGACTATACATACTTTACTTTTTCACTTTTAACAGTTCTTTCAGAACATGATCAGATTTATAGATTTCAGTGACCACATTAAGCTTGTATGATCATACAAGGAATTAACCACTACTAATCAATCTGTTAATCTAATCCATTCCTTTTGAAGTCATCCACAGATGTCTGGTTTTGCTTTAAGATTAGTTAAGCTTTTTGTATTTAAAAAAAAAAGGAAAGAATGAATGAAAGAAAATAGGGGAAAAGTAAAGGAGCATAGTTAACTGTGCTGTGCTAGTTCTGCATACCCTGTCTATGCCACCCGTCATTACTACCCCACAGACCTGATTGCTCCTCTACCAGCCACCTTCATAATACCAGACTGACCTTCTACTGCTAGCCAGTCAGTATGCCTCGTGTTTTCTAAGAACAACTCAATCTCAGCATCAAGCCTCTTCACAGTGTTTATTTGTTTCTGGCTTGTACTTTGCTACCCCAAACTAGGCTGTTTCCAGTTATTTCTAAGTTTAGTGATATTCCTGATACAAAGAACAGATTTGAAATAGCTCAGAGAAAAAAATCCCCACAAATCTGGAATATGTTAAGTCATCTATGATTAAACAGTCACCATATCTCATTTGAACCTTTACTCATAGTAGGTCCTCCACATGTAGTTCATGGTTGCCACAACTGGGGACAAGATAGAAAGGACAATTTCCAAACTTTTGAACCAGGCTTTGGTATCTTAATGGGACCTCTCTCTGAGAACCCACTGAGAAAGTTTGGGAACCCATAGAGTTAAAAGTCTGTACTCATCTAAAATTGCCAGAGTTGACCCTCAAGGGTTCAGATGTGAACAAATGTGTCCCCCTCTCATCATACTGCACACAACCTACTAATTCTATTTCTGCTTGTGGTCAAAAACTACAGCTGATACTTCTCAAAATTTTCCAATGTAGCAAATGTGAAAAATCACTCTAACATTCACTTTGATCTACACACAAAAAGATAAAGCCTACAACACCATCTGATTCTTCTCAATAGCTTATTCTCCAAGTATATCAATCTCTGAAAGTTCTCAACAGCAGCCTACTGAAACAGAATACAATGCAGATAAACACCTTTTATTCCAACCATCCTTATAGCGTTCACATACTCCCTATACTATGTGGAAAACTTGTTTCTACTTATACTTTGTGGCTCAATACCTTCCCCCTATACTGTCAATCATGTTTTCTTTTATCAATTATGGATCTCACTCCTAAGTGTCTCCTTTCTGGTCAATTATTATTTCTGTGATAAATTCCTCCCAAATAACCATGAATTGCCAAGTGGGCTTTCTATCATCTCTATAAGAATCTAATCTGCACTTATAATTTCATTGCCAATGAAAAAAATATATTTGCACTCACCAAGCTGCCCCAGGTTCTCTGAGTGTTTCCAAACCTCTCATCCTAGTTAACTTCTGAAATTGGCTGGGTCCTTAACAAGTCACCTGAATAGAGCTTTGCCTCTGCATGCCACTCTCCTTCATAGTCTTTGGCAGTAGCACTAACTGCACCACCATGCACTGGTTCTTCAGCCTGAGAATGGGCCCTGCCACTTATCAACCATTATCACAGCACACAGCCATACTCCCTTGTCCTCAGGACTGGATATGGACACTGCCTATAGCCAACTACTTCATCTCTAGTCCCAGTCCTCATGACAACTTTAACAAAGACCTTAATACCCATGAAGCTACAGAGTCTCTCCTGCCATACCACCTCCTTCTGCAATAATGCAATAACTACTTCTCTGCTAGCTCCTTCCCCTATTTCACTTGTGCCTCAACCACAGTACTGGCCACCAAACACCTCCCAGTAGGTCTTCCATATCTGAAACACAGTACTATGGCTATTTCTCCTTTTAATGTTTATTAAAGCATAGATTAATCTGAATTGATAATATAACCCTTTCCTAGAAACAACTCTTTGAACTATGAATGATCTATTCTAAAACTCTGCTCAGTAGAACCTATATTTATACTTTTGATTATTATAGCAGTCTATTCATATGGGTATATACGTACACATGTATTTTCATAATTACACTTGCCTTATTTTGATGTTGCAAGATGTAGAACTATTAGGAAAGAATACAGAAGGTGGTCAACACACCTGCTATGAATTCTTAAGGTCTAGAAGTCACGGCTCTCAAAAAAGTTTCTGAGTTATAGTAAGAAAATTAATTTTCTTTTCTTCAAACCCTATCTATTGGCATTTAGATGCTCGATTCCATGCTGTTGTTTTTTTTCCATTGTCTCCAACTACACATTTTTACACAATGTCCTTACAACTGGAATAAAAATACAATGCAAAGCCATCAATACAAATGTTCCCAAAGCAGGTTAGAGCATATGGGCAATAGTGTGTGGGTATTTATTCTCTGCATAGCATGAACTTACACATACATAGATATCTGAAAAAAAGTCTTTGAAAAGTAAGATATACACACTGAATCACATCAAATTTCATACAAAAACCTAGGTTTCTTTTAAGGAAAGAATAAAATGTTGAAGGCAAAGAAGAAAAAAAACAATGATGAAGCAGCAATGGCAGCAGCAAACCTGAAAGTTTCAGCTTTCATAAAATATATGGCTGCCTACTAAGAAAGCAAAAACCTTCAGGTGTAATTTCTCATTCAAGCTTGCCAAAGATCAGCTTGGCTTTTATTGCTCCGTGTAATTTCCGATTTAGGTGACTTCACTGTGAGTGGGACTTTTTATACAACACATTACATCATAAATTAGTGCTCATAATGTTACAGCTTGGGCTTAAGAAGGCTGAAGCTTTATCAGAGATGTGTGGAGCGGCTGAGCCACCAGCGCTCACCAGCAGATAAAGAGCACAATAAGCTGGCAAGATCACAGGCCAGCAGCACAGTCTTCCCCAGATTCTGATTTGTTATCAGTTTCCGTGGAAAATCAGGAGGATGCAGCAGAGGAAACGTGAGGCCCTGTGTCTGAACAAATCCACCATCCGCTAGCCCCCTGAGTCACTCACCTCGTAGCCTTTCTCCAGCAAGAACTCAGCCAAATATGAACCATCCTGGAGAGAGAAGAAAAAATGAGAAGTGTCAGACCTATGGTAGCTAGAATTAAAAAAAAAAAAAAAAAAAAAAAAAAAAAAAGGCCTACACTAAGAATAAAAAAAAAATGGCCTACACTAAGAATTTTGAGAAAAGCATTTAAGAGGTTTCTTGAACTAAAATAGAGGATCATGGCAACCAAAATAAAACAATACCAATAAAGACAATAAACACCATACAGCATTCCACTATTCCTGGGGAATTTTCCCAGACAGTAATCCATTTGCACTCCATAAAAGACAAAGGAAGAAACTGAAACCCAGAGAAGTAGTTAACATGAAGAGAGAAAATGCAGACCTTTAGAATCACATGGATTTGGGTTTACATTTTGCTACTCACAAGCCATATGAAATACACAAATGTGTGCAATGTAAAATGCCTTGTGATAAACTCCTTCCAGATAACTGTGATTTGCCTTGGTGCTATGGGAACATAAAGCAGGAATATGACAAATCGAAGGGAGGTACCAAAAAGGAATCACTGGATAAGGGATCAGATGGAGACAAAGGAGGCTTGAAGAGGAAAGGGCAGGGAAGAGGAGGCAGAGAACATGCAGTGTAGGCATTACTGAAAAAGAGACTACTCAATAGAGTGGAAAAGCCAGCAGGGCAGTGAAGGGAAGTTAGCACCTTTAGGGAAGGCTTCCAGGCCTTGGAGGGAAGTTGGCTGCTAATCCCAAGGGCTCTGGGAAGTCATTGATGAGTTTAAGGGATTTTAGCGGTGTGTGTGTGTGTGTTGTGGGGCAGGAGGGAGGTATAGATGTGACCAGATCTGTATTACCACAGCACATGTATGCTCCCACACACACATGAACTTTCAAAAAGGGGAGGATATTAGCTTTTCACAAATAAGTGCTTCATTTGTATTAATTTTCAGTCATGTAGTTCATCACTACCTCAATCCCTATCTCATGAAAGTGTTTGACTAAATACCGAGATTCTCAATTGGATTCTAATAATTCTTTCAAAAATTTCTAAGCAGGGTCTCTGTTTAAAATATTTCGTGTACCACTTTCAGGGAAAGAAAGTACAAAAGATAACTAATTAAACTAGTAAGAGGTCAAAAGCTGGGAAATCACCATTCAAGAGACACTTTAAAAGTCACATTTTAAATAGGGATCTTCTAACACTCCAGTCAGAATGGCAGCTATTATAAAGACAAACAACAATAATTGTTGGTGGGGATGTGGGGAAAAAGGCACCCTCATACATTTCTGGTGGGACTGCAAACTGGTGCAGCCAATATGGGAAGCAGCATAGAGATTCCTTGGAAAACTGGGAATGGAACCACCATTTGACCCAGCCTATCACTCTCCTTGGTCTATACCCAAAGGACTTAAAAACAACATACTATAGGGACACAGCCACATCAATGTTTATAGCAGCACAATTCACAATAGCTAAACTGTGAAACCAACCTAGATGCCCTTCAGTAGTTGAATGGATTTAAAAAAATGTGGCATATATACACAATGGAATATTACTCAGCAATAAAAGAGAATACAATCATGACATTTGCAGGTAAATGGATGGAGCTGGAGAAGATAATGCTAAGTAAAGTTAGCCAATCCCCAAAAAAACAAATGCCAAATGTTTTCTCTGATATAAGGAGGCTGACTTATAGTGAGGTAGGGAGGGAGAGCATGGGAGAAATAGACGAACTCTAGATATGTCAAAGAGGTGGGAGAAGAAGGGAGGGGGCAGGGGGTTAGCAATGATGTTGGAATGTGATGGACATCATTATCCAAAGTGCATGTATGAAGACATGAATTGGTATGAACATACTTTATACACAGAGATATGAAAAATTGTGCTCTATATGCGTAATAAGAATTGTAATGCATTCTTCTGCCATGTATTTAAAAAGTAAAATCAATTTTAAAACGTCACATTTTGTAATCAATCCTGTAATTGCTCTTCTTTTTTTAGCCCCAGTATGGGGTCCCATCTTCCCACCCAGACTTAACAAAAATGGGACACCGTAACTACTGGGAATTTGTGACCTCTAAAGTAGTTGGGGATGTTTGAAGTTTCTTGGGTATCTTCAGTTTTAAAAAGCTTAAAATATACCTTTCAGCTTCAAAAGTTCTTACCAGATATCCAGGAAAAAGAAAAATAATGCAAACCTTATGATTATCATGACTTGACCGAAAGCTGGAACTGGAGCTACCCTATGGGTCCTGGAAATGACAGGACTGCCAAGGAAGTGTATACAACATTAATGTAGAAGTCCTACATAAATTCAGGCAGAATGACAAGGCAAGGCATACAAGAGACACATTTTGTGGTTCATTAAAACCTCCAGCAGATATTTTTCAGACTTCTTGACATAAATATTCTGGTTTACGGACTCACATGGAGAAGAAAAGAAAGGGTTTGTGCTTTTCATCCCAATATTACCATGTGCATGGTTTTTACATGCTCAATACGTTAACTAAATCAGTCCATAACCTGTCCAATTCAGGCCAGGACAAGCCAGGTTGGCCTACACTACCATCACAAATGTTAAATCAATCAATGACAAAATACAGTAGTAGAAAAATATTTACAAGAAGAATTAACAATATGGCAATAAGATAAAAAGGCCTAGGAGTATAAAGCTTTGTTGTTGTTGTGTTGTTTTGAAGACAACACTTTCCATGTACCAAAATTCTCTTGAAATAACAAGTGAAAATGCTGTGTGTCCTACCATAGTTGCATAGGATGTTGTTTTTTTAAAAAAAAAAAAAAAAAAAAAAGGCAGAGGTACAGGGGATGGGGGTGGGGGGAAGCTGTGATTATTTAGAAAGCTGATGTGAAACAGACCTGACCAGCACTGAACCCTGTCAATAAGGTCTTGTTCTTCTCACCCAGGCTGCTTCTCAAACTTTCCAACCACACTGGAACATTCTGAACCAGCAGTGGCACTAGCTTCCTCCTCATTTCCTTGCCAGGCCTTTCCAGTGATAGGGCCCAGGCTACACAATGAGTGGGAAACAAGCCGAGCGTGGGCTCCTGGTCTCCTGCCCAGGGAGCCCAGCTGGCCTCCCCTGGGGGCCTCCAAGGGAGACAGGGTATCTGAGCAGGCAGGCGTCCTCTGAGCTATCAGGATGGTTGTTTCTACCCTCTCTTGAAGCACAGGCTGATAGAGAATGCTCCAATCAGACTAATGGCTGAAATGTCATACCAATGGAGAACCTGCAACTCACATTAAGTTCTGACACTTGACTCCTCTGAGACAAAGGCACGAGCCAGCTAAATCTCTAACTTGTTCATTATAAACACAATTACTCTGGTATAAATCCCAAATTGGCTTCAAATCCTGTTGCAAAAAAACTTTTTAATTTAAAAGATAATGTCCCAACCGTGACCCTTTCAAATTTAATTTTGCATATGGTTATTAAGGGCATCTATTTCATATAAAATGCTATATTATTTTAGGCAATCTCCATTGCTTTAATGTTTTCAGACACAGAATTTTTCTGGTCTTATTCTTAGAAGAACTCGGCTAGGAAGGTAAGCAGCCATTTGGAAATAGGCAACTGAGGCGAAGGAGGTTAGCAAACTTACCTAACAGTATACCACTAGTTACAGACAAAACCAGAATTAGAATCCAAGTCCTTCATTATTTTAAACTAGAAAATAATCTCCTTACTTATTCTGCTCCACCTGGAAACTACCAAAACAATGTCAAGACCCAACAAAATAATAAGAGACCATAAAGGAATCGTTTTTCAAACCAGCTTGATTTAGTCATTTCCCATTACAGGGTGTTTTATGAATTAAACAAGGCTTCCAGTTTTAATCAAGTGACCCCAAACCCAGAAAAGTCATGTAATTTTAGAACACTCAGAGCTCAGAAGAGAGAGAAAGGATACAGTGCCTGAGATTTCCCAGGTCTCATATATGCGCCTGTAGGGCAGTACAGTATCATGTGGGGGTAGAACTGACTTGGTGGTGGACATATGTCAGAGGAAGGGATGGGGCCCCTGCCAAGAGCCAAAGGATCTGGTTTCAGTGTGCTTGACATCTACCATATTCCTTTGAAGGATGAACCCTCACTTCCATGGAGTACTCAGAAATGTCCAATAGGAGTCACATAAAAATTAAGCATAATCCTAAAAATTAATAGTCATATTTTGACTATTATATAAAAAATTACTTAAAACTCCACATCTATTTAAAAAAAAAATAAAGGAAACAGAGAAAGTTTCTCCATTCTCCTAGTGGTCAGAGATGGCTAGAAAAAGCACTCAACTGATCTTTACACCCACCCATAAATGTTTCTTTTCTCTCTTCCAAAGTGAATGAGCCTATAGCCCAGGTGGACAAATGAAAAGGAATGTTCTCATGTGCAACCTGAGAGCACGGCCCCTCTGAACTGCAGGCTAAATCACATTGTATGTTTCTGTTTATGCACCGTTTAGCAGCTTCTTTGAACAGGATAAGATAAGTAGTACTAAGCTGGAGAAACTGCACCAGTAATAAAATGAATCTCTTTGTTTAGGTCATCAAGCTTCAGGAAACAGAACACCCTGTCTGCATCACGAGAACGCACTCATTTACTCAGCCTTTCATGCTTTTACTCTGGGTATTCTAGTTATTCTAAAAAGACCAAGTTCACAGCAAATCTCCACTACAGTATCAAGAAAATTCATCCCTCTATTAAAAGAACTACAAACACCTCCATAATTAACAGAGGATGCTGTTTTGAATCAGAACAAAAACTTCTAGTGATTTAACCACTAGAGTGTGAATCATCTAGGGGCAGAATATATTGGAAAAGTACTTACACCTGGTTCATGTTTGTCAAATCACTGGATAAAATCTCTGTCAAACTCACTGAATTCAAAAGACCATGGGGATTAATTAATCCAACCCTTTCATTTTAAAGATCAGGAAATTGAGACTCAAAACAGTTAAATGTTTAGTGTATAGTCATACACTGAGGAATGCATACACACACAAAATGGCTCTGGTTGCCAGACCTCACAATTGTGTACCAAAAATGCTTAACACCTACAATGAGTGTGGACAGGTTACTATACTTGTAAAATACTCTATGACATTACCAGAATATTTTACTATACAGTAAAATATAGTAAAATACTATATAGTATTTATGTCATACTATATAGTATGACATTACCAGAATGAAGAACAAGAACAAAGTCAATAACAATCAATAGTGATTTAACCAATTTGACTGATAGAAAGAAAATGAGGGCACCATCAATATTTAAAGACTCCCATTCCATATTGTCCTCAAAGATAAAAATTATTTCTCTCATAAAACCAGTCACCAAAGAACCAACCTTTCCTCCCTTTGATTTGCCTCTTGATATGATGGGCATACCTCTGAATAATGAAGAACTGACTATGCCGAACAGTTAGGACATTCTTTACCTGTGACTTCCTCTTCTCTCATTGCCAGAGAAAAAGCCATCTAAGCAGGTGCTCAGAGGCTACACATGCACCACATGGAAAAGAGAGTAGCTCTTTTCCATGTGGTGCATGTGGCCAAACACCACACCTCCAAGTGACCAGTGAGTGCAAAGTTAATATTAAGATCTTAGAAAGAGGCCAGACCTCCAGTCATCCTGCACATTGGCCTACCAGAGTTCTCTCCCTCAAAACATTCTGTTTCAAAAGGTTATAGATGTTAGCTTTTGTGTCTATTGTCAGTTACGATACATTTTTACTTATCAAAAATAAGAAAGAAAAAAAAACAAGGGAGAGAATTAAACAACAGCAGATGGGGTAGAGAGGGAAGATGAGAGGGAAGGGGAGGGGGGATAGTAGGGGATAGGAAAGGTAGCAGAATACAACAGTCATTTTTATGGTATCATGTAAAAACGTGGATGTGTAACCGATGTGATTCTGCAACTTGTATTTGGGGTAAAAAATGGGAGTTCATAACCCACTTGAATCAAATGTATGGAAGATGATATGTCATGAGCTTTGTAATGTTTTGAACAACCAATAAAAAAAAAAGAAAAAAAATCAGGTTAACATAAAAAAATATGAAAGAAAAAAAGATATGCTATAAAAAATTTCCCAATTTAATTTATTTTAAAAATTACATAATGGGGTTTTCTGCTTCATATTTCATCCAGTATGAAGACTGAAGTTTTTTGTGTTTGTGATCTTATAGATTATTCCTTCTGGGAATTGTTCATGTTTAGATCCTCTACCCATTTTATATCCTCTACCCATTTTCTAATAGGCTATATTTTGCCAATTGGTTTATTTGTTTCTAAATATCTAGAAAACTTATAAAATTACCTCATTTCATTTCCAAAAAAAAAAAAAGCTTCTCAAAAACTGATACTTGAAATGGGTTACTAGATTTTCAGTAGTAGAATTTCCATAACAACATAGTTTGAAATACACATTCCTTGCAAATTGCAAATGTTTATTGTAAACCCTTAATTTAATGAAGTGGGAAGAAAACAAATACCAACTGAACTCCAGGTATACTTGCACAACCCAGCATTTGTAATAATATTAGTGTAAACAAACTAAAATAACCATTTATTTTGGGCAAATGCTATAAGGAAAATGGAGTTAAAGTTTTTAAAACAAGCAGAGGGCAAGCTGTTATTGATAAGGTATAGAAAGATAACTTTAAATGATTAGGAGAAAGGCAACAAAGAGAAACCCCAATACACACAGTTCCAAAAATGGCTGAAAAATCTAGAAGGTAAATCCAAAGGCACTTGTTAACAGCCCGCATGCATGCAGGGTAAGAAACACAAAGGGCAAGCCCACAAGCTCATCTCCATAGGAATAAAAAGGTATACCCAAGAAATACAGTACCCACTGGTTTTCTTTAATGTAAGCTCCTATAGTTGGAACCCTTTTGTTTTTCTCTCCCTCCCACATTCTTGACATTCATGTTGAGTTTTGAATCTCTATGAAGAAAAAAAAAAAAAACATCCTGTGACCAAATAGCAAGCACTTACACAGTTCTTTACATGTATGCCACATATGCCCTAATGGTCAACATTCATCCATCCTCATGAGAACCCTATGGAGTTGTACTACTATTACCTCCATTTTACAGAGGAGGAAATGGAGGCAAATTGAAACTAAAGTAACCTACCCAAAGTCTAACAGACCTAGAGCAAGAATTAATCTAGGTATATTTCTATTTATTTATATAGTAATTTGCTTCATTAATAGACTCAAACACGCTATACTGATGGGTCTGCAGATATTTTAACATAAAATTTGGTTTCTACAGATTCTATTAACAATAGAAAGCAATCTGGACTGGTGAATATCAAACACTCACTTAGGCCATAGGTGTTATGGAATGGATAACAGGAAGGAAATAAGAGATTCAGTCCCTGCCCTATTGCTCTGAGAAGTATCTGGGCAGCCAGGCATTTCCTGGCCTAGATCGGATTATGCTTCAACACTGGCCAGGATCTCTAGATTTCACATGCATCAGCACACCCACACGTGGACAGGATGAGAATAATAAGCAGGTAACTGCTAATCAAACATTCTGCTATCAGAGAATGCCATTAGATGCATGAGTCATAGACAGAAGGTGGCAAGGCTTTGTGGATGAAAGAAAAGCTATGAAATACTACCACATTGACCTCTTCTATATTGAATGGCACAGTGCCCTGGATAAATAAATCACCACACTTGAGCATGAAATCAACAATGGGAAAAAAACAGAGGAAATACAAGAAGCATATCCTATCAAATCCTTTCAAAGATCTGACTAACTAGCCAATTCTGTGCTGGTGTGAATAACTCCTTTCAAGTTTAGAACAATATACTAGCTCAAAGTTTTTATAAATCAGGGATCCAAATACATTGATAAGGATTTTATAAATTTGCAGGGAAGTTAATAATAAATTAATCAACAACTTCATACTTACATAATAATCTCTTAAAAGTAAATAATTATTAACTATATAAAAATTTAAATTGTACTTATTTTGATAACCAAGTTTCTTTTCCCCTTATTCTCCCCTTCCTATCTTTCACAGTGACATTCTATACAATTAAAGGCTGTTCTTTGCAAAGCGCATTATTATATAGTTCTAATCATTTAAGTGATTTATAGAAGAAATTATTTTTTGAAGGTACGCTAACTAAAACAGTGCTGCATTTTGTCCAGTGAATTTGGAAGAAAAAAAAAACTTTGTACTGAAAAGAAAAGACTTATAAAATTTTTATATTTACCTGATTTATTGATGTTTCCTTATACATTTCTTTTTATAATTTGTGTCCTGGCTAAGGCAAAAAGAACAAAGTAAATGCTGTTTATGACTTTAAAAAGATCATATACAAATAAACAAATATTGATGACAATACCTTTCTTCTGTCACTGCATATTCAACAGGTTGCTGCTAAAATATTGCTGTTGATTACATAAGATTTTTATTTACAAATGTTCTTTCTCATTTAAACCAATTTCTTTCAGGGATACAATTAATTAACATAATTCAGTTAAGTTTGCTCTTAAAATATGTACATGTCATGATAGAAATGTCTTTTATTGGATCCCTGATCTATTTCTGATCTGCTCTGCAACTATGGTGTCCCTGCCATGCAGAAAATACTGCATCCCACTAAAGAAAAATGCAAATTAAAAACTGTGCTTTATAAGGCTTAGGATAGGTAGTTCAGTGGTGGAGCACTTGCCTAATATGTGTAAGGCCCTGCTCAATACACAGGACCAAAAGTACATTAAAATCCACTGAAAGACAGATGAAATTCAAGTGTATGTGCATAAGCGTAAACACAGAACTCTGTAAGCATACACCCAGAAAGTTGCAGATGATAAAGCTAATAATGCTAACTAATATTCAGAGATCAGGGACAGGTGGAGTGTTATAAGAACAACTGTTAAGTCATGGACATAAACAGCTCTTAGTGAGAACAGTTTTTATTCTCCTGGAATGTGGCATTTGGAGGTAGTAGGTTCAGCTAGTAAAACTCAAAAAGTTTTTGGGTGAGTGCGTTCTCCATATTGTATGCTACATTGTACATTAGGGTTCTACCACACAGAGAAAGCATTCCAAACCATTGGGGGGGCAGGGCTCAGAGAGAATCACAATTTTTAAAGTATCATACTTGCTCTCTGTATCCCAGGGTTACTACATGAAGGCTATACAATCCAGGTGTTTCTAGATAGTTCACCTCCAATACAGAAACAAACTCCTGGTGAAAAAACCAAGATTATAGTTCAACTTTCCACAGTACCAAAGCTTTAAGCTTTGTTTTGTTTGTTGTTTTGTTTTCTTTCACCAACAGCAGTGGGGGTTTAGCTCTTATTCAACCATAATTTTTTAAAATCTGTACTCAATAAGACTGACAATATTTCAAGTTTCCACTAAAAAAGAACAGCATTGAAGGAGGGGTAGGGGTTTCTAGGTAAAAAAATAATACTACTAAAAATGCCCTACCCTAGGGATTAGACACCACCCCTATCTTGGCCTGCACAGCACCAAGTTCCCCACCTGGCCAAAGCCTCAGGCTGAAGCAGAGATGAGTGTTAATTAAGTTTAATGTAGAAGGCAAAAAGCAAGAGCCTCTGACCAGACTATCCAGACCACATACACCTTTAGGTCTAATCCTAGGACACTGAAATATCTAACCACTGCTTCAGCTTTCCCACTACTCTTTCTCATGATAAACATATTAGGGATATTTAACCACATTTTAAAGATTTGGGTCACATACTTAAGCCATCACCTTTGTATAGGTATGACATCAACTTTATATTGCAGCATATAGGTTCTTCAAAGTATTACTACTCCTACCAAATTAACATCATCTATATTACTATGATTCCTTCTAGTTGCTAATTAAGAGAATTTCCTCATTTACATTTCACAATATCATAGTAACACAGCAGACACAATCCCTGTATTTCCAGATTAGAAAATTAAAGTTCAAAAAGTTTAAATCCCTTGTTCAAAGTCATAGAGCTAGAGGACTTGGCAAAATATAATCAATTTATCTAATCCTAGCTACAATGTTATTTCCACAATACTTCTGATTCAATGTAACTCAAAATATTTCAGACAAAATAACACTTCTTAAAATAATAAATTTATTGAAGAGGCTATCTTTTCTCCAATGCATATTCTTGGCACCTTTGTCTAATATAATTGTAATTTTGTGGGTTAGTCTCTGTGTCCTCTATTCTGTACCATTGGTCTACCAGTCTGTTTTGGTGTCAATACCCTGCTGTTTTTGTTACCATTGCTTTGTAGTATAGTTTAAGGTCTGGTATAGTGATGCCACCTTCTTCACTCTTCCTGCTAAGGATTGCTTTAGCTATTCTGGGTCTCTTATTTTTCCAGATAAATTTCATGATTGCTTTTTCTATTTCTATGAGGAATGTCATTGGAATTTTGATCAGAATTGGATTAAATCTGTATAGTGCTTTTGGTAGTATGGTCATTTTGATAATATTAATTCTGCCTATCCAAGAGCAAGGTAGATCTTTCCATCTTCTAAGGTCTTCTTTGATTTCTTTCTTTAGGTTTCTGTAATTTTCATTATAATGATCTTTCATTTCTTTAGTTGATTCCCAAGTATTTTAATTTTTTTCTTTTTGAGGCTATTGAGAATGGGGTAGTTTTCCTCGTTTCCCTTTCTGAGGATATGTCACTGATATACAGAAATACCTTTGATTTATGGGTGTTGATTTTATATCCTGCTACTTTGCTGAATTCACTTACTAGTTCTAGAAGTTTTCTGGTGGAACTTTTAGGGTCTTCCAGGTATAGAATCATATCATCAGCAAATAGTGCCAATTTGAGTTCTTCTTTTCCTATGTGTATCTCTTTAATTTCTTTCATCTAACTGCTCTGACCAGTGTTTCAAGAACTATGTAGCAAACTACATGGACACATCTTCATCTATGTTTATAGCAGCACAATTCACAATAGCTAAACTGTGGAACCAACCTAGATGCCCTTCAGTAGATGAATGGATAAAACAATGTGGCATATATACACAATGGAATATTACTCAGCAATAAAAGAGAATAAAATCATGGCATTTGCAGGTAAATGGATGGCGTTAGAGAAGATTAACTTGATTGGCTAAGTGAAGTTAGCCAATCCCCCCCTAAAAAAACAAATGCTGAATGTTTTCTTTGATATAAGGAGGTTGACTCATAGTAGGATAGGGAGCTGGAGCATGGGAGGAATAGGCAAACTCTAAATAGGGCAGAGGGGTTAGAGGGGAAGCAAGTGGGGAGGAGTTTATTAATGATGGTGGAATGTGATAATCATTATTATCCAAAGTACAGGTATGAAGACACGAATTGGTGTGAATATACTATGTATACAACCAGAGATATGAAAAATTGTGCTCTACATGTGTAATAAAAATTGTAATGCATTCCTCTGTCATATATAAATAAAAAATAAACTAATTAATTAACTTTTATAAAAACTCATGTAAAGTTTAACATAAAAATAACCCTTAAATTTAAGTACTATCAGGTATTACCCTGACAATACACTAATAAAAACCACTGCTTAAATAAATCCCTCCACCAAGTACACTTAATAAGTGTGTGTGTGTGTGTGTGTGTGTGTGTGTGTGTGTGTGTGTGTGCGCGCGCGCGCGCATGCAGACTCACTCAAAGGGACTTCTACACCTCAGGTTTAAAAAAACAAAGTGAGTGTATACTTTGAATTGTTAAAAGCAGATTTGGGACAATCAATCAACTGACAAACAACTATTAATATCTAAAGCACTAAATGATAAGATATACTAAATTTTCAAAAAAAGATAAAATGCATTTCCTATCCTCAGGAGTTTATAACCTAGTGAGAGAAGAACAGGGAACAATACATCACTACCACCATCATCATTTTAGCAATAACATTAATGTTAATATTAATTCACTGTGTATTTATAATGGTTTAAGACAACCCTGCCCAGCAGAAATATAATGTGCAACACAGATGTAATTCAGCATTTTCACTTGTCACATTTTAAAAAGGTAAAAGTTTAACAATATATTATTTAACTCCTCAACATATCTAGAATATTATCATGTCAATAAACTATTGAGATATTGTGCATTCTTTTGTCTTAAAGTCTTCAAAACCCAGTGTTTTATACTTTAGCAGATCTCAATTCAAATTTAAATTTCCATCATAAATATCTGATGTATATTTAGATTTCATAAAGTTTATGATTAAAAAAAGTAGATTAACATGCCCATATCCAAATTGTACTAAAAATACTTTAAAAGTTTTTCAAAAACTGTATTGGATTTTTTAAAAGATTCATTTTGCTTTAATCTTCTCATAAGTTGACAAAACCAGTTCACTTTTTCCTAATAAACAATTTGACTTTGAGGCAAAAGTATATACTTTCTAAACTACATCTGTTAAAATTAAGTAAACTTAATATCTTGTGTCAAATTAGTATTAACATCAAATTCAAAGGTGCATTTATATAAACTGGAAAGCAAATTCAAATTTATCAGTATCAACAAAGTATTCTTTAAATTTTTTCAAGTTTTTGTAGCCAATATACTTAATAGTATATTGGCTACAAAAATCAACACTAGATATGCTAGATATGTCTAAATCATATTATTGACTTCAACTGTTAAAACTTACAACTTTAACATAAACTTTCATACTTACCTAGCAATGTCACATATTAGTTTTTTTTCCTTCAAGTTTTGAATTTAGTTCATACAAATTAGTGTTACATGAGTGAGAGAATGTAAACCATATTGCCATGTTTTCTTGTTAAGCACTAAATATTTGGCAACTGTTCCTTTTGTTTCAAGAAACAAAAGAAGATCTTATATTGGAGTAAATATTACAAGTTGTAATACTCATGCATGGCTCTATCAGTAAGTATCGGCAAAAAGCATAAGATCATTCTCTTCACTGTCTTCTATTTCTTTCAACAAGTCCATAAACCAGTAGTAGATTTGCACACAGAGACTGGACAATTTTCCCTACTGTATCTAGGACACATTTTACAGAGATTGCTTCAGAATATAATGGAAAGCAATTAGGGAAATATTTTAAAATTCCAATAAATTCAAATATTTGATCTGGAAAACTGACATGAATAAAATTAATTTTTTCATCATCTGAAAATCTTTGACATGTAAAACATCCAAAAATATCTAGGCTATGACGCTAACATTCTGAGCAACAAATTTATAACATTTTTTCTGCAAAATAATTTTATTTATTTATTTAGTTAGTTGTGATTGAAAACAATACCTTTATTTATTTATTATTTTTTAAATATAAATGACAGCGGAATACATTACATTTCTTAATACACATATACAGCACGATTTTTCATATCTCTGTTTATATATAAAGTATGTTGCCACCAATTCTTATCTTCATACATGGATAATGTATGTCTATCACATTCCACCATTCTTGCTAATCCCCTGCCCCCTCCATTTCCCTCCCACCCCTCTGCCCAATCTAGAATTCATCTATTCCTCCTATGCTCCCCATCCCTACCCCACTATGAATCAGCCTCCTTAAATCAGAGAAAACATTCAGCATTTGTCTTTTTGGGATTTGCTAAGTTCACTTAGCATTATCTTCTCCAACACCATCCATTTACCTTCAAATGCTATGATTTTATTCATTTTTATTACTGAGTAAAATTCCAATGTGTATATATGCCACATTTTTTAATCCATTCATCTACTGAAGGGCATCTAGGTTGGTTCCACAGTTTAACTATTGTGAATTGTGCTGCTATAAATATTGATGTGGCTGTGTCCCTGTAGTATGCTGTTTTTAAATCCTTTGGGTATAGTCCAAGGAGAGGGATAACTTGGTCAATTGGTGGTTCCATTCCCAGATTTCCAAGAATCTCCATACTGCTTTCCATATTGGGTGCACCAATTTGCAATCCTTCCAGCAGTATATGAGTGTACCTTTTTCCCCACATCCTTGCCAACACATGGTTGTTTGTCTTCTTAATAGCTGCCATTCTGACTGGAGTGAGATGATATCTTAGAGTAGTTTCAATTTGCATTTCTCTAATTGCTGGAGATTATGAACATTTTTTCATATATTCGTTGATTGATTGAATATCGTCTTCTGAGAAGTGTCTGTTCAGGTCCTTGTCCCATTTATTGATTGGGTTATTTGTGTTTTTGGTGCTTAGCTTTTTGAGTTCTTTATATACCCTAGAGATTACTGCTCTATCTGATGTGTGAGGAGTAAAAATTTGCTCCCAGGATGTAGGCTCTGTTCACCTCATAGATTGTTTCTTTTGCTGAGAAGAAACTTATTAGTTTGAGTGCATCCCATTTATTGATTCTTGGTTTTAATTCTTGCACTATAGGTATCTTATTAAGGAAGTTGGGGCCTAATCCCACATGATGAAGATTAGGGCCTACTTTCTCTTCTGTCAGAGAGTTTCTGGTTTAATTCCTAGGTCCTTGATTCACTTTGAGTTAAGTCTTGTGTATGGTGAGAAATAGGGGTTTAATTTCATTTTCTTGCATATGAATTTCCAGTTTTCCCAGCACCATTTATAGAAGATGCTATTTTTTTTTTGAAGATGCATGTTTTGGGCACCTTTGTCTAATAGAAGATAATTGTAATTTTGTGAGTTAGTCTCTGTGTCCTCTATTCTGTACCATTGGTCTACTAATCCATTTTGGTGCCAATACCATGCTGTTTTTTATTAATATTGCTCTGTAGTATAGTTTAAGGTCTAGTATAGAGATGCCACCTGCTTCACTCATCCTGCTAAGGATTGCTTTAGCTATCCTGGGCCTCTTATTTTTCAGAGTGAATTTCATGATTCTAACATTCTGAGCCACAAATTTATAACATTTCTTTATAAGGTGATTCTTTGTTTGTTTGTTTTGGGGGTTTTGTTTTGTTTGTACCAAGGATTGAACCCAAGGACTCTTTAACCACTGAGCCACATCCCCAGTTCTTTTTATATTTTATTTTGAGACAGAGTCTTGCTACATGCTTAGGGCCTCCCTAAGTTGCTAACACTGACTTTGAACTCCTTAGTGATCCTCCTGCCTCAGCCTCCTGAACTACTGGAATTATAGGTACATACAACACAACCAACTTTTTGATAGTTTTTAAGTCTTTGAAATAAAGGATATCTAAAGTATTAACTAGATAGTGAATCATGTATTATACAACTTATCTAAATCTTTTTTTTAAAAAGTACTTGAAATTTTTTTCATTTCAAATAAACTGATGGTTTATATGGTTAGAAAGGTCTCACAGTCTACAGCCAATGAAAGATTTAATTAAAGATAGTTAAGAAGTTTTTCTTTATTGTACGTTTGTCTTTTCTCATAATATTCCACTAAAATTTTAGTAATATATATATTTTTGGGGGGGCATCTCCCCACCTAAAAATGGTTCCTTATTTAGTACATGAATTCAAGCCATTTTCTAGGTAGCCAAAATAACAAGTTTTGTTAAAAATTTCTGTTTAAAATTTGTTGAGCATTAAATGCTAATTTCAAGCAAATTTCCTTTTTGATCTTTGAGAGGAAACTTCTAATCAAATTCACTATGAATTTATTGAAATTCTTAATATTTCCCACCTTATTTTCTTTCCATTATTTTTTCACATAGGTTTTCTCTTTTGCTCCAGCATAGCAAATTGTACATGCTATGAAATCCATAGTCTCTTTCTGTTCTCACTGCTCTCATCACAGTGCCAGTTTCTGCATTTATACTCAATTCTTCAGCTATTGCAGTACAACTGAGTTTTAAATTTAAAAATTTGTTCATAATTATTTTAACTAAAATAAATAAGCATTTCAATTTAATTGCCAATGATAATGTTCATGCTCATTGTAACTTATGTTATATGCATAAAATGTTCAAATAAACACACTACAATGTTAGAATATGGAAAAAAATATGTACTCAGATTAGTTAATACCAACAAGAATAACTCATTTAACATAAAAAAGATCAGTACAGTGTTTATGTATGAAATATACTAAAGGCTAATATGGTTTTCCAAAACAAGAAAGCTATGATTTTAATAGAAATATATTTTTTTCATTGCTTCTGTTTTAAAACTTCAGTACCTCACCTGTGGCAGCCACATTTTAATTATTTGAAAATCACATGTGGCTCATGGCTACCATGTTTAGACAACATAGTGGTAGGCTCTGACCTCAAATGTTTATGTGAACCAGCTATACAATTCTTACAACTTTAAATGCTCTCCAAATATTTACTATAATTATCCCCATGTCACAGACAATAAAACTGAGGCAAAAGGAATTATGTGACTTGTCCAAAGTCATCCAATCCTTAACTGTGAAACCAAGATTTATACCCAGTGTGACCCAAGAGACTCCTCCTCATTATTTCAAACTGTCAAAACTTCAACAAGGACAAAAAGTTTAATGACAGATGGGACAAGAGGTGCACAGTGTGTTTAAAAACATGAATTAAATGACTTGGTAATTAAAAGAAGGCCAGGCCCCTTAGGAAAACATGGTAGGAAAGGAGAAAAGACATGAACTGAATACTCAGAGATAAATATCACAGAGGACCAGGATAAGCAGCTGACGGCAGGCAGGAGCACATATATGAACTGTGAGCAGAGAGTTAGTCAGTCATAAACAGATAACTTTGATCAGCTTTTTAGTGACTACAGCAAACTAAATGGTCCCCTGAGATATGGCCAAGTCCCAATCACTGGAAACTGTGACTGTTAGCACATATGGAAAAATAGTCTTGGCAGATGTGATTAAATTAAGAAAAAATTTCCTGAGTTAAATTCAGGAAAGATTATCCAGAATACCTGGATAATGCTATCTCAAACATTCTTATAAGAGAGAGGTGGTAGGATTCCAGACAGAGGGAAGCAGAGATTGCAATGAGGCCACAAATCAAAGGATTCTTTGGAAAAGGAGCTGAAAAAAAGAAGGAACAGAGATAGCCCTAGAGTCTCTGAGGAAGTTTGGGCCTGCTGACCTACACCTGGACCTTAGACTTCCAGGCTGTGAGATGATAAATCCATTCCATTTCCAATGATTTGTTACAGCAGTCACAAGAAACTAATACCGTTACTAGGAACTTTTCAAATCCTATATTTAAGCTGGGTACAAGGATGTATACCTATAATCCCAGCTACTTGGGAGGCTGAGGCAGGAAGATTTTAAATTTGAGACCTATCAGACAACACAGTGAGATCTTGTTTCAAATAAAATTTTAAAAATACAATTTTATACAAAGGTGCCTAGCAAATCAGCAAGTGGAGAATATAGTGGAGTGATTTCCATTTTTTTTTAAGGGGGCAGTTGCTGGGGATTGAACCAAGGGCCTCACTAAGTGCTAAGCAAGCTCTATACCATGAAGCTATATCCCTAGTGCCTTCTAAATTTATTTAATGACAGAATCCCAAGCTAGCACCTGTTAGCATCTGGCAGACCTAGTCCCTAGTATTCCTCTAACAAAGTGTGGGAAATCCTAACCCCATGTACATTCCAGAAAGCATGTAATTCAGGTTAATAAGTCTGAACTCTATTCAAACAACAATGCAGACCCATTAAAGAAGGTTTTTGAGAAATGTTACAATAAGTTCACCATCCAAGACAAAGCCCTGTGACCCTGGATTGGGGATGCCTTCAAAGGGGCAGAAGATACTGCTGTGGGATATGCAACATGAGCATCTGAGCTAGCCACCTCAGCCAACAGTGCTACTCCCAAGCCCAGTGTAACCACCGCCTCTAGGAAGTTCTACAAGTCCTGAAGGACACTGAAAAACTGAAGAGGCTTCAGGGTGACAAGTGAGAAATGACAAGAAAGAAGTGTTTCTCCTAGAAAATAATATTCCAAGGGGAAACAAAATAGCAATATCTCTAAATAAATGAAGGGCTGAAATGTAACAGAAAAAAAGAAAGAGGAAGGTTCGACAAAAGCCAAAAGTGAAGAGTCATGGGGAGCATGATAGGTCACAAGGAGCTGTCCACAGGCTTGGCAGAGCAGCCCTTGTGTATCTGGATATTCTGTGGAGAGTGGAAGACAAGTCACTAGTGTCATAGGAAAAGAAAACCCACCCTAAGTAGAGAGGTGGTCCTGACAACTGATAAACTTCCTCCAACTCCAAGATTCCATTACCTGAACTAACTGGCACCTGTTTGTCATACCCACAAGCAAAACCAGAATAATAACTGAATTTAAAAAAAAAAAAACGGTGTTAAACTAAGGGTGAACTTCAAAATATTGAAAAATCTGTGTACCATAAGAACTATCCACTAGAATGGCTGGTAGCCTACAAAGGGTACCCACAAGCTCAATCTCAGCCTTCATATAACTGCTAACACTGCCCTATAGCAGAATGTGGATTCTGAGCAGGGAGCAGTACAGAGGGAGGGGTAAAGAACCCCATGCAAAAACTGTTTATTTGCATTGACAATAAGTCCCCTGACTTGGGAAGCCACAGGATGGAAAGGAAGAATGACCAGTTAGGCTGGAAGCCACTTTCTAAATACTGGGCTTCTGACCACAAAGGGCCAGCAGCCACACACTGTGGTACCATAGTCTCCAAGGCTGCTGGCTCTGCACCTTCTGCAAACACTAATGACATGCCAGGAAGTCTGGGTTTCGTTGTGGTTGTGTGTGCTCCCTCATTCACATTCTGTCTCTCTTTCACTTCTTTCTCTCTTTCTTTTTCCCACCCCTAGAGTCTTGTCTTCTTCTCCCTCACCAATTCCCCTCCTATAGCATAAGTTTGAGTCCCACTCGTTTCAGGCTACTAATATCCATTTGGCAGCAACTGTCTAATAGGTTAATGCCCAACAATAGGCATTTGTATTTGCTTATAAGGTGGAGGTAAAGTATGGCACTTGAACAAAGAACTTATTATCTAAATTTTACTGCACGTTTACTACAAGCCAGTTTCAATTTTATGTTTTCAACCCTAGGCCTTAAGACAAAGGACAGTAGGTCCACGCTCATATTAGAAGGGGCTATTTTAAAAAGAGAGAGAGAGAGAAGAGGAGATAGGAAGAGAAAGAGAGAGAGAGAAAAGAGAGAGGAGAGAGAAGAGAGAGAACGAACCTCTTTAAGTTGAATTTTTCTAAGTTCATATGCTGAGATCCTAACCCCCTAGTACCTAATTCAGGACATGACCTTATTTGGAAATAGGGTTGTTGCAGATAAAATTAGTTAAGATGAGATCATGCTGGAGTAAGGTGGGCCTCTAATCCAATATGACTGGTATACTTATAAAAAGGGAAAATATGGACACTGAGAATGCAAGTGAAGATGAAGGCAGAAATTGGGAGCATGTTTCACAAGCCAAGGAATCCCACAGATTGCCAGCAAACCTCCAGAAGCTATGAGAAAGGAATGGAATAGACTCTCCCTCACTGCCTCAGACCAAATCTGCCCAACCTTGATCTCAGACTTCCAGGCTCCAATTATTCCCTGCCATTGTATATTTTTCATTCACTTGTTCACGTACATGTCACATCCAGTCAGCTGGTGTTCTAGGTGCAGTGCAGGATGAAAGGCATGTCCACCAACAGACAGACTAACAGCAACAGTAACATCAAATGAACAGGTGATATTTATCCGAGGCAGCATTGGCTAAAATGTCCTATAAGCATTAATCTTCAGTTGACCTCACAGGTAGCATCTCATAATTATTCTAGTTCTAAGGATGAGGAACAGGAGTCTTCAGGAGGTAAAGTCAGCTACAAAGAACAAAGTGAGGCTGTGAAACCAGATGCTTGGTGTTTTTGTAGGTGATGGTCAGTCAAGTGTGGCCACAAGAAGATGCAGAAGAGGCCCAGAAAAACAAGGTTTATTATCTTCCCAGGTCCTACAGAAGAGGAGGCTGCAAGGTGACCAGAGGTAAAAGGGAGAGTAGAGAGTGGACAGTCCAGAACAGAGCCTTAACTGGGGTTTCCAGAAAGGATAAGTAGGCATGGTGAACAGCTTAGGACCAGTGAGTATGAATAACTGTGGTGAGCTCAGAGCCCTTAGGGTAGTTATCTATTGATACAGAGTAGTATCTACTGATCAAGGCAGAGGAATATGGCCTTATGGGGTAAAAAAAGCAGACAAAAGAGCATGGCTTTGAACTGGTTAATTTCATACCAAATATATACTCCAGCTGAGCCCTTCTAAGTGGCTTGTTTTAGGCAAGACAGTATCTCCTCAGGCAGAAAAGTTTTTAAAATACCAGAGTATAAAGAAAAACACAGAGAGAACATACACAACACACCACACTATTTGAATTTAAGCATTAAACAACTGTGCCTGCTGGGTCCCCAGAACACAGATGGTATGACATTAGAGTAGACACAAAGTTCAGTCAAGTGGGGCCACAGTGAACACATGAAAGAACAGAAAAGGATCCATAAAGAAGTTGGCATTTGAATGGAGTACTAAAGCAAAAGTGGGAGGCAGAAGGTCTTTCCAAGAAAAGGGAATGGCCTATGGAAAAGCACCCTGGCCAGCCCACTTAGCTCAAGTGTCTTGATGTTATGGAGCAAGGGTCCTGGGAGAGAGAACACAGCAAACAGAGAGAAAGATAAGGGCAAGCACCAGGACTCAAAGGGTGAGGGCAAGAATTATCAACTTTCAGTTAGCTGTATAATGATAATTAGTATGAACAGGACTGCATAATGGTAATTGTATTAACAGTCTGCATTTCAGCTCAATTTCTCAAGGATTTACTGAGTATAGTCTAAGTACATACACAACAGATACATTTAGTACCCCTAACAGTCATGGAAGTCCCAAATATCATTTTAAAAAACAAATCCATTTCATTCCACCATTTTTCCTTTTTCCCATCCCTCTTCCCTGTCCCTCTATTTCCTCACTCTACTCCACAGATCTCTGTTCTATTTTCATGTGATTTCCCCTGCTGCCCTCTTTTACTATGTACATATATGAATATACCACAGTGAATTTCACATTTATGTATATCTATAAAGCACCCATTTAAAAAAAACTATAAATAAATAGAAGAAAGACCAGTGAAGCAGAGGGAGAAGAAAGGGGGAGGGAGGAAGAGGAGGAAAGAGGAAGTACTGGGGACTGAAATGGAGCAAATTATATTCCATGCATGTACGAGTACATCAAAATGAACCACAATATTATGTATGACTATAATGAATAAAAACATTTTAAAAACAGCCCAAAAGAAATACTTATACATTCATAGCAGGTATGTTTTAGAAGATGAAATACAAACTGCCAGTAATCATAAGAAAGATATTCTGAACCAGGGGTGCAACTCAGTGGTAGAGTGCTTCCCTAGCATGAGTGATGTTCTGAGTTCAATTTACATTTAAAGAGAAAAAGAAAACAAAGATGTTCAGTGCTTTGGTTTGGATATTAGTGTGACTCCCAAGGATTCACAAACCAGAAACGTGGTCCTTAGTGTGACTATGTTGAGAAGTGGCTGACCTTTAAGAGTGAGGGGGACTGGTGGAAAGGGGTTAAGTTATTGGGAGTGCTGCCTTTGGAAGGGATTAACACTGGTTGCACAGAGTGACTTAACACAACCTTCAAGCACAGGTTGTTATGCAGCAAGACTACCTCACATGCTTGGTCTCTTCCACATGCATCCAGTTCTCTTTCTATTTTTCCTTCATGTTGTGACAAAGTCAAGGGAGTCTTCATCTGAGGCCAAACAAATAAGGCTATACATCCCGAACTTTCAGCCTCCAAAACTATGAGCTAAATAAACTTTCTTTGCTTATAAATATCAAGCTTCTTGTATTTTGTTATAGCAAGAAAAAATGAATTAATATACTCATTTTTGTTAGCAATCACAGAAATGCAAATTACAACCACCATGAGAAAACATTTTATACCCACTAGATTAGCCAAAGTTTAAACGTCTACCAAAATAAAAAATGTGCAAGCGAGACATTTGGTTGAATATTGCTGGTAGGAGTATAAATTGGTAAAAATCACTTTGCAAGATACTAGTCAACTATTTTCCAGCATTGATGTAAGATGTAGGATACAGCCTCAAGAAACATAAAGGTAAAGCTCCTCAAGGAGGGTTATGACAATATATAAAAGATGGGCAACATCATCAGTTATGAGACAAGAAGAAGAAAACATGATACCTACTATTGAGCAGTTTGAGTTTCTGAAAATAACAGAATATTCATATGGACAAATCCAGTAAACAATCTCTGGTTATATAAGACTGGGATTTAAATTACACAATCTCTAATGGCAGCTGAAGCTCTAAAGCTCTGCATTTTTATAATAATATCTGAGAAGATCAAACTTCATGACTCCTTTACATATCTACTATAATTCACTTCTTTCCTTGTTCTACATTCCTACACAATCAAACAGTTTTGACAAATCCTCCACCTCAAGTGCCTTTATAATATGGATGCTGGATTTCTTGGTTCTTCAATTAAACCACAGGCTCCTGCAAGAGTCTGATAAACTGTCTATGTTCCTCAAAATGCCTTCCACTATTGTGCTGTGTATAAAGTAGTTCTTTTATCCCAATGTGGAACTCAGAAATAGAGTTAACTCTCAGGTAAAATCTGCCAAGAAAGCATCCTGAAAGATGAATTCTAAGCCAACCTTTTGAAGATGTAAAGGAACTTAGTTACTAGAGAAGAGAAAAGACAGCTTCTTGGTAAAGGTTATAGTGTCTGAGTATGAAGACTCTAAGTGCAAGTTGCTGACCCAGCATACCATTAACTACACTGGGACTAAAGGCAAAAGAAAATGGGAGTCCCACTTGACCTACACTTATCCAGTTTCTTCTTAACCTTAAGATGACTACTTTCTTAATGATATTTTAGAGCCAAAGGCAGTATTTTGGAATGAAGATAAAAATAGCTCTATTCAGAAAACTGGTTTTGATGAAATCTAACAAAAAAGTTACCAGTTAGCCAAAGTGATGGTCTGAAATGAATCATAAAGATAATCAAAATGGTAATCATTTAAACCTCTGACACGGCAGACTCTGCCAAGAGTAGAAAACCAATACCAGCTTCCCCTCACTCACATACACATGTTCAGAGTCCCTAATTTTAGTGGTACGTGACATTGGTTGCTAGCCCAGAAGAGATGCTTGAGACTCTGAACTTAAGTTTCCAGTGACTTGGTCCAAAAGTATATTTTGATAATATTCCAAATGGGAAAGAAAGACCTAGACATCAGACTACTATAATTTTGAAACCTTGGCATTAATTATCTCTAGCCTGGTGTTAAGACATTGGAAACCACTGCATCATTCCCAGATCATTATTCTGGATCCCCTACATTTATCAATTTATCCCTCCCCTCCCAGCCCATACACCATTACTATTCATCAAGTGACAACAGCAACAATCATACTTTTGTTAGAGTTCTGTTTCTCCATGAGATCCTTACAAAGCAGATCATGCTACAAAACATAGGACTTTTCTCTAAGATTCTCCAAAAGAATATTAAAATGTATTCAAGTCTAATAAATGCTTTAAACTTAGGACAATTCCCCTGAGCATATTAGATAATTCAGCAACTTAGAAATCAAAAGTAGTTACATTTTATGCATAATGAAATAGATGTGTTGCTGACAAGTTGTCTTAACAAAATATTTACATATTGACTCACAGTTGAAATATGTTAGGAGTATTCCTTACTTAAAAGAATCCTGTGTAAAATCCTCTATAAAGGTTGTTGTATTCTAGACATTTTAAAAGTGGGGCACCCCTACCATAGAACTGAACTCTCTGTTTCAGTCCAATATTTGGAAACACATTTTTACTATTCCTGGAAGCACTTTCACATTTTTGTCAGATGTTGAGTGAGCAAGAGGGTAAATAACTTTTCAAAAGCATTTTTAGAGTAGTAAAACCTTAAGTTCCTTGCTAGAGAGGCTGATCCAAAATAAATTAAATGCTAGTGTGACTAAGCCGAATGTGGTAAATTCAGATTTGTAGTGTGAAAACCTCCAGTTAATGGATCTATTCAGTAATTCAACATGTACTTCGAAGTCCTAAGTAGGGCAGCAAAGTATAAATATAAGACTTAAAAGAATCCTCCCTATCTGGATTTCTGTTCCCAGCTAAGCTACTAGTGTTGACAGCAGGGGTTGTCCAAAACCTGTTATCACACCCTGGTGGGTTGCATCAGCTGTATGAAAGAGGTGGAGTTTAGGGAGCTAAAACACCAAATCTGAGTTAATCCATATGAGTAGCATTGATAGACATGCAAGCATACAGTAGAAAAAGAGGAGAGAATGTTCTCTTGGCCTATATTAAAACACAAGCAGCTCCACATTCAAGATGCCACCGCTGAGGTCCATGAATAGGCTGGGCTCCTGGGCACTATCATCCATCACTGTGAGTTAGACTTGGAGAGGGCCCTCGAGATCAATAAGATCTAATTACATCATCAATGAGGAAACCAAAATCTTGGTAATATGAAATACAGAAGAAAAGGGAAAAAAATGCAGCTATTCTCTTGCTTGCCCAAAGTCACCTCAGACAGTTTAAGGTGGTTAATGGCTTTATCTTAGAATAATTAACTATGAAAGAAAAGTTAAATTATTATTTTCTTATTTACTGAGGAAAAAAATCATTGACAAGCCAGTTGTTTGGTTTGAAAAGATAATCAGTTTAGTTGATTTTATCAAAACAGAGGAAAAGGTACTGAAATTGTAGCTCAGCAACAGATCATGTGCTTAGCATGCATGAAGCCCTGGCTTCAATCCCCAGCACTACAAAATAATTAAAATTGTTAAATTTTAAAATGGAGGTAAGAGGAACAAGATGTTATCTTTTTATTTTTTTTAGCCAAACTGCTAGCAAATATTGGGTTATTTATATGGGTTTCCTTTTGTTTGGAAACCTAATAGGTGGACAATTTAACCACAACACTCCAATGAACAGGCACACACAATAAATGTGCACATGAGGATTATGTAAAATTCTACTACAGCATGGCATTTTTAGCCACCTGAATTTAGGACCATTAAAAGAAACCCAGCAATGTAGAGCAGAGCAGCTGTCCCAACACAAGCAGTGAGGGAACTGAAAATATTCCCACGCCAGTTCTCTTGAATCCAGTCTATTTTATGCTGTTGCGTGGATTCAAGGAAACAGAACTACTATTTAAAAGTGCATTTACAAAGAAGCCTTTAAAAAGCGTCAAAATAAATTACTTTGAAGTGTATTTCTCCAACACGCCTCCAGCTTTCCCTGCTTTTCCTATTTGCTGGTCCACAGAACCCAACTGTGACTATATTTAACTGCCTTTACAAGCTGTGGGGAGACTGAGCACACACAGCAGATCTCAACCAGAACTGTGTGCACTAAGCAAGTCACAAGGTTGGGAGGTGTGGGAGTTTTCTTTTTCTTCCTCCTTCTTTTTTTTTTTTTTTTAACTGTCTCTAAATTACCTTATACTCTGAAAATGAACAGAAACTATTTAGAAGATCCTCTATTTTGCTCTGCATGAGTATTGAAGTTGTATTTTTATTATATTCATACAATATACTCAAGCAAACACTATCATGTCACAGTATTCTAATCCATATTTTATTATTTCTCTCTTTTAAAAAACACTCAATTTACCTAGTATATATTATGAGAAAAGATCAAGTATTCATCAAACGGTATTCATTTAAGAACAGGTATAGAGAGATCAACAGTATTAGGAACTAAAATGACAAGAAAATGAACAATCTCTGATCAAATTTAAAATGAATGAAATATTTCACAGAGTGGGATATGCCTGGTTTTAAAGCCTGCATCCTGCACCACCTCAAAACTGTCTCCACAGAGTTCTCAGGATACGTATTCTAGCATCAAATTGGCCTTACCATTTATTACACTATCCTCTGGGAAAATCACTTACTCTTTTTGGTAGCAGTTTTCATCTATAAAATTAGGGATGGAAATTCTAAAATGCTTTCTTGAATTATTTCCATCTATCAGAAGCAATTATTTCCATCTATAAAAAATCCACAAAACTGAAACTAAAGAATATTCAAAAGACTGGATGTTTTTGCAAAATTTGTAGATACTGGCTAAAAACTGAGTTGAATAACTCAGTAAATTTTAAAATGCTTTGGTTGACTAATATTTCTAAGTGTTATCAATACCTCTATCTTTATGTGATATTTAACATAATCTTTTTCTATTCTGCAAAATTTATACAGACCACATTTAAAATACATAGATTATAATTAGTTTGACAATTTGGAAACTCTGAATATGAATATGATTGGACTGCATTTGTATTGGCAAATTTCTGGCGGAGATGCCTGAAATATTAGAATATATCAGGATGTAGTAAGTGTATTCTTATGTATTTTTCTAGATACAGCTGTCTTTAAAATATTTATTTTCATTGAAGATTCCCAAGGCAAATGGAGCTTTCAAAAATAATGCTGTCATATAAACATGAACACATAAGAGTGAATTCTAAGTAAACAAAGTTTACAATAAGTTTGTAAGATAGCCACTTGATAGTTACATAATTCAGTGCAAGTAACTGCACATTTTTTTGAGATTAAAACGGAAAGATGAATCTTATAATCAATTAACTAAGATAATATATGGACACTATTAGCCTAACTTCTTATTCATAATGATCTTCAGTATTATCAGTAATGTTTCCAAAGCACTGCTACTAAAGAAATACACAGAAAACTGTTCTCGATCCCTGAAAATTTATTTTCAAGTTTTCCATTCTGCAAATATTTCAAAGAAACTTATGCAGGTACATTAAAATAGGCTAGAAATCATAACCCAAGTTTATATAAACTGTTAGTGTTAATGTCATTATATTACATTTTTATCATTATTATATAATTATATATTACATAGTTACATATATATTATGTACTACATTAAAGGTTTTATAGGTTTTCCACATATGAAACAACAGAACAAGATGACCTGTCTAAACAAATATCAATTAGGAAAAAAACAGTTTAGAAATGGAGTGTGCAATTTTTTCCTAAAGTAAGTATTTATATAACACTAATTTTAAATTAGAAAGCCAACCATAATTGAAGATCAGATACGAGGTGACAAATCAACATGATAAACAGATAATGCTCTAATATGAAAATATCAATATAGTAAACAAATACTTAAATTCCTTTTTAAAAATTTTTTCTTATCATTTGGCTTTATTTCTTGAAGAATAGTGTTTAACAGTCCCCTTACTTGCAGGAAAACTAAATTCAGGATTAGCTTTCTAAAAAGTCTATTTAAAATAAAATTTAATTCAGTTAAGGCAATTTACTGGCCAATTTGGAAGATATTCAAAAGACTCAGAATTGGTTACTGTTATTAGCCAATGCAATTAAGTTAAGAAAGAAGGTGACAACAGAAATCATTATTTTTCAAATAATATAATTGTATGACTACAAAATCCAAGAATTTATTAAATTAAGTAATTAAAAATTGTTGTTCAAAAGCAAGCGTTCCCACTTAAAAATATTAACATTTAAGAAAATTAAAATAAAGAAATATCTCAATTATATCTTCAGTAAAATCTGAATACCTAAAAATAGTTAACAACATATTAGTATAAATCATACAAAGAAAACCTTAAGCTCTTAAAAAATGTAAACAGAAAAAAATTTAGAATATTGAAAGACAATCCTTGCTCTTGGATTAAAAGATTCAACATCATGAAGACATTCACTGTACCCTAATTAACCTTAAATTTGATTCAATGACAGGTTACAGGGTTTTGGATAGAATGTGACAAAATTCTATGCTAGAGCCGTACAAGTAGGCAAGACCAGAAAAAAATGAACAGGAGAGATGGAATCATGTTAGTTATAAAAATTCAATATTATGAATTTACAGTAATTATAGCAGAAAGACAAAAATAATGCATTCAAAATCTGGATAGATTCCCTAATATACACAGGAATGTAGTATAAGATAAAGGTAGCCTCTTTCAACTTATAGAAAAGAAATGGATTATTCAACAAATGTTGCTGAGAAATAGCATTTTAGAAAAAAATATACCCACAGTCCTACTTCACTCTTTATCTCAAAATAAATTTCTGATACAACAAAGGTTAAAAATGAAATAATAGAAATACTTAGAAAAGCATGGATAAATGCATTTATAATCTTAGAGCAGAGAATTTAAGCAGGACATAAAATTCAGAGATCATAAAGGAAGACTTACAATTTGACTAAAGGAAAATTAAAAACCTCTACAGGGTCAAGATTAATAATAATAATAATAATAATAATAATGTGACAAAAAGGAGGGGGAAAGTATCTTTAATACCACATAAAGAACAAACATCCATATACATAAAGAATGTGTCAGGCTGGAGTTGTGGCTCAGTGGTAGAGCACTTGCCTAGCATGTGTGAGGCACTGGGTTCAAGTCTCAGCACCATATATAAATAAATGAACAAAATAAAGGTCTATCAAAATCTAAAAAATATTTTTAAAAAAGGATGTGTCTAAGAAGAAAAATAAGCAAATTAGCCAACAATCCAGTAGGAAAAAGGTAGCTAATGAACACGTAATTAACAGAAAACTTTTATAAAAGTTTTATATAAACCCTATTATGACAGGCACTCTTATAGGATGTTATCACACATACGTTTAGAAAACAATTTGGAAGTTTACATGCTCTCTGGTGCAGCATTTCCCCTACGAATTTTGTACTCCAAATATGCTAAAAAACATGACAAGTTGCATACATGTACATGAATGAGAATGTTTATTTCAGCAAAGGTTAGAATTGCACATAGAATGTAACATTAAATAAATTTTAAAGGCTATACATTAGTGTGAGCATAAAAATATTTCTGAAAAACTATGCTCTGAAGGGAACATGGAGCACTTTTCACAGAGTTTGATCTTTACCTTGTCCAGATAATACTTTTATATAAAAAGTAAGAAGCAGCTAGGTGTGATAGGGGCAGAAGCCTATAATTACAGCTATTTGGAAAGCTGAGGAAGGAAGATCACAAGTTCAAGAACAGCCAGACAACTTACAAAGACCTTTCTCCAAAATAGACAGATAGACAGACAGACAGACAGACACACACACACACAACTGAAGACCTAGCTCAGTGGCAGAGTAGCCCTGGTTCAATTCACAGTACCACCAAAAATCAAAAATAAAAACAAGAAAATAATAAAGAATGTATTAAAGCTGTTTTTTATATTTTTATATGTAAACTTTCCCTATTTTTCCAAATGATGCATACAACTCCATCACAATCACATTTATTGAAGACTTAAGTAAAAAGGTTTTGATATTTTATGGTAGATTTTAGACACAAAAGTGGAAAAAACAGTGAAGTATATTTAGTCTTCCTTCTTGAGCTGTTGGCCCAGTCCACATTTTTTCTAGATTTAAAATAAAAATGGTCTGTGAACACACAACAATCCTATTTAGGAAATCTCTTGCTTCTACTTCAAATTCTATTCAATAACAAAATAATACATTAAATAAATTTTCTTTTCCATCTAGACTACTTAAATCATTTACATTAACCAATACATAAAAATGTTGAAAAAATACTCATATTCAAAATTAAATTAAGATACTGGGAAGTGGTTAGGATCTATAATTCAAATGTTGGCATATAAAATAGGAAAGAAAGGCAATGACCACAAGTATGCACCAACTCTTTTCCAACTCATATTCAGTAAAAGATTTTCCACCTAAATTATGCCACTTGCTTCCAGACATTCACTGTCTGGTACCACCCAAAACCTGTTCTCTTGACTAATTCTAAGGTTCATGATTACAACATATCAATAAACACATGAACAAGATGCAGTTATTTAAATGATCAGGGTTAAAGCTGGATTTTTTCAATCTACTTACCATTAAGTACCTGGAATTCTGGCTAGACCCAAACCCATTGTGAATTTTATCCGGTTAAACGCAAGTTTGATAAAAAGCCTCTTATTGAAAATATACAAAAGAAAAAAAACAAGTTTAGCTTAGACCAAACTGGTTTATTCCAAAGTTGAACCATAGGAAATTGCTAATATTCAATGGCTAAACTACAGGTTTTTACCTATTTCTTAAAGTTTAACCTAATACTTAACCATAAAAAGGCTGACTAATTAACTATTTCATAACAGTCTTTTTCAACTGATAATATATGTAATCATACTTATTTTTAAAATAAAATTTCCCAAACCAGAGCTGACACAAATGCTTGACAAATACTGACAACTTTAAAAAAGTAAACAAGCCAGTTTAAGTGAGACTTTTTAGGCCCAATGCAATACAATGTGGACACTACCAAATCACAAGGATGTGTCTGTTTTACTCTTTACAACTAAAGATTATCTACAACCGAGTTTATCTTCACTATCTTTACTCTTTCACAGCAACTCATCTTTAACACAAAACACAAAAGGAGTCCAACTGCAAAATGGACAATGATCTTTTCCCCTAACTTGACAATTAAGAAAGAAAGCAGAAAATTGGACACTTAGTAGATTTTCAGTCTGACATGAAAGGTAATTACCATTTGAGTAGATGTTCTTTTTATTTTTTTTAATTCTAGATGGACACAATATCTTTATTTTATTTATTTATTTTTTAATGTGGTGCTGAGGATCAAACCCAGTGCCTCACGTGTGCTAGGCAAGCATCCTGCCACTGAGCCACAACCCCAGCCTGAGTCGATGTCTTTTGTTGTTGAACTTTGTGACCAAATGCCCAAAATTTATTGTGAATCACTCTCATAAATGGTCCCCTATTTAAAAGGAAGCATTTTACTTCCTTACCACCAATATATGACAACTCAACAACTGCAATCTGATTGCTTCTGACTGACAAGAGATCAGTGTGTCCCAAGTAGTTGATAATAAGAACATAACCATTGTAAATGTTTCAAATTCAGGTCCCTTGTTCATAAGAGTTCCATATTAATGGAACACATTAGAATATCATATCTTTAGGAAAAATGAAGTGCCAGGATACCACAATGCTATTTCCCTCTTAAGCAACAGCATCACCAAATTGTTTGCTCTTTCTTATCATGAAGAGTAAGAATCAATATCTTTGCTAAAAGTTACTTTTTAACCAGGTGTGGAGATTTCACAAATATGAGTTTAAAATTATGAAACCAAATAAAATGGCCATAATTGGAAAGGTATTTTAAACAAACATACTGAGGTATAAAGGTAACAACTGAGGTATAAAGAAATAAACAAATAACAAAGAAGATTTAAATTGCCCATTGTTATTTTTGGCATTTGGTAGATGTATTAGGATTACTCCCTTTTTTTTTTAATGAGTCAAGAAATGTAGAATATGTAAAAGCTCTGCTGTCAAGAAAAATCTAAAAAGATGACAAATGTTTTCTTGTTCTGAATCTTTTTTGTTGATACCACTTTCTCATTCAGGATATAAAAAATGAAATATTTAGTACCATAAAAGTCAGTTCTCCCATGTATAAGTTGTGTGTTATAATTATGAGGCAAAAATGTGAAGAAGAAAAATTAGGGACAGAGACATTGGCAATCGTTCAAAAATATATTTTCCTGTGGTGATAAAATTATCTATACATCACTCATACTAAAAACTTGGAAAAAAAAAACACAAAAAAAATTCAGTCTAATGAACACTCATCTTGCACAGCCACAACATCAGCTCATGCCATATACTCAAGTAATAAATGGTGAGATGAATGAGCAAACAGATTAGAATTAGGCATACAACCAAATACTGACTTTCATAACAAACGAAAAAGTCACTGGTTTTTAAAAATAGAGTCTTAGAACATTTATTTGATAATTACTGAAGCAAGATCATATTGATATTTTCATTTTGCTTAATAATTCAAAACCTTTAACTTTCATAATATGACCATAACATAAATTACTTTTTATTCTAAAGTCAAGTAGAAACCAAGTCTATGATTCAAAAACATCACCACTAAAACAATGTATTCTGTGCATGTGAACTTTTCAATTTTGACTCCAAATGTGCTTCTATTTTCTCTACACACACCAAATAGTCCATATTTTCTTATATAGCCTGTTAAAATGAAAAGAAAGCAAAAGAACCTAAGATTTTAAAGAAGAAAGCCAAATGCCACGGGTTTTCTCTGCTAAAGTCATAGAAGAGAACAAAAAATGATCACCAAATTACTATAAAGAAAAACATGCAACAACTAACTCACTTTCTTCTAATTATGCATATAATGAATTTTTATTCCTCGTATTCCAGAGGAATTTAGCTTTGTGGAAAGTACCACAACAATTGATAAACACTAAAAACTCCATTTGCAATCACAGTATAGCACAATCTGATTGTTTCTATAAACTCAGTGTGTTCTAGAGCACAGCTTCTCAAACTTGACTGAACATCAAAATTACCTGACATCTTTTTAAAATTCAAGTTCTAATTCAGAGTGACTGGGCTGGGGTCAGAGATTCTCTGTCTCACAGGCTCTCAGGGGACACTGTCCATCTGTGAACCAAACTTTGAGCAACAAGGTTCTAGAAAGATCTCCCCTAACACAGTCGCTCAAGTGCATTCAAATTATTTGTCTTCTTTCTAAGTGTGGGCATTATATTTCTGTGGTGGATGTGAGCTTTCCAGTCTCAGATGCATTTTAAGTAAGCCTAAAAACAAGCAAGTTGTAAGAATCTCTCTCTCAGCCCCATCACCAAGAACAGCTACACTGCTAACCTGAATACAAAAAAAATCACCCATCCTATGGCTAATCTCAGCATCCAGATGTTGCTTCGACCAGATCAGAGATGCCAGCATTAACCTTGTCACATGAGTAAAAAATCTCGATGCCAAAAGGAAATCTAAAGACAAAGAAGAGATTTGCCAAAGAAATTAGGGATTCGGTAATTAGGAAACCACAAGACACCAGGCTTCTTGCATCAGTCAGAGATGAATGGGAACATTTGCAGAAGTATTTTACCATTAGTCTGATTTGTGAAAGAGAACCATAGGAAAAACAGAAATTTTTAAATTCCTTTATTACCCAATACAATTATGTGTTTCAGCCTAAACTAATGCTGGCACTGTTAGAATTCTTTCATTCCTCAAGGGTAAAATGAGAAACAGAATAAATATAGGCAGCCTATGTTTTAGCCTCTCCCTGTGTATCGAAGAGAGACATCTCTGTTTGGAAATGGGCATTAAAACCTGCCTGATACAGTTCTGATTCACTATTGTCTCTAAGATGGTAGCTGAAACAAAAACAAACCTCAGCCCCCGAAACCACATCAATACCTCCCTCCTCATGAAAGCACCATTCTTTCATGTTCAACTCCCACAGTGGCCTTTTCATCACCTTGCTGGTTCCAACTTTTATTTTCCTTTTATAGTACTAGTAATGTTTTAAAAAAAAATTCATATGTATACATAATGGAAACAGAAACTGAAAGTCTACCTCAGTTGACATTCAAATAACTCCCCTGAGAGGGATTCCTTAATTTATAGTAAGAAAATACCTTCTAGAGTATGGTTAGAATACACAACCAAAGTAAAGCATAAATATGCCCTGAGATAATTAGGATTTTTTTTTCTGACAAACAAAAATGAATTATAAAGCAAAATTTCCCATCAATCTCAAACAGATGCCATATAGTTGTCAAAATAAAGTGGTGTTGTCCATCAGTTGGATGGATGTGATAATGTTTCAGAGGACCTCAACATAGAAACCTCTAACCTAGGTAAGAATCACAGATCAAAACTGTTCACTTTGATTATAAGCTGCTTTGGATATCTGCTGGCCATCTGATTGCTACTAAGACAACTGCTCTAACCTCCCTTCAGTATTGGAGGATGAAATCGAAAAAGGCCTGATGGGGGCACAGAAAATCCCTTCTGACTACTCCCTCTAAATTCTCTCAAACAAGTATACCCAGATATAGTCAGTGAAACAATAAAAAAATATGAGTGTGGAGGTAAGAGGAGAATCAATAATTATGTGCCCTGAGTAAGCAATACCAAATAAAATCTATCTAAAAAAGTAGATTTCATTTTTCCTCAATTTTTTAAAGCTCTTACTTATTAAATTTCATGCCAGTTTCATTCTTTTGGTGACAGCAACTGACACATATGGAGAGTGTACAGACATTATCCTAAAACACTTAACATTGACTTCTTTCATTTAATCTTCTCACCTGATGAGTGAGCACTACTGTAACTCCATTTTGTAGGTGGAGATTTTCTCAGCTAGAAAAGAACTAGGCTTTAACAAAGGTCTGACATCAACTCCTACTGTATTAATTCTTTTTTAAATTAATTATTTAAAGATACCTTGTCACATCACAGAAAGTCACTCATTTGTCACTACTGGTTTAAGTCTATGAAGATTCTGATGTATGATTGGCTAAATTCTACTTACTAAACCAACAAAGATTACAAAAATTCCAATAATTTTAACTTCTCTGGATAATTTTAAAAGATCATTAATCTTTAATTCCATGTATACACTGGTATTACTCATAGAGGAAACAAGCTATTTAAATTGTAATAAGTTCCAGGGGCAGTGGCACATACTTGTAATCAAAGCAGCTCCGGAGGCTAAGACAGGATGATCACGAGTTCAAAGCCATCTAAGGCAAAAGTGAGGCACTAAGCAAGTCAGAGCGACCCTGTCTCTAAATTAAATACAAAACAGGGCTGGGGATGTGGCTCAGTGGATGAGTGCCCCTGAATCCATGATACCAAAAAAAAAAAATAGTAACAACTGACATTGACTGATCACAGGTGTTAACAGAGCCCTGATTATATGCCCCACCCTGCATACTATGAGTGCTAGCACAAGATTTATGAATTAGGCAGAGGATAAACAGCTTCCCTCAGGAAGCTTCAAGAATTTCTTTCAAATTTTTGTTTCTATTGGGTCTATTTTAGGATCTGGAAATTCATTACAGTATTATAAGAAATCTAGGCTGTGAAACACTGACCCAGAGATGGCTGAGGAGCCTCCAGCTGGTCATCATGATCCTTGAAACAACTTTCCTGGTACAGAATAAGAATACACATGAGCAGGGTGAAAAGATAAAGGACCAAACAGAGATATCAAAACACCTTCTTTTCAGGCAGAATTACCATTTCCCTAACTGTCCCTGAAACACAAATAAGGGGCAAGAGTTTGGTTTCAAAGGACTTCCTGGCTGTGACTGGGGCTGCTAAAAAGTCAGAATAAGTGATGAGAAAGCCAAGACCTCATCCAAGCAAGTCACTAATGACAGAAGTTGCTGTCAATAAACTCAAAAGCAAGATCTGCCACAGATAAACTACAATACAGCTAATTCACTCAGGAGAAACAGAGCTGTCTCTCTGTGCATGTTTTATACCATAGGATATTCACCAAGAAAAATAATATTCTGCCAAGGAACATCTTAATGACACAGGAAATTGTCTATGCCTGATAAGGTCACTTGCTTTCACAGGCAAAATCTCTTGAGACTGAATTGGCCCCAGAGCCACACTAGGATATACATTCCAGTGCCTATTTTATTTAAAAATAATAATAAAAGCAGTCCATTTCCCACAGAGCAGAAAGAACACCTGACCAACAGTAGAGGCAGCTGGGTTCCAGTCATCCCTCTGCCCCCAACTGGGTATCCCTGGAAACTTAAATGGGCCACAGTGTCAGAGGCTGGTTTTTGTGCTGATAAAAAGGAACTGACTAGACAAGTTCAGAAATTCTCAACTCTCCTCCCATGAACACAAATGAAGTCTATAGTTTTCTGTAGGTAAGATTAAATAATAGGCATCTGTTCTCAAAGTTCTTTTGCATATTTTTTAATACCTTGGTCTTGAAACTACTTGTCTGCTAAGAGAAAGCAGAAATTGATTACTAACAGAATAGATTTTGTTTTTTACTCTTCCACTCTCATGTGCTCAGGGTTGAAATTTTAAACTGTATACCTAAAATAGTCATTCTTACTGCTAGCAAAACTAGTCCTGGCTGACAGAATCAAGCTTACCAAGTTTTCATAAAATTGCTACAAATATACCCCACATAACTTCTGGTACCTTGCTACATGACCAGATTTGAGACCCATAAAATTGGTGACCTTTAAGATGTGGCCTTGGGTTGAAAGGAGAAAGCAACAGTAATACATATATACTTCAACCCTCCTGCTCTTCAAGTTCTAGGGCCACTGTAATTCTCTTCATTTCCATCATCTTGTGTCCCTACTGCCACCCTCTATGCTATCACCCTATATGCTCTATGATCTCATATAAAAATAAAAATTTAGAGGAGCAACAGTCCATTAATTTGAATAGGTCTCTAATTTTCTCATTGAGCCTCTCATTGCAATGCTGGTATGAAACTATCTTATGAAAAATATCAATAAGCTCTTGAAATGTCCAATCAAGACTAATGACATGTATCTTAAAGGCTAGTATATTACACTGAATGATGATGGTGTTTAGCCCAGGTGACAATAAAGGTCTTTCCTAACAATGAACAGGCACTATAAAAATTGCCAGCAGCCGGATGACATGCATGACATCATGTGATCTGCCTTGACTCTCACGTGAAAAAAAAATCACCAATGAAAGTCAGATTTCCAAGATGTCTATGTCATGTGGGATTCTCAAGCTGATCCACAAAGTTCAAGAGAAACAAACAGTAAATGTACTGGTCAGGGTTCAACCAAAAAAAAAAAAAAAAACAGAACAAGGGAGCCTGTGTGCATATGTATGAGACTTATTAAAAGCAATTGGGAATTGGTTCCAGAGAAGATGGAAATTCCAAAATCTGCAGTCAAAAGTTTTACATGCAGGGGAGTTGATGGTGTAGTTCCAGTCCTAGTCTGAGGGCTTAAGAGCCTAGAGAGCCAATGTTGTAGGTTCTAGGCTAAAAGCCAACAAGTTCAAAACCCAAGAACAGATGTTTCAGACTGAATCCAAAGGAAAGAAAAGACCCATGTCCCAGGAGGATGTCCCTCTTACTATTAACAGAGACAGCCTCTTTGTTCTATTCAGGCCTTCAACTGATTGGATGGGGCTCACTCACATTAGAGAGGGCAATCTGCTATAGTTATTCTAATAATTCAAGTATTAATCTCACCTAAAACAACATCACAGACATACCCAGAATGTTCAACTAAATGTCAAAATGACACAAAATAACATCACATATGTTTACTGCATTCCCTACTCTTTTATAGAAGACAAATCCATATTTTAAACCAAGGATGCCTAGTTATCCAAATGCATAAAAGAATGTCAGCTCCTGCAACAAATAATAGACAGGGAAACATTTTCCATGGAACTTTAAAATAAATTTAGCTAAGAGATAAAGAATCAGATTCATGATGCAATGTTAGAAGATATGAAATCAAACAAGCAATTCTGGAAAAAAAAAAGGCAGAAAATTCCACATATGAAAATATATAGTCATTAAAATTAAAAACGAGGATAAATTCAACAGCAGACTTGTTTAAAAAAAAAAAAAAAACAACCGCAGCAAATGTTAGGGGAAAAGGTCACCAAAAATGACTCCAAAATATATACAAAGACAGAAAATACAAAAGAAAAGAAACAGATGATAGAGCAACTTGCATAAGCATTCAATAGGAGTAGTAGTGATAAAAAGAGAAAATGTGATTCACATAGACACTGGCAGAACATATTCAGAAGTGAAAACAGACCTTATATTTAAAAAACATAACAAGTACTAGGCAGAATAAATAAAAGCAAGTAGATTTCTATTCATATCTAACAGAACTTCCAAAAAGTAACTGACACAAATTCTTCAGGGAAAAAAAGGTGCAACTATTCCCAATGACTAACAGTTAAAGTAATAACAACATGACAAACAGCTGCCAGTTCCTCTGCCTGTGTCAAGTCCTTTACTAAGGAAACATTACAATAACAATTATCTCTGTAACAATATTCTTACTTTACAGATGAAGAAACTCAGCCTCCGAGAGTACAAGTAAACTAATCAAGTTCCCACATCTGAAATTCAAATTCAGATCTGACTCTAAATCCAAGAACCTTATTCATACTGACAGCACCTCTTACAAATAGCTAGAATAGTCTTTCCATCTGGAATGGCAGGATAAGATTTATGTAGGCAAAGATTCTAAAAGCACCTTCCTAGGTCATAGAATCAATAAGCAGCAAATCTAGGTCACCTCACTCCAAAAGCAGTGCTCTTTCTGCTGTGATAACTCATTTATCAGCAGGCCTCAGTTTCTCCATCTGTACAAACATGGCCAAAGTTGACTCTTCTTTTTATTCCTCCAAAACCCTGCCTCCTTGCCAGCTTGTCACACCTACTGGGCAAAATCTCAATTCTACTATCTCACTCTTTCCTCCTCAGTCTCTTGTTTCCTTTCTCTGTTCCTAATCCCAAGCAGCTGAAATAGACCAAGGAAAATCCCAATGCAGACTGTTACCTCTACAAATAAATATGATTTGATTTCAACTGCATCATCACAACTGCCTGGTAATCTTATGGCATGTGCCACATCACTGTTCCTAAGCAATTTTAAATTTTGATTCAACCACTAAGTTGTCCTCTTTCAGTGAATTCACCAATGACTTCCTAGATGCCTAATCCTGTGGACATTTTTTCTAGACCTTATTATCCTCAGTCCTTTTGCAGCATTTTATTTGGTTAACCACATAACTGTTGGCATTAACACCCCACTCAGGAGCTCAAGGGTAAAATGGGAGGGTCATTTCAGAAGACTGTTATGCCCTCCAGTCAAAAGTTCTATCCATTCAGTCTCCATACATATCATACCCATTTCCTTTATTTCCTCCATACTGCCTCATCTAGTTCCTCCTAATCCCTAATATAAACAACTATTCTAGTGTCCTTATTGAACTTTATACCCATAGTCTCATTCCCCATTCTAACTCATTGTCCAGCACTCCATCTACCTAAGTGATCTACTAAAAGCCACTAGAATTACCTTTGAAAATTCAAATCTGATCAGAATCAGTCTTTCTTCAAATTTATAGGTCCTCCCATCCAAAAGAAAACCTTAATTCTACAGGAAGATGTACAAGGTCCTTACTATTCTGCTTAATCTCTCATCATATGCCTTTCCCCAATACCCACACATAGTTTGGTCTTTCATGTGGTTACATGCAGCCTTGACCTGGGATGCTTGCCCCTAGCTAGCCTGCCTGGAGGACTCCATCCCAGCATTTCTCCTCTGAGAATCCTCTGGCTGTTCTTATTTCCTTGCTCTGTCACAAGTTAGAGATACTTGTATTTCTATTAACATTCCACTGCAGTAAGCTACATGAACTGGTCTCTTCATCAATCTATTATTTCCTTGGGAACAAAATTTCTAGCTTTATTTTGCATCTCCAATGCTTTTTTCACACTGTGGGCAGTCAACAAGCACTTCATAATTGTGCAAACACATGACTGGATGGCTTAGGAGCCTTGCTTATTAGAGCACTTATAAATTCCCACCAAGTTCAAAAACTTCTTTAAGTTGAATGTTAACCAAAGCTCAGGCACGAAGCAATACCATTCCATGATTCTACTTCATGGGTGTCTCCTCATGTCTCTGCACTGAGCATAGATGCCAACTTTTCTACAGTGCCTACTCTTTGTTTTCTCTACATTTGCCTGTTCTTTTCCTTCCTTCCTCAAAAGGCAAAAATCAGCAATAGTCATGTGCCAGTTTTTTCACATTTCCCTTCTTTAGCTCTCTAATTTTCAGCAAAATGCAAGGAGAGGGGAGTATGTAGCTCGCTATTTACTGCAATAGTATTCAAGACCAAAACTATCTTTACACTTGACAGTTTGACTTGTTCCATTTCAAGGCCTGAGATCCACAGGTACTAAGAACTCAAAGAGTGAAGCAAGAAGTCACCTTGCTACAAACAAAATTTGAGCCTCAGAGTGTGGAGCCATAAAATTGTACATAATTTGAATATCAGATGTCAGATGAAATTACAAATATTAAGTAACTAACACATTACTGATATATCATTTTGACAGAGGATATTTTAGAAAAAGTCCTAACTAGGTTTTCATCTCATAAACCACAAAATTAGACTTCTACTATGCTTTTTGATTTCTTTGCTGTACTTTCTTAGGTTGAATGAATCAGTTGCATTCTTGAAATACTAGCCAGAACACATCAACTTCTTCTTTTAAAGAAATTCCCAAAATGGTAAAGTAGATGCCAAATAAGAACTTAGCTTCTAAATATTAACTTAATACAAGTATTGTAAGTAAAGGCAAAATTGTTAAAAGGAAATCTACTCCTGAATAGTTACAGAAGAAAAGTTCACTATTTATTTCTATGTATTCCTTGTCAACAAAAACAAACATATTAACTGAAATTTCTAATTCTATCTGATATAATTTATTAACAAGATATATAGTGAGGACTATCTCATCTAAATGCTGAAATTTTTAAGTCATATAATTAGAAAAAATATTTTTAAAAAGATGCTGACATTCAGACAGATTTATTGATTTTCTTTTAGACTTCACAATTACCTTTCTAGGGAGGGAGAAACTGAAATTCACTCAGTTTCTTAATCTTTAGGATAATCTGAAACAAAGTGTTAATCTTACCCACCATAAACAAGGGACAAGTTCAGAACTAGAAGGTACTTCAAGGAACTAAATGGTGAAACAAAAGTTACAATTAGTATAAAAATAGTTAACTAAAAGTCTAGTTGATACAAAAAATATTGAAAAATCCTTGTAATAGCTCATTCAACAAATTCACACACAACAGTTTAAAGCAACCAGGCAAGAAAAATAAAGGCAATATAATTTTAAATCTTCTAGGAAAACAGTATTAAGAGTTAACTCCTCCCCTTTTCTTTCATAAAAGATTTGCCAAGATCTGAGATTTTTTTAACTTAAACCACTCCTCCAGCAGAATACCATCCTCAGATCTAGATTTAAAAGAAAAGATTCAGACAGATTTCAGCCATGTATGCAGATGGCAATACTTGACTCCCAATTACTACTTCAAGAGTCCTGGTATTGTTAATAAAATGTTATTACTTTTAATAACTTTTAATAATAATGTTATGGGCTGGGGTTGTGGCTCAGTGGTAGAGCGCTTGCCTAGCATATCTGAGGCACTGGGTTAGATCCTCAGCACCATATATAAATAAATAAAGGTCCATCAACAACTAATAAAATATTTTAAAATAATAATAATAATGTTATTACCATTAACTTTAATGAAATTATTAATTTCTCCCAGTAATATTAAGAAATGTTATTACTTTAAGATTGTTTTAGGGCTGGGAATGTGGCTCAAGTGGTGGCGTGCTCGCCTGGCATGCGTGCGGCCTGAGTTTGATCCGCAGCACCACATACAAACAAAGATGTTGTGTTCGCCTATAACTAAATGATAAAATATTAAAATTCTCTCTTTCTCTCTTTCTCTCTCTCTCCCTCTCTCACTCTCTCTTTAAAAAAAAAAGATTGTTTTAAGTCTTATATCCCTGTTATTGATTATTATTAATTCTGTTTTGGGAACAAGGGATTGAACCCAGGAGTGCTTAATCACTGAACCGCATCCCCAGCCCTTTACATGAGACAGGGTCTCTCTAAGTAGCTTAGGGCCTAGTTTGCTGAGGCTGGCTTTGAACTTGCAATCCTCCCACCTTAAGCTCCCAAGCCACAGGGATTATAGGCATGTGCCATTGCACCCCGTCTGTTACTGTATTTCCAAACTGTAAAAGGATAATTATGTTAAAAAATCACCCATCTGCTGGGAACGGTGGCACAAGCCAATCCCAGCTGCTCAGGAGACTGAGACAGGAAGATCACGAGTTCAAAGCCAGCCTCAGCAAAAGCAAGGCACTAAGCAACTCAGTGAGACCCTGTCTCTAAATAAAATACAAAAATAGCTGGGGATGTGGCTCAGTGGATGACTGCCCCTGAGTTCAATCCCTGGTACTACCCATCCACCCCCCCCCAAAAAAAGAATCACCCATCTGTCCAATTATCTTTTTTGTAACCCAAAACTCTAAAAATGAATTTATATCAGACTGCTAAACACCAATAAAAATGTATATCAGACTATTATATACTTGTCAATCAAAATCCAAGTACTAAAAACTACAAATACACATTGGTAAATGAATTCAGAAATTCATGAACTTGAACTCAGTAGTCTGTTTTTATTGTGAGGAGTAAAGATGAAACTGTCACACAAGCTTCAAGGGTCTCAGGCATGTAATCAAATGGGGTAATGAATTCTTACACATATTCAAAAGATAAAAAGAATAAAAACAAAAGCAAAAAAAAAGAGGACAGAGAAGAAATTTAAAATGCAATTTTCTTAACATTGTTTTAGTCCATTCAAGATGCAATACAAAATACCACATATTATATATCTCATAAACAGAAATTCTCTCAGCTCTTGAGACTAGAAAGCCTCAAATCAAGGAACTGGCAGTTTATTATCTGATGACGGCCCACTTTCTGGTTCATAGAAGGGTATGTCCACCTGTGTACTTAGCTCATGGAAGGGGCAAGTCAATTTTCTAGGACCTCTTTTACAAGGGCACTAATTCCATCATGAAATTAGGCTCTACTCTTAGGAACTAATTACCTCTCAAAAGCCCAATCTCATAACACCATCACATTGATGATTAGTTCTCAATATGTGAATTAGTTCTCAAATGTTTGGGGGACCACAAACATTCAGACCATAGCAAATCTGGAGCTCTTTTGACAAAATAAAATGGCATGCCAAACACAATCTATCATAAGGATTAATGTTTTTTTCTTTTCTTTTTTTTTTCTTCTCACAATTGATCCCACCTAACATCATTTCAGGGTCTCCCATCCCATCACACCATCTTCCTATGTAACTTCAACATAAATGTAGCCCCAAGACACATTTAAGAAAACAGTCTAATTTATCTGTCTCTAGGAAACAATAAATACTTTTGAATTAAATGAAAATAAAACAAGCAAACAAAAAGTGAGTCATAATCCTAAAGACTCAAAAACGTAATCTAAAACAATCTACCAAAGGAACTAAAAGAAAAAGTATCAGAAAACTCGTTAACATCTTCTTTGAAAGTACAAAGATTTCTGTGAGAAAAGTACAAACACAACGAAAAAGAATTTAAGGTCAAAATAGGTTAATGACTGTTGTATTCTGCTACCTTTCCTATTAATATGCCATTATGTAAAAATGTGAGTATGTAACAGAAGTGAGTCTGCATTATGTATTTGGGGAGTTCAAAACCCAATTGAGTCAAATGTATGAAAGATGATATATCATGAGCTCTGTAATGTTTTGAACAATCAATTAAAAAAAATGGAAAAAATAAAAAATAAAAAAAATAAAAAAAATAAGTTAATGAAAAAAGAAATGAATGAAATAGAAATTAAAATTTCAAAAACATAATTTAAATTCACACTGAGAACAGTGAGGGACAAAATCAGTGCAATAAAGACAGAGAATAATCTGCATGGCAAACAAATTTGAGTTGCTTTCGCATATTATAGAATTAAAATAGGCACCTTCCAAATACCACAGAAAACATCAAAGAAATAAAAGTGCATACAATAAAAAATAGACCTTCCAAACCCCATGCAAGGCAAAAATACATTAAAAGCAAAAATAAAGCAGCAGATGTATGTCTAAACTTACTTATGACAATCATTTGTTAAAGACTAAAGTTTCTCATATTGAGGAGAAGAAAAATAAGATACCATCTCACAAAATAATGGGATCAGGAGTATGTCAAGCATATAAAAACAAAAAGAATGGCAATATTAATGCAAGACAAAAAAAAGGAATTAAAAGCAAAAGTACAAAGTAGAATAATTAAAAGGTAATAAGCATGAATTTCTATAAAAATATCATTATACTAAAAGAATAAAAAGAATTAAAAGGCCAGGCATGGTGGCACACTCCTAAAATCCCTACAACTTGAAGGCTGACCCAGGAGGATCCCAAGTTCAAAGCTAGCCACAACAATTTAGCAAAGAAGCCCTAAGCATTTTGTGACATCCTGTCTCACAATAAAAAAATAAAAGGGCCTGGGATTTAGCTTAGTGGTAAAGAGCCACTGGGTTCAATCCTCAGTACCAAAGGAAAAACAACATAGAAGAACTAAAAGAAGAAGGAAATGTCATTAGAAATGCACGAAAATCTCCCAAATCTTCTAGATTTAGAAGAGCACACAGCACTATCAGACCTAATATGTAGGAAAAAGTTAGAGAGCATAGAGAATTGAAATTATGTAATTGATAAAGTCCATGGATTTGTATCAGGGTTTATACTCACTTATTAAAAAATAGATCTTCCTGAACTGGGTCATAACTCTGCTGATAAAGTGCTTGCCTAGTGTGCACAAGGCCCTGAGTTGCATCTCCAAAAGTGCAATAAATAAATATTTTCCACAGAGCAGCTACAAAAATTGATAATAACCCCAGAAACTTACAAATTGCAAAAAGTCATATTCTCAATTCCCAAAGAAGTAAAATTCATAACAAGGTTTAAATAAAATACAAATACTAAAATATTCATCAAAATGGAAATCTGCAACTACAGGTTATTTTTAAAAAGAACAAGACTGCTACTTGTTAATATTTAGGAAATAAAATCAGATAATCACAGAAAAAAATATATGGCCTTAAAGCCTTCTGTTACTAAAAAAGCAGAAGTATTCCTGCATACTTGCTGATACCTAAAATTTATCCAGAGTGGGGATGGGATCTGTCACTAAGAAATGAAAAAAAAAAATTAAAGAGTTTATTAAAGTACAAATGCATAGTTCATAATAACATGCTTCAACTAAGGAAAAAAATCAACTTTAAAAAGATAATGTGCTTCAGAATAAACCAGTTTTAGATCACCTGAACCCAGCATTACTAATTCCAGATGCTTCCAAGGTTTATAGGGCATGGAGGGGAAGAGGGCAGCAAGGACAGAAAATCAAGAGTTTAGAAGGGTTCAATAGGTAAACACTGAGGACATGCAAGACAATTTAAAAGTATCCTCTTTTTAGTGTAATTAATTCTAACTGAAAGAGCAATAATTGAAGTGATAGCGAGATAACATAGTGCATGTAAGGAAAATTAATTCTTGATTGCCTATAAGGTTGTGACAGCTAGTAGCTCTGACAACCAACATTTACTTTATCTATCTCCTGCATGACAGTTTTCTTTCTTTCTCTTTTTATTAAATTATTTATTTTAATTTGTTTATACATGATGGCAGAATGCAATTCATTTCATATTTCACACATAGAGCAAAATTGTTCAAGTCACTGGTTGTAAGGCAGTTTTCTTAAGAGAAATAAGTCCTGTATGTAGAGATCATAAAATAGATGTTTTCCACCCAGAGTCTTGACTAACATTTCATTGGATTATTTTCATGAATAGCTACCATCCTCAAGCACTTGAGTATATCAGGAACTGGGTAATATTCTCTCTCATACCAAGGGCCAGGTTGGCTTTTTTTTTTTTTTTTTTTTTTTTTTAGGTATAGATGGACACAACACAATGCCTTTATTTTTACGTGGCGCTGAGAATCAAACCCTGGTCCTGCCCGTGCTAGGCAAGCAGCGCTCTACCACTGAGCCACAATCCCAGCCCCTAGGCTGGCTTTATCAACTTCCCTAGGAGCATATGAGCTACAGAATGGGATCACAGGGCATACACACAAAGGTACAAATAAGGATTCCCACCCCAGATCCCCATACATTATAATATTAAATAAAACTATGAGATTAGAATCAACTTACATAGTGGAAGAATTTTTAGATTCCTGTTTATGTGCTTAGATGCTAGAAGCTCTGAGTTCTCAAATTTCAAAAAAATATAAACAAATATGCCATCATCTTTGGGTTGGGGTTGAAATGCTTGCAAATGTACTTTTGAAGAAACAAAGAATTTACCTGAAAACCATTCTTTCTCATTAAAAAATCTTCAGGCCTTATATTAAAAAAGTTTAGAACTCCATGCTAAAATTCATCTATTTAATTTTTTTTCCAAACTATGCCTGCAGAGTTGTATATATTTGCAGGATAAAGAAGAGTCTTCCAAAGACTGGGGGTGTAGCTCAGGTGGTAAAACACCTCTTAAGTATTGTTCAGATAGTAAATGAACAAAATAACATACAGGAGTAGAATTTAAAGGTTCCTTTTATCTGAAGCCACAAAAACCTATACAAAATATAGGAAAGGAAAAAAGAAACATGCTTGGGAGGGACGGAGTATCAAGGACTTGGGGGCTAGGTCTCCAATCATCACTGGCAGTGGGGAATTTCACAGAGTGCACAATCCTCACTTGAGGAACAAAGAAGGCTGTCATTCAACCAGACCACACCAGAGAACCTGGCTCATCACCGGAGTCACAGAGGGAGCTAGCAGTTCCAAACACAGCACAGAGCAATCATCTTTCTCCCAGAGGGTTCTAAAGGCTGGATACATTTGGGAACTCATGAAATACAATTTCACTTCTTGAAAAAGGAGATGTCTTGATTATTAACATAAGGAGAAGAATACGAACTCAAAGAGAAAACAGCACATGTTAGTAGCATAAGGATAGTGAATTTAAGGGAAGTAAAGTATTATTAACCTTTGAAAGGCTCGGCAAATTTAAGCAGTTTAAGAATAACAAAAACATGGTTTCTGGGCTTGGCAGAACTAGGCCAAAAGTATTATTAAATTCAAAAAGGAGATTTTTTCCCAAGGAAACATGCCACCAAAACCTTTGGCAGTTAAGTTTCCATGTAAAAAATGTTAAGCAAAAGAGAAAACAGACCCACCTCTCTGTAGATATTCCTGAGAATTCATGCAGATAGAAAAAAAAGAGAAGTGTTACTTCACTTGAGCTCTATGAAGAACCAGAATAGCCAATGCATCATTTCACTCAAATCATCTCAAATTCAACTTTTTTCCCTTCACATTGTAATTATCCAAGCCCCAAAGAACACAGCTCCTGAGAAGAAGGCCTGTTTTTGTTTCTGTGCTTTTAGTTTTCACACACATATACACAATGCCCCTCTCAATTTGACATAAATAAAATGTCCAGTAATAATCTGTTCACTGTAATATTAATGATCATTTTTATGGTTAACACTTAAACATTAAAACATTCTACATATTTTATATATGAATCCACATAATCTGGGAGCACAGATGTGTGAATTGTCTGTCCTCCAGAGGCCATTATAGGCAGATGCACACTAGCAACCTCAAGTGTCACCAGCATCCCCATGTCAGTCACCAAGAATGTAAATCATATTTCTGCTAATTGACAAACTGGACCAAAACAGGATAAATTCTTTTTTTTTTTTTTGATGTTTAATCTTTTGTTGTTGTTGTTGTTGTTCCATATTATTGGTGCATTATAGTTATACATAATGGTGGGATTTGTTGTTACATATTCATACAAATACACAATATAACAATATAATCTGGCAAATGTACTTCTCTGATACGCATACACACCATGTTTTCTTTATTAATTCTTTGACAGACACCTAAGCTGGTTCCACAGTTTGGCTATTGTGAGTTGTGCTACTATGAACATGGGTATGCACATATTGCTAAAGGATATGACTTTAATTCTTTAGAATAAATACCAAGGATGGTACAGCTGGGTCATATGTTTGTTCCATCCCTCAAAAGAAATACTCTACACTTATTTCTATACTGGTTGTTCTAATTTATAATCCTACCAAATTTTAAAAGTATTCTCTTTTTCTCCATATCTTCTCCAGAATTTATTATTATTTGTATTTTTGATGGCTGCCATTCTAACTGGAATAAAATGTCAGTATAGTTTTGATTTGATTTCCATTATAACTAAGGATGTTGAACATTTTTTTCATATATTTGTTGGCCATTTGTATTTCTTCTTTTGAGAAATGTTTAGTTCATTTGCCCTTTTGCTAATTGGGTTATTTCATTTTTTTTAGTGGTAAGTTTTCTGAGTTCTTTGTATATTCTAGATATTAATCCTCTGTCAGAAGAGTAGGTAGAAAAAATTCTCTCCCATTCAAAACCAGATAAATTCTGAGTCTATTACTTGATGAGTTACATAGTGGCAGTTCTCCTTTATGTTATCCAAATTTCTGTTTTTCACTGTCAACAGAATTTCAAGCACCTAATGTAATACAACAATGGTTAAAAACAGGTTTTAAACTCAGAGGTTTACGCTCTTATTAGCTATGTTATTTCAACTAAGTGATTTCCCTTTTCTACAATTCATCCGTGAAGTGGACACATTCATAAAGTGAGACAAAGATTAAAGAATCAAGTTCTAAACAGAATGTCTGGTAAAACAACTGAGACAAGACTAGGAAGAGAAACTCATGGAAACCACATAATGGCTTAACCCAGAGTCAGATGAAAAGACAACCTGATCTGCTGGGCAGAGTAGGGGAGAGGACACTTTTTAGTTTGAGTCCATCCCGTTTATTGATTCTTGATTTTAATTCTTGTGCCAAAGGAGTCTTATTAAGGAAGTTGGGGCCTGATCCCACATGATGAAGATTAGGGCCTACTTTTTCTTCTATTAGACACAGGGTCTCTGGTTTTATTCCTAGGTCCTTGATCCATTTTGAGTTGTGCTGTGTGCATCGTGAGAGATAGGATTTAATTTCATTTTGTTGCATACAGATTTCCAGTTTTCCCAGCACCATTTGTTGAAGAGGCTATCTTTTCTCCAATGTATGTTTTGGCACCTTTGTCTAACATAAGATAATTGTAATTTTGAGGGTTATTCTTTGTGTCCGCTGTTCTGTACCATTGGTCTCCCAGTCTGTTTTGGTGCCAATACCCTGCTGTTTTTGTTACTATTGTTCTGTAGTATAGTTTAAGGTTTGGTATAGCAATGCCACCTGCTTCACTCTTCCTGCTAAGGATTGCTTTAGCTATTCTGGATCTCTTCTTTTTCCAGATTTTTCCAATTTCTGACAAGATGAATTTCATGATTGACTTTTCTATTTCTATGAGGTATGCCATTGGGATTTTGATTGAAATTATATTAAATCTATATAGTGCTTTTGGTAACATGGTCATTTTGATAATATTAATTCTACCTATCTACGAGCAAGGTAGCTCTTTACATCTTCTAAGGTCTTCTTTGATTTCTCTCTTTATGGTTCTGTAGTTTTTATTGTATAGATCTTTCACCTCTTTGGTTAAGTTGATTCCCATGTATTAATTTTTTTTGAGGCTATTGAAAATGGGGTAGTTTTCCTCATTTCCCTTTCTAAGAATTTGTCATTGATACACAGAAATGCATTTGATTTATGTTGAAATTTAAGGTGATTCACCCATGTGATTATACTTAAAGCTAAAAAAAAAAAAAAGATACATTATAGCAGCACAATTTCTGACAAGAGCCAACTGTGAAGCACAGGCTAACTTCAGGTGGATTGACCAGGCAGTTCTTCTGGGTCTGTCTAAGTGAGAGCAAGTTGGGTACTAAGGTAGGACTGCTGAGGGTTGCAGGAGAGAATCTAAGAGGATTGATAAAACTGGTTACCAGCACAAGCAGAGATACCAGGGGCTGTTCAAGGCAAGGCATACTTCAAAATATCAAAGGAGTTGAACAACTTGGCAACAGGTACAGTGACTCTTGGCCTCATATAGCAAGGGATCGCTGCATCCTTTAAGCACTACCATTCAAGAACTGCTGGTGAGGACTTCAGCTCTGAGGACCCTCCTGATGAGCTTGGGCCCCATCTTGCCAAATGATCCTTAAAGGTAAAACTTGTAAAACTTGAGGAGAAAGTCCAGGATTGAACAATGAGATACGTACCAGAGAGCTACAGTTGACTGTGAAAACATAAGGAGATAAACCCAGAGATATGTAGAAGACACCAAAGTATTTGGAATCCAGAGTTTCTGGAAAGACTTGGTCACAGAGATGGGAGACATTTTGGAGAATGCTACTAAATGCATTTCTGAAAAAGAGAGAACCTGAGGACAAAAAGCTCACTCTGGAGAATGTGTTCTGAGGGTTGTTACTTTCAGAAGCAAAGTTGAAAAGCGTGTTTGCCAAGCATAGCCAAGAGAAGATGACTCCCAAGGGTGATAAATAGGACCTTTATGAGAATGAACTCATCTGTCATGTGTCAGCTGGTGTTTAGGTATAACCTGGCATGATGGCTACAAACTTCATGGCTGTACCATTAGACTTACTCAGGTGACTGAACTCTGGGAAAACATTCAGTTCTCCAAGAGAACTGATGGCCTGTTCATAGAGATCTGAATGTTCTCTCAAAGTTCAGTCACCTATTTTCTTTATTTATTAAAATAGGTTTTTGTATTGAACCATGAGATACTTCATGTGCTCTGTTCAGGATTTAGTCATATTGGCTTTATTTCTATGATACTCTATTGATTTTATGTGACTAGTTGGCCCTCATCAGAAGTCTTGCCTTTGAGCATTTGAACAATGTAGCAACTGTTTCTGTGGCTTTTATCAAAAGGTTTATGAAAATTATTTTAAATTGGTACTCTGATGACTTTGAACCTGAAATTCTCTTAACTGTGTATTTTTAACTAATTGTTAAAATTAATATAGTGTATCATATGATATTTTATGTTGTGGGAAAAGGAGATGGGGATTGGCTTGACATTTGGGTACTTAAATGATAAAGATTTATACCTGTATAATATATTTGTTAAAAATATAAAAGGGCCTCTCTCGGGGAAATAAAGAAAAAAATAAAAGAAGATCACACCAAATTAAAAATACCTTGCTCTTTCTGGAGTGACTCTAATGCTCCAGAAAAAAGGTAGACACCTGAACTAATCTGTTTTCTCAGTTATTTTCCTGACCAGGGGCTTAGTCCACTTGGTAATTCCATGTTTGATGATAAATGTTCATCTTTTCATCTTTTGAATTTACAAAAAAAATATATTGACAAAGATAAAAATAATTTGGAAAACAAAATACTTAAAAGGTAATGTCAAAAGTTGAACATTTCCCTTTTCCTCTCATTAGGTTAAAAAAAGGACAATTTGTGATAATGCTATACATAGCCCACAATATCTATCTAGAATTCACTACTTAGCTTATTCTTTTGTGGAATGAGTTATGACATAAATGATTCCTAAATAAATACAGAGCAGGGTGTTGCTTTGGAATAAATAACAGCTAATACGAACAAATCTTCACATTAATTCCAAGAATGTTTCTAAGAGTTTCCAAAATACCTGATAAATGAGATTTCTTTCCCCAATTTAACCCATAAGAACTCATTACAGACCCCAAGATGCCTTTTTCATTAGGTATTTCCTTTCCAAGTCATCTGTACCAATAGAATATAAGACAGATCTATGAAATTTCATGTTTAAAAGGATTCCTTTAAAAAGGCACATCAGAACAAGGAATATAACTACTAGCTTCTCAATTCTTTTCATTCTTCCCAATCTCTTTCCCCCAACAAATGGTATCTCTATTCATGCAAATGACCAAGGACAAACCCTTAGGACAAACACTTAATAGTTATCCTTTTTTTCACTCCTGAAATCAGCCCATCAGCAAATTATATTAGTTCAATTTCAAAATGTACAAATTTGTCTATTTTCTCCATCTGTTCTGCCCCACCATCTCTTGCCTAAACAAATAATATTGCCTCCTAATTTTCAATCACTCTTAACACCCTATTAGCAAAAGTATGCAACAATGACCACTCAGAACAAAACCCTAACTCATGTCAAAGTCAATGAGCGCCTGGAGGATCTGGCTTTTGCCAACCTGCCTCCCTAGCACCTTTCCCATCACTGTTATTACTCCTTATGATCCTGGCTTCTTTCTGTTCCTTGAACACACTAACCAGGTTTTCTACTGCCTTGACTGCCTTGGCACTTTCATTTGTTCTGCTTTAAAAAGTTTTTCTCCAGAAGGATAGCATCTTCAACAAATGGTGCTGGGAAAACTGGAAATCCATTTGCATCAAAATGAATCTGAATCCCTTTCTCTCGCCATGCACAAAAGTTAACTCAAAATGGATCAAGGAGCTTGATATTAAATCAGAGACACGGCATCTGATAGAAGAAAAAGTTGGCTATGATCTACATACTGTGGGGTCGGGCTCCAAATTCCTCAATAGGACACCCATAGCGCAAGAGTTAACAACTAGAATCAACAAATGGGACTTACTCAAACTGAAAAGTTTTTTCTCAGCAAAAGAAACAATAAGAGAGATAAACAGGGAGCCTACATCCTGGGAATAAATCTTTACTCCACACACTTCAAATAGAGCCCTAATATCCAGAGTATACAAAGAACTAAAAAAATTAGACAATAAGATAACAAATAACCCAATCAATACATGGGCCAAGGACCTGAACAGACACTTCTCAGAGGAGGACATACAATCAATCAATAAGTACATGAAAAAATGCTCACCATCGCTAGCAGTCAGAGAAATGCAAATCAAAACCACCCTAAGATACCATCTCACTCCAGTAAGATTGGCAGCCATCATGAAGTCCAACAACAACAAGTGCTGGAGAGGATGCGGGGAAAAGGGCACTCTTGTTCATTGTTGGTGGGACTGCAAATTGGTGCAGCCAATTTGGAAAGCAGTATGGAGATTTCTTGGAAAGCTGGGAATGGAACCACCATTTGACCCAGCTATTCCCCTTCTCGGTCTATTCCCTAAAGACCTAATAAGAGCATGCTACAGGGACACTGCTACATCGATGTTCATAGTAGCACAATTCACGATAGCAAGATTGTGGAACCAACCTAGATGCCCTTCAATAGATGAATGGATAAAAAAAATGTGGCATTTATACACAATGGAGTATTACTCTGCATTAAAAAATGACAAAATCATAGAATTTGGAGGGAAATGGATGGCATTAGAGCAGATTATGCTAAGTGAAGCTAGCCAATCTTTAAAAAACAAATGCCAAATGACTCCTTTGATATAAGGTGAGTAACCAAGGACAGGGTAGGGAGGAAGAGCTTGAGAAGAAGATTAACATTAAACAGGGATGAGAGGTGGGAGGGAAAGGGAGTGAGAAGGGAAATCGCATGGAAATGAAAGGTGATCCTCAGGGTTATACAAAATTACATATAAGAGGAAAGGAGGGGTAAAACAAGATAATACAAGTGGAAGTAACGATTTACAGTAGAGGGGGTAGAGAGAGAAAAGGGAAGGGGAGGGGAGGGGAGGGGAGGGAGGGGAGGGGAGGGAGGATAGTAGAGAATAGGATAGACAGCAGAATACATCAGTCACTAGAAGGGCAATATGTAAATCAATGGAAGGGTAACTGATGTGATACAGCAACCTGTATACGGGGTAAAATTGGGAGTTCATAACCCATTTGAATCAAACTGTGAAATATGATATATTAAGAACTATGTAATGTTTTGAACGACCAACAATAAAAAAAAAAGTTTTTCTCCAATGTCAAATCTCATCTTCAGAGGTGTCCCTGACCTAGCTACCATCCATTTCATTCCCAGCGTGTTACTCAATAGCACAGTGCCTCTTCAACTAGCTGTGACAAAGGACCCTTTTATTTATTTTTAATTATTTTTTTGCATTTTCAATCTATCATAGAAGTATTATTTTATAAAAACTATAGGAAAAATAATTCTCTTTTAAAATGATTTTTGGGGGGTACCAGGGATTGAACTCAGAAGCAATCAACCACTGAGCTACACCCCCAGCCCCATTTTGTATTTTACTTAGAGACAGAGTCTCCCTGAGTTGCTTAACACCTTGCCATTGATGAGGCTGGCTTTGAACTCACAATCCTCCTGCCTCAGCCTCCCAAGCCACTGAAAAATATGAAAACTACAAGCCCAAAATGTAAATGTTCAGCATCAATGGTCAAAAAATTTCTCTATCACATGACAATAAGAGTCTCTCACTTCTGTATTTGTCAGTGCCAACCACTATGAAGTAGTGCAACTACCAGATCACACTATTACACTGCTCCAGTTTGCCACCTAGAGTATTCCCTTAGAGCACTTGCATACTCTATAATTACCATTGGTTTATATATTGATCTATACCAGACCCTGTTTTGGGCACTAGAGCTTCATAATGAATAAAATAGACAAACTATGGATATGATTCAGCACAGAACTTCTTAAGTTCATGTATACCATCATTTGTTCCTCAAAAGTATTGCAACATTTCACTGTACATTCTTTATATAATAGTATAATATTTTGATGAAATAATCCTTTCTAAATCAATGTCCATATCCAGATACCAACCTTAAGAATTCAACAATGTGAAAGAATTAAACATCTTCACCCAATGCCTGTAGCCAATAATGATATCACAATAGCCACAACTAATTTTCCACAACTAACCAGCCAAGTTGTATACTAAGTCTGTCCTGCTGGTTTTATCCCATCCAGTGTGCAAGTTCCTTCAACTAATCCCAATCAATAGTTTAAAAATGCTCAGAATTTCTTCTAAGGTATAATCAATACCTCAGCTTTGCCAACCCAGGGCCAAGATGATGTTATACCTATTAAGTACACATCCCAAATTTCCTTGGGCCTCATTAGCTGTCATTAAAAATGATGTTCCCATTCAAAACACATTGGTCCCCACATATATATATGCCAGGTCTTGGACTGTAGTCAAAGTATCTAGGACATGCTGACATTCCTTCCACTCCCATTCATCCAGCTCACCACCTCCCCAAAACTCTATATTGTTATTATTCCCACTTTACAAACAGTGATGTCTATTAATTATTTTTTAAAATTAATATTTGTTAGAATTTTATTTTATTAAATATAGTGTTATATTCTTACCAGTGAGTCCACCTTGGTCAGATTTTAAGTCACCAAAGCTGCCAGGTGGATCTAATGAAGCCAAAATGACATTAGGAACCAATGAACTTTGCCAGATAAAAACTAAGTGTGCATACTGGAAATGCAAAAGGACAGTAGGAAAATGAAAGCTGCTCATTTTCGAAATGGTTTAATGCTTTAATATGCAACGTTATTAGAATACTGCTTGCATAGAGATTCAAAAATCACTAAAGATGTTTGTGTTTTTTCAATCAAGAAGCAGGCCTATCCCTTATAAATAGCAAAAGTGCCAATGAATGGAATCTGACATAAGACTACCTATTCAATTTATCCAATTCCCAAAATAAGGCCAAGGGCATTATTAAGGGATTTCCATTAAAACTCTAAAATATCTGAAGCAACCTGGAGGGAGAGGTAATCTTTAACAAGCCCTACAGTTACTTCTATATAAACAAAGTGCTAGTTAGTCTTCCTATCATAAATTAAACATGGTAGAAAGAACTTCATCTCTAAATTTGGTATCCCTTCCAGCTGACTTCAAGGATTTGCTCTAATACACACCGAAGACCATTGTTTAGCTTTGTTTATTAATTTAAAGGAAAACTCCATTCTGTCAAACAAGGACTAAAAACCACACAACCACCTACATAGTTTGACTTGTAGAACTGCTGAGCAAGACAAGGGACTGAAATTACTGAGTGGGTATATACTAAAACTCTCTCATTGACATTTATAGCCAAATGGGAAGCTAAAAGACTCTTTATTTGGGTGTTTGCCACTTTTCATTAATAAGTGTATGTATGTATATACACATACACACACACACACACACACACACACACATATATATATATTCATATATATAATTTTATATGTGATCAATTTGATACTTTCAACTAAGAGTGAAGTCTATCATTAAATATTAGTAATACTGTATGTTTAAAAACAAATGCTTTAAACACTTTGCTAGATCATTAAAACATCTTAAGCAATTGCTGTTCTCTAGGCAATCATACTTTGTTTTCTTCTATATCATTTCTGCTTATAGCCTTTACAATGACATCACTGGAACCAGAAATACTCATCATTCATGAACCAAGGTCACAAAAGAAATAAATAAACAAGTTTATTTCAGCTGGTCCTTTCTACAGCAGGGGAGAAAAAAGGAACATTCAGTCAGTCAACTAGTGAAGTATCCCTGTCTCCAGTCAATGAGGGGCCTCTCCATATCTTCAGAGTTTGCTTCATCTCCACCTTAGTGGTCTAGAAGGAAGTCATGCTGACCACCAACACCTGTGACATGGTTGGGGCATGAATTCTATTCTTTTGTTTGACAACCATTCATAGTTCTATGGATTTGATTTACCTGTGACCCTGTTAGTCATGGTCACGAGCTTAAGTCTCATCCAAGTAGACTAAGCTGCTCCTTGGAGAGGTACCAACCTGTTAAACAAAATATAAAATAGGAAAAGCACAAAATGTGCGTCATGGTGCTCTGTGTAGAAAATACTTGTATCATGAGAGATACCATGCTTGCTATGCAAGGTTTCATTTAATAAGCCATGAGATCCTATCCTATGAGGGTGGTACCATCACAATGTCCTTTTCCAGAAGACAATGCTTAGGTTTCCAATGAATAAAGTATTGCCTAGGATATCAGGTCAAACAAGTAAAACTTAAACCCTGAGTTGTGATTCTTATCTGCCTTTATTTTTAGTAGCCCATATAAAATAATGCCCACATTAGAAGGGAATGAACAATGGTTTTCAAGCTGACATTGTTTTATTCAAAGGGATCATTATTAATAAGAGTTCTCAACATAGACAATTACTGAAAAGCAGAAAACTAGATGCAAACTAGCACTCTCATTTCAGAATCACTATTTCATTCTTGCCTCTAAGGCTCCAGAAATCAAAACCCAGAATAAATTTGCCCAAGAATGCAGAAAAGTAAAAGCAGTCTCTTTGAAAAGTTTTCAGCTTATGATAGAAATTATTAGAATCAATATGATCAGTCAACAAATACATGAAAAAAATGTTCAACATCTCTAGCAATTAGGGAAATTCAAGTCAAAACTCCACTGAGATTTCATCTCACTCCAGTCAGAATGGCAATAAATGTTGGTGAGGATGTGGGGGAAAAGTTATACTCATATATTGCTGGTGGGACTGCAAACTGGTGCAACCACTCTGGAAAGCAGTATTGTGATTCCTCAGAAAACTTGGAATAAAACCACCATTTGACTCAGCTATCCCACTCCTCAGCATTTCAAGGACTTGAAATCAGCATACTATCATCATGAAGCCACCTCAATGTTTATAACAGCTCAATTCACAATAGTTAAGCCATGGAACCAATCTAAGTGACTTTCGAAAGATGAGTAGATAAAGAAAATATGGCATATATACAAAAAGGAATATTACTCGGCCTTAAAGAAGAATGAGATTATGGCATTTGCAGGTAAATGGATGGAACTGGCAACTATCATGCTATGTGAAATAAGCCAATTCTAAAACTCCAAAGGCTGAATGTTCTCTCTGATATGTGGATACTAACATACAAAGGGGATGGGGGTAGTTCACTGGATTAGACAAAGGGGACTGAAGGAAAGGGAGCACGGATGGGAAAGAGATGACTATGGTGAAAACTCTGTCTTTCCTAAGACAGTACAATGAATCTGACAAAGCTTTCTTATGTTCATATGAATACATGACCAGTTTTAACTCCACCTCATGTACAAACACAAGAATGGGAACTTTTACTCTATGTATGTATAATATGGCAAAATATACTCTACTGGCATGTATACTAAAAAGAACAAATAAAAAATTTTAAAAATAAAAATAGATAATAGAAGAGTTGATTCCCTACCACCCCAGGTGTTTCTCTCTTTGGGCTGACAGCATTCTTGGATGCAAAAGGTCTCTTTCCAAAGAGGGAGGCCTTAAAATGTGTGAGTAACAGGAGTGACAAAGGCTCCTGCACCAGAGACAACTAAAATAGAGAACTGATTAATCTACCTGAATGTTCAGAATTCTCTCCTCAGACACAGTCCAATCTAGCTAACTCATCAATGATCAAACAAATCATTTTAGCCTTTTTATTTAACATCCTGCTTCCAAATCCAAAGGTAATTTAAAGTTTCCTATAAAAATAATATTGAGGACTCTCTTTTAATCTCACTGGTTGCTTCATCTGAGATATCTAAAACTACTCTATGCTAGTCACATAAGCAACCTCCCCTTGAGACCAAAAAAAAAAGTGCTGAGGCAGGAAAAAGTAGTTAACATTTTAACTCTTATTATTTGCAGCAACTGAATATTTTCCAGGAAATTTTAATGCTAAAGAATAGAGGAACTCTAGATAGGGCAGAGGGGTTGGAGGGGAAGGGAATGGGGTATGGGGTTATAAATGATGGTGGAATGTGATGGACATTATTATCCAAAGTGCATGTATGAATACACAAATTGGTGTGAATATACTTTGTATATAATCAGAGATATGAAAAATTGTGCTCTATATGTGTAGTAGGAATTGTAATGCATTCTGCTGTCATATATAAATTTTTAAAAAAGAATAAAACAGTTATTGCTTTATCACAAGTGCTTCTGGAATATGAAGATGATAATCCTAGTTCTCAAGGAATTTAACATCTAATTATATTGTTTTATTCAAAGGGATCATTATTAAAAGAGTTCTCAACATAGTCAATTACTAAAGAGCAGAAAACTAAATCTAATCATCTAATGATAAGGATACATCACTACTCAATTAACTGCAACCTGTGGTAGAAGACTGAGAGGTGGCCAAGTGTACATCTGAACATGAAGTAGAGCTGCATTAGAAGGAATGGTAAGAGAGAAACAAGCAAAGCTTAACTGGGAGAATCCCACACAGAGATGCAACAAGATGCAACAAGATTTCTCCAGATGGGCACTGGAGAAAGCTGAAGCGGGGTAAGAGTTCAGTCTATTGTCCATTACTACCAAAGCTTACAATACATAGAAAAGACAGAACTGGGATGATGGTGTGGTAGGGTCAGACTGCTGGGTTAGAGAATTTAACTCACAATACCAGTCTGAGCTCTATCAAAATAAATCTCACAATTATATGAACTGATTGGGGAAGACTAAATCCAGTAATATCAATAAGCCTGAAAAAGCCAAGAGGAGTTAATGAAAATAACAGAAAGGAAGAGACAGTGTACATGAGAAAAATACAGAAACAGAACATGGTGATTTGTCTGAGAGAGAAAAAGAGGCAGAAAGACATTCAAAGGACATTCAAAAGACATTCTTGGGGCCAGAACTAGGAGTGGAGTAAGGGAAGAGGGTGGTCAGGGATACAGAGTTTCAGTTTACCTGTTTTTATCATTTTACTTTGAGATTCAGGGAGAGCATCCAGGTAGACATCAAATGGACAACCAGAAAGGCAATGAAACCTTATATTTTTGAGCATTAATGTTCTAATCCATAATGGTGATTCCCAAATCCAAATGATTATCAGAATCAACTGGGAAACCTGATCAAAGCACAGACCCCCCTCAAGCCCCAACCTAAGAAATCCTGACTAAGTAGATCTGGGACAGAGCCCAGGAATACATAGACTTAGAAGCCAAGAGTGGGAGCCACTGCTCTTTGGCACTCTGCTCACTTTGCAGTTCATAATCTCCTCCCTTTACAGTCTGAATATACTTTCAGAGCATATTCACTTTGATGGCATTTGCAGAATGAGAAACTATACCTCTCTGGAGGATTGGAAACATACTTTCACATCTGAAAATAATTACTTCTCAGTCTGTATTCCACTGGTTATGGGGAATGGCTTTGATATTCTACTATATAACTGATGGCTGAGGTCTGCAAGTACCAACTACTACAACACAGAGATCAATTCTGCTGAAGCTTTTTGTGGCCAAGACAACACAACCACTAGGACTGATGACAATGTGCATTCAGAAATTGCTTTGTTTTAAATGATAGAGCTCAGTAAGTTTGTGAGATAACTGTGTAATCAAATATGAACCTTTTATGTATGTCAATAACTTCAGCACATATTTCAATGGATTTCTGGCTCCAAGTCCTCCCACAACTCTTATCTCCTTTTCCACCTCACAGAGGTGATGGCATAAAGCTCAGGAAGGCAACTCAGGCAATGGAAAAGATTCAATCTGCAACTTTTATTAAAAGCACAATATTTTATGTCTGAAGAAAATTTCCGAAGATTGGGGGAAAAGAGTAAGTGTGAAATATAAAACTATGGGAATTTTGTGTTTTATGTTTATAATTGAGCAATGATAGTTTAGTATTAGAATACTCTTAACCCCATCTATTCATTGTCTGTTTTCTTTTTTTATTTTTTTAAATAAATGACAGAAGAATGCATTACAATTCTTATTAAACATATACAGCACAACACACTAGCTACATATGACACTGTTCTCTCTTTACACGGAATTTCTCATTTAAGTTTTGGTTATCCTATCATGTGGGTAATTTCATGATCCCCACTTCTAGCAATCAAGTTTCTGCTCAAAGCTTAAAGGCTTTGTCAAAGAGCAGAACTACAATTCCCACCCTGTGCTTCCTGAGGGCAGCATGCTCTTAGCCAGAACTCTAAGGGATGGCCGAGATACAGGACAGGATGTAAAGAGAGCTGGGAAACAGGTCACCTTTGCAATGACTCAAAAATTATTTTTTTCCCTGAATCCCACATGTGGCCAAATCACCTTGCACTCCCTGAGGTGGCCCCTGTGTTTTTTCATCACACACAAGACTCATCTCTTGGGGAAGGAAACAAGTGCCGCTCACCTTCTACTCTCCAACATCCAACAAATCTGGTCTCAAGAAAAGTTCTTAATGGTGACATTGAATGAGCACAGCTGAATAATCTGTGAGAACCTAACCAATGACTCTCACAGTCCCCATTCTCAGAGCCTAAGGAGGGTTTGGGGAGTTTGGGGAGGCTTCTGGGTTATCAGGATCACTGGGGCTGCTAGTGGAATAACTTCAGCACATATTTGGATTTCTGGCTCCAAGTCCTCCCACAACTCTATCTCCTTTTCCACTGTGTGGGTGGAGATCAGGAAAGCAACAGGTCTCATGATGCCAAGGACAGTACTCAACCAAAAACTGTCCTGCATTCCCTACAAGTTTGTTAAGATCTGTTGGAGAATCTTGTGGGTAAAAAATCCTGTTTATAATTGTCTAAGCATAAAACCTAACTCAGTTTTAACACAGGCATAAATAATGTGTTGCAAAGTATGTGGCAAAAAGGACTACTATGTTGTTCCAAATTTATCCAAATTTGAATATTTCAAAAAACAATGACACCAAAAGCATACCACTAGTGTTCACTGAAGTGTCACATGCCCATAAGACAGATACAGGCCCATGAGTGACTTACCAAATGGTCCAGTGTGGCAGCATCCACATACCTATATAATGAAATGTGAGTGCTCTGGACAAAGGACTCTCTCCCCGCTTTTTTGTTGTTGTTGTTCCAACAAAACCATTATATGGATATTTTAAATAATATGTGTACTTGCAAGGTTATACACAAATTTCATATCAAGACTATAAAGATAGCAAATACAAAATGGCCACATGGACAACAGGAATTGTGGAAGCTTAATGAAAGTGCTATAGGCATTATAAATATTACCTATCTTTCTCGATTCAGCATGATGCAAGTCAAGTCAGGTAGTTCCCATACCCCAGGAAATCCTGACTTAATCTATGCTTTGTCAGCAGTTTGGATTGCGCATGCAAGGAGGGAAAGGTGTCTGCTGATCAAGGCCTCTATATTCTATACTAAAGTTATTTTTGAGTTCCAAACTTTACTTCTAAAGTCACAATAATCTCTGAAACAACATGCTAAAACTCTCTGAAAAGAACTTTAAAACAAGAAGAAATGACATAAAATATTTGCAATGAAGAAATAAGAAAAAATATGGGGAAATGTATTTCATTATCTTTAAAGAACAAGGTCGATTCCTCATGGAATATATTTTATTTTATTTATCTTTTTTTTTTTTTTTTGCAGTGCTGAGAATCAATGCATGCTTGATGTGCTAGACAAGAGCTCTACCACTGAGCTACACTCCTAGCCTAAACATATTTTAAAGAAACCAACACACCCATATATAGTTTAAACTCAAGAAACAAACATTATAGCTAAAAGTACTATAACATTAAATTGCGTGTTTAAGCATTTTCTACCAATTTTACATCTTTTTGCATGGAGGTGAGTACTGGGGAATTGAACTTGGAGGTACTTTACCACTGCGCCACATCCTCAGTCCTTATTTTTTGAGTCAGGGTCTCATTAAACTGTTTAGAACCTTGCTAAGGCTGGTCTCAAATTTGCAATCCTCTTGTCTAGCTTCCCAAGTCACTGGGATCACAGGTATATACCACCATGCCCAGCTAATTCCTTCATAAACCAACATGTTTCACATCTCTAATCTCTTTATCATTATAACAAAAAAGATTCCATTTTTATACCAAACCACACACAAGTAAAAGGTAACTAGGATTAGAAAGTACCATATACACTTATCCTAATTACAGAGGAGAGAGGGAAATCCAAACAACTTTACCTACAAAGTTCTCCTCAGTAAAAGTTCTTTAAAATCACATGAATTTCCTTGACAAAAATTAAGACCTTAACAAAGATCCATTGTTTAGAATTCTTGGTTACCACTTGGCTAACTACACATAATGGGGGAAATTAGCATAGTCAAGTAAACATATATCAAGAATTTCAGACACAGTAGCACTGTTTCTGCCAAGTATACAGTAGCAAGGTTCAATAAATGCTATTCCATTAGTCACAATCATTCCTGTGGAATTATCAGCCTTTACTTTGCTAAAAAGAAAAACATTATTTTTAATAATATCAATAAAGACTTTGGTTTTCCTTCCGGTATTAATTATACTTACATAGAAATAACAAGAGTAAATAAAATCAAGATAATTTTAAAACATGCTTTTTAAAAACATCTTATTTTTGGTCCAGCAATATCTTGAACTAGAATTAATACAAAAAATTGATTCAAATTTCACTTTCTTTTCCTTTTTTCTTCTAACAGAAGTTATAATGTCTTTATCTGAAAATTCTGCAGCAAAAAGACATTAAATTTCTAAATAAGTATTTATTTTCCATTATGCGTTAATCGTGTCAGGAAAAAAAATCTAAGTCTGGGGCTCTAAGATTGAAAGACAAAAAAGTATGAGAACAAAAATTACAATGCTGTATCTTGGTCAGCTAATGGGAACAGGGTTGATTCACCTGAACTTCACTGCAAACATATTCTAAAACAAAGTAAATACTCTGGCATTTTAGTCTTTTTCATGTAAGTATATATGAAGCTATAAAGCAATTTCCTTTTCATGAAATAAAATAAAAAGGGTTTTAAATTATTTTCGGGGAATAGTAAGTCCATATAAATTACATGTTGATTTCTACTGATTATGCATCTTCTCTATTTTCTAAACAATAGAGATATAAAAATAAGAATAAACCAGGTTGACAATTAGGCATCTATTAATTTATTTGCAACTGTGGGAAGTATATGTCAAAATAAATACATAAATATTAAGTAAAATATACAATATTCCAAGAAGACAATTGTCAAAAAAAAGAAATAATGTCCAAGCTTTTTATACTACTCTAAGAAAAGCAGTGTCCAAAAACTTAAATGTTATTCAGTGGTGATTAAGAACAATCAACCTTATACTTAGCATTTACTCAAAAATTGTATGAAAAAAATAAATTCTTACAATGACATATACTAAATGGTCTCTCTGAAGTACACAGCAATGGCAAAACTCAAGTGTAATTAAGGACTAAAAAAATGCAGATGTTATATACTTGAGCCATCTGGTGGTTTATTTCCCTCACTGCACTGATAAACACCTTATGCTAAGCACCCAACCTTGTACCAATACTTGTTCAACCTTGTATTGGACTCAGTGTCAAGAACAGGAGGAATTTACATTTACCAAAATATAGTTAACAGTGTAGGTCACAAGGCACAAATCACTCAAGAGCACTTTAAAAACTACACAGTTTCTAAGTATGGAAGGCACACCTCAAAATATACCATAGTTGGTCTTCAGAGCTGTTTTTTATGTTTTTCAACAATATTTGACATCTACACTAACAGTGAATCCAAAATAAATAAAAAGGAACAGTAGATCAAACCTTCAGCTTGCCCATGGTTTACCTACCTCTTGCCCAGTTCTGGGCAATTCAGGACACAGCAAATTTAACTTCTAAAGGGTGTTGCCTTAACTGTCAACAAGGTGGTAATATGTAGTTAGAGACATCAGTTTGAAAACAGGCACACTTTGTCACTAAGAGGAAAGGTGCAAAACGCCAACATTTTCGACCTTCTGATATAAAATTATGATCCCCAGTGCAGCCGGGGGCACACATTTTGTAGTCTCAACTACCTGGTAGGCTGAGACAGACGAACTGCTTGAACCCAGGAGTTTAAGACCAGCTTGGGCAACACAGAGAGACCCCATCTTAAATAAATAGATAGATAACTAAATAAATATTATGCTCCCCAAAAGAATTCCCAAGAGGAATAAAGGAATCCTGGGGTGACCAAAGTTTTATGAAAACTTTATTTTCAAACTTACTAAGGTAAGAACTAGGGTGCATTAGACAAGAAGTATAACAATTCTAATGATAATGGTAATGATGATTACAAAAAACTTGATTCTAAATGCATACTTGCAAAAAAGTCAGGAACAAGTTAAGCCTTTTAACTCGTAAATGGGTTGGGAGGTGAACCTTGGAGTTCAGCAGCAGTCCACACCCTCTCTAGAAGAGGAAACTTCCTCTCTCTTAATCTCTTCCATTAAGAACCAATAAGCTCTGCATTAAAGAAATGCGATTAGCAAACTCAAAACATCCATTGTAATGACTGCTCCCATCACTGCATGTACTGGGAGGTGTACCAGGCATGGATGCCAGAGGCTCCTCTCCACCCTCATGTGAAAGCACTCCATGTTACTGACTCATCCCAGAGATTCGAGGCCACACAGCTCACCAAGTGGAAACACTGAGCGGAAAGGAGGATTCAAAGGATGTCTCTATTCATCTTCTGGCCCAGGTTCTTGGTGGAGGGTAGATGCTATTAAAAGACTAGTTTCCTCGGGAAGGTAGATGGTTTTAGGGAAAAGACCATTTGGCTGGAAGGAGGAAGCTTTGTTGCCAGCTGTTCTTGCAGCTCCGCTCCCTGTGTGGTCTCAAGTAAGCTGCTAAACCTGACCACGTCAAGGGCCAGGTCTATAAAAATGATGACATTTCCCATAAAAAGGCCTGCCTGGCTCTATGCTATTTGCCTTCACAGGGTAGCACCATGGCTAGAGAAGCACTGGCTTTGGAGCTTTGCCATGAACAAATCAAAAAGTGAGACATAGTCTTGACATTTTTCCTAGTGAATTTGGTCCCATTTCCTTGAAACACTCCAACAAGATAGCATAGCTTTAGTTTGTCACACTTCCTAATTCAAGGGGCTCTATGACACAGCTAGTGTTGTGAGAAAAAAATGGGAGATTTGTCACAAGGGCCTTAGCACAGTATAAATGACAAAGGATGACTCCCCTCATAGAGGCCATCCTTCTCTCAGAGGGCCACTGTGCAGGCCATGAGGCAGATCCTACCATCAGTCTCATTTCTTGAAGAAGCTGTGATTGAGAAACAACCCGAGTATCAGTAAAAGATGACACACATCAGAATAGGAAGGCCTGGGTTTAAATTGCAGCTGTGTCATTTACCATCAGGTAGATGCTGTGCAAAGTAACCTTTCTGATCATTCTCATCCCTATCTGTAACATGGAAATAATACACATCACTCTAAAATCTCACCATGAGTGAATGATAAGAAGGTGTGTGGAATTCACTAAATTAAGCAGCCACTGGAGGCAAATGCCAAGACCAGGGCTGGCCAGTGACAGAAGTAACAGGAATGCAGAACTTGCATCAGAAGCTAAATGGTTAATTTCCTGTCCATGAAGAGAGATCTGGAGATATATATATATATACACACACACACTCACTTATAGATACTCAGGTAAGCATATACAAATATATGTGATTCTGAAGAAAAGACTGTCTTGTTAACAGATATATCATGTACCATCACTGTCTAACAGCAAGAAAAATATACCTGTTAGAAAATGAAACAGACCTAAAACATTGAGAGGCTTAAGGACCTTGCTATAAACTAACATACTTTGTGCTCTCTCCAATGACACCACTTTCACTTTATTATTTTTTTTTCTAAAACATAAAATCATACTAGGATTCTCCATTCACATTCTAGACCTCACTGGATTAAAAATAAAAAACAAAACAAAATCAATAAATAAAAGCAGAACTGCAGATAAGAACTGAGTAAGGAAACTTGCATTTTACTGCTATAAAGTACTTCAAAAAAAATTATGGTTATGTGAAGCTGGAAAATATTAGAACTGCTATAACTTCTACACCACATGAGACTCTTCAAGTTCAAGAAAAACTAAGCATTTTAAACTTTATGGTATCTGGAATAGAAAGGGTAGAGATCATGGATCCTAAGCCACTGGAATTATACTAACTCATATACCAGGTGTCTCAGGCCCATCTCTAAGATCACTCTTGGTTAGAATGGGAAGGGCAGGAAAGGGACAATTTACAAAGTCAGTATTTCAGGCTTGGAAATGGCTTTGCTTTACCTACAAGGATCCTTACACCAAGAGTTTGCCATTTCTACCCTAGAGAGAGAATACAATATCCTTATTCATAAAGTTGAATCTCTAATGTCTAACCATCTACTCATTTCCCTACCCTATAATATTTGAAAATGCAATTTCCAACTTCATAAAAAAGATGTTATAATCCAACAATGTTCATTTCTTATAGGTTATAATGGTAAAAATTTTCAGACTAATTCACTCTGTGATTTAACTTTCACATCCACAACACATGCTGTTGTTTATTCAATAATTGAGATTTTCCTAAAAACCATTTAATGAAAGATTCTAGTTTTATGAATGGCAATAAAAATTAAGTATTATACTAAAAACTCTGTTAGACCTTAACAGGAACCCAAAATAAATTTACTCTCTGACACAACAACTCCCAGGCAGCCAGGATCTTTATAAAATGTAAATCAGATGTTGCTCCACTGGCTTCTCATTTCAACTGAAATAAAAAGTGAACTTGATACTGCAGTCTATAAACTCCACAATCATTCCTCCACTTACTTTCTGCACTTCAAATGGTTCCACTCTCTCTTTCTACTCTCCCCATTCACTCGCCCTCACCTGTGAGTATATGCAGCCACTTAAGCCCTCTTGTCCTAGAGTGCAGGTCACTCACCACCTTTCCACTGCCTCAAACACCTCCTCTATGCTGCTGGCTCCTTCTCTCCACTTTCAGCTCCTATGATACCTCCTCAAAAAGCCTTCTTATCAGCAACACTGGCCCCAAACCAATTCAAACGCTATTCATAAAATTATTTTTTCATGGTGTTTTTCATTTTCATTTATTTCAATCTTCTTCATTCAAATATAAACACTTTAACAGCAGGATTTTTATTTGTTTGTTAACCACTTTTTAGCAGTATCTAGACATAGTACCCAGTACAGAGCAGATACAAGAAATACTTGTCAAAAAAATAAGTTAAGTATATAGTTGGAGAACTAAGGATTTGCAAAGGATAAAGGATAAAAATACCAAGCCATAAAGTAAATGCTATTTCAGAACACAGCAGATTAGAAATGTTAAGGGATTCTGTGTGATACATATGAACATTGTCATCTAGAAACCTTAGCCCAGGTATGATAACTCTAGATTACATTCACTCGTTTATTATGCAAATTTTATTGCATATCTACTGTGTGTCACATACTATTTTAGGCATTAGATATTCTAGCAGTAAACACTTCAAAGTCTCTCCAATTAGGAAGTTTACACTCCACATGAAAGAGATGAACAAGAAACACACACCAAGTGCTAAAAAGTGCTATGGAGAAAACTAAGGCAGGGTAAAAAAAAATGGGGAGGGAGAAGACTAAAATCCTAAGAGCAAACTGAGAAGATGACATCTTAGCAGAGACTTGAGGGGAGAAAGTTCAGCAGCGGACACCTGCATAGAATGATCTGGGTAGTGCAAAGGCCCTGAGCAAAAAAGAAAGCTTGATGTATTCAAAGAATGGTTAGGGGATCAGTGGAGCTGAGGCCAGCCAATGAAAGAGGAAGACAGTGAGGACAATGACATGGCAGAAGCAACAGGCTCTAAGAAGGATTTGGCTTTTCCTGGGTAAGATGAGATACCACTATACAGTCTCAGGAAGAAAATCAAATAACCTGGTTTAACACTTAAAAAGTCACTCTGGTCATTCCATTGAGGAGGTAAGGGTAGGGTCAAGAAGGCCAGTTAGGAATCCCTGCAGTAGAAGGAAGGGTTTTACTATGCACCAAGGGCAAGGAGCATCTACAACTGATATTAATCACTAGAAGGCTTTTTTTTTTTCTTATGAGTTAGTAAAGTAAAAATAACTAAGTAAGGGCTGGGTTGTGACTCAGTGATAGAGTGCTCACCTAGCCAGGTGAGGCACTAAGTTTGATCCTCAGTACCACATGAAAATAAATAAATAAAAATAAAGGCATTGTGTTCACCTACAACTAAAAATATTTTTTAAAATAAGTAAATTATTAGTAAACATAACTAAGATATTCAGGAGTCTGACATCTAAATAAATAGACTATGCAATCTGTGTCCTGTTGCAATCAACAACAAACATTCTTAGATATTCAATGTAAACACTTAAGAAAACTGAGTGCTAATTAATATCTAAGTTGACTTCAAAATAAAGAACACTACCAACATAAAAAGAAACATTTCAAATCAGTGAGTGAATTCATTAAAAGATAAAACAACCTTTCTTTCAGGGGGAGTGCACATAATGGCAGATGTTCAAATACATCAAGCAAAAAATGATGCTTGGACTCGGTGGCATCTAGGTTTTCCTTTGTGGTGGCCCTGGTCCCAGCACAGTGGGGCTGGAGGTCATCCTAGGTAGGTTTACCTCGGTGCTCCCATGGAGGCTGCAGCTTTCAACTGGCTTTGGCAAGGTCGCTGCTCCTTCCTTTGAGGCAATGCCAAAAGGGCTGACTTAAGGGGCTGACTTGAGGGTCAACTTGTGGGTCTTGGGTCCAGGAATTCCTCAGGTTTGACTTTCTTTTAGGCATGTTCATTACGGCTCTCCTAGTAATCCGCAGTGAGGAAGTCCACCTCGAATCAGATTGCCATTCAAGCCCACGGATATCTGGCTCTTTGGCCTCGTTGGTGGTGCATGTGCAATAATTTTTTTCGAGTAGTTTTGTCTTGGCTGGAACTACTCTGCCAGTAAAGTTTAAAACTTTAAATGGGAATAAAGGGTAGTATATACAAGGAAATAAGACTGAATAAGTCATCCTTGGTTTAAAGAGATACCATATTAAACTTACTTATGTGAAGACTGCATCCCCCTGCCTTCAGTACCAGCAGTTTCTCTGTTCTGAGATCACTGTGATACATAGGGGCTTCTTAAGTGACAAACTAAATGAGCCTAGGGCATGGAAAAATATGATTTCTACATTGGTTTGAAAAGGCTCCATGAGAACAAGTCAAAGTGGCCATGCATATCTTAAAGAATGGCTGTGGTGGGCTGGACTACCAATGCGAGCAGGTGAGGTGGCAACCTTCATTGGGTTTGCCTTTGTACCAGCCATGCTAGTAATTCCACTGGGAGCTCTCAGCATCCTCATAAGTGCCATTCTTTCTTCATACTTTCTAAATGAAAGACTTGATCTTCATTGGAAAATCACAGTTACGGTCATCCATGCTCCAAAGGAAGAGGAGACTGAGACCTTAAATTAAATGTCAGAAAAGTTGGGTGATCCAGGTTTTGTGGTATTTGCAACTCTTGTGGCATTGTGTCCTTGATATTAATCTTTGCAGTGGGTCCTCACCATAGACAAATATTCTTGTGTACATAACAATCTGCTTGATGATTTTAGTTTCCTATGTGAAGGGTTTGGGCATCACTATCAAACTGTTGGCTGGAAAGCCTGTGCTGCGGCATCCCCTGGCCTGGATTCTGCTGCTGAGCCTCATCCCTTGTGTGAGCTCACAGATCAATTACCTAAACCAGGCCCTGGACATATTCAACTCTTCCATCATGATGCCAGCATATTACGTTTTCTTTACAACTTGTTCAGCAATTCTTCTTAAGGAGTGGCAAGATATGCCTGCTGATTATATCACTGGCTTCTTCCCAATCATTGTGGGGATATTCTTGTTGCATGAATTTAAAGATGTCAGACGTCAGCTCTAGTGTAACAACTGTGCTTGTATCTTTTGAAAAGATGATAAAGCAATGAATGATAATCTCTCTACTATGTATAAAATTCTTAAAAATAATGAAAAAAGCTTATCCTGTGGAATTGAACAACTCACTGAGAATATCTCCCGGAAAAATGGAAATCTGATAGCTTTTTAAGAAAGATGTGATTTAAAAGTTAAACTATAATTATGTTATAAAGTGATTTTGAATAACAAAATCTGTCTGAAAAAGCATTGTCCTCAAATACTGTTCTCTAAAGAGAATCTTTTTTTAAGTTTCCACTAATGTGGATCAAGAAGTTACTTTTCCTTATATATAAACAATGTATAAGAAAATTCGGGCTGGGGATGTGACTCAAGCGGTAGCGCGCTCGCCTGGCATGTGTGCGGCCCGGGTTCGATCCTCAGCACCACATACAAACAAAGATGTTGTGTCCGCCAAAAACTAAAAAAAAAAGAAAGAAAGAAAGAAAATTCACTCACTAAAATGGCCTCAGTACATGGCCAATTTCTATTAACATTGTATTATTGTAGAGATATTTTACATTTTGATTCTTTCTTCAAAATCTAAATGCACTAATGACAAGTTTTAAGTCTATAAGACTTATTTTATTTCTTCACTGGTGGCGAAAGTCTGAAATGTACATTTATCATTCCCACTCCCATCAATCCCTGATCATGCAAGGCTTTTTGGATTATAAACAAGAACTGTTCCAATACATTATCCTCTGATTTACCTTACCTACATATAAAAAAATAAAATGAAGCATGAATTCATGGAAGAGATTCATGTATCCAGGAGGGAGTAGGGACAGCTCCTCAGTGTCTCCCAGAGATACCCTTGAGTTTGCCAGTCAGTATAGCCTACATTCAACAAGAACTCCAAACACAAAAGAACCTAGAGCCACAGGCTCTCTTATATTCCAACCTGTGGAGATGCCCCTTCAGGGCTTGAGTCCACTATCATAAAAAAATTCCATCAGACTCCACAGTTCTGTAATCCTGCATTCTATGCCTTAAGCTTGACCTCAGGCCAGCAGCAGACTGGGCCATGGCCCACCACAACATATTGAATTAAAGCTAGGCAAATTCTTAACTGAGTGACAGAATAGCAACCACTTGAAATCTTAAAAATTAAGTTTTATATGATGTTGTCATTTCTATGAATCTAAAATTGTTGGATATGGTAAGCTCATATGGTTTAACCTTTTATATGTTATAAAGAATAAAATATAAATCAACTCAGTGGTAATTTCATTTTTTAAAAAAAATTAATAGGATTATTTTTAAAGCAGTTTTAGATTCACAGGAAAATTCAGCAAGAGAGAGAGATTTCCTATATCTTCCCCATCCCCACACATGAACTTGCCTACCCTGTTTTCAACATTAATTTAATTTTAACTATAAACAAGTATTCTACCTAACTTTTTATGTGACAATTTAGCAATCCTGACCTCACATAACTATTCCTGAGGAGATGTCCAAAGCTTTATTTACATTACCCCTGCATGAGAACCAATCTTTTTCCATGTATCCTTTAACCACTCAACTCACTGTATTCAATATGGTAACAATACTAATATGGGACTAGAACAACACAAAAGATAGTTAAGTATTTTAAGAATAGAAGATAAAATTTTTTAAAACCCTATTAACTAAACTTTATGGAAAGTAGCTTTAGGGGAACAATTTTAGAAGTAGTAATATTTGTTTGTACTCAGTATCTATAACAGGGTACTTTCCAATGCTATCACAGTCTGCCCTAATTATCATTGTAAGTAGATATGACAACCTTATAATAAATAATTACATTATAAATGAGAGTTGCTCTCTGTTGGCTAGCTTTGGGTGACTTAAATGTGTATTCAGCGATGTCATACAATACTATTGCCGAGTTCTCAGCCTTTCTCTCTTACTCTCTTTTCAATAGATAACAATTTTCTCTGACATCACTGTGCTTAAATGTTTAGTTACAACTCACACATCTGCACAACTATCAATTCTCTCTGTTTACCCTACTCTGGGAGGAGGGGAATGGATTGAACTGATGGAAACCAGGTGAGCCAGGAAAAGTCATGGCAGCTACATTCTTAAGAGTCTAGGCTTGTGTCCTATATATCCTGACAGAGGAAGGGAAGAGCTACTGAATCTGACATAGCACCAAGTTTATTGTGGTTTATCTGGACAGAGTACACTGTTTCTGCTCTGAAATCCCTCCTGCTCTAATAATGATATCTGTGCCCTTGTTTCCAGAACATAGTAGACAGAAAGGCTGGAGCCCAGGCAGAAGCAAATAAGGTCTCCAAATGGTGAACATGGTGGGGGTGAAGCAATTCTGGCCTCTTATATTTGACAAGGTCTGCAGAAAGTCACCTTGAGTCAAGTAATTTGGCGCCTGGATGGGGGCTGTGCACCCCCTTTACCATCAGTATTCTGTTCTACTTTCATTTGAAAGGTTTCTAAGAACATTTCTTGGTGTGTCTTGAATGGTTCATACTTGTTAACTTTATAGGAATGTGTGTTCATAGGAAGCCTGTTAATCAAATTGCCAACATAAATTACTTTTCCTCATTTTTGAAGGCTTGTCCAATTAATAAAAGGCTGATGCTTAGGTACTAGAGTTATTTCAGGCCACTGGGGGTGGGGGTAGGGGAAGTTGCCATTTATTGATTCAACATAGTTTTTCCTGTCACATTGAAGACATTTATTCAATTTTGAAATGAAAAATGATGGTAAAATTGGAAAAGAATATGTAAGAAAAGAAATTCATGAAAAACAATTCCACAATTTAAAAATAATACTGCCTTCCCTGTCAGGCTTTGCTGCCAGCTGTTATTTAAACTTTGCCTGGTGCAAGTCGGCAGCTCAGAGTCCTGTATTAGCAGGAAACCAGGGCATTTATGATTGAGTTCCTGTTATTGACTTATTCTTAGACAAAATGCCAAGTTTCTTTAGACATAGTACAGTAGGCCCACTGTGAAAGTCCGGTGTGAATACTGTTGTGACATTTAGTCCACGATTTTTGTTTTATGTGTCAAGATTTTTTTAAATGATTTTTAAAAGAATATATTCTGTAATGATTTGAAGAAAGTGGTTAACTTTAAAATGAACTGTTTCCAAGATAGCTTCTAACTTGTATATCACATAACTATAAGTGGTTTAGGTTGGTCCCAACAGTCTTGCCATGTTTTCCTGATAACGGGATATATTTCAAGAGAAAATCATGTGCTAATGTAGAGGCTTAAGGGCTAGTGGGGAAAACACCTTCACAATAACATAAGGAACAAAAAAAATTTACATGATCATATACCTTCTAAAAAAGGTAAATGCTTTGATAACAGTAAAAATTATCATTAAGATAAAATTACTGGGGATCAACATATGCCTGCATTTAACCTTTTCTTAAAGGGCAGGGAAGGGGAGAGGTATAATTTCCCTTGAGGTTATCCTCAGCAACTTGACTTTCAAAACTTCCTTAAATTGAGTGACTTACATTCCTAGTTTTTGCTTATTTGTGGTGCTAAGAATCAAACCCGGGGCCTTCCATACTAGGTGAGCTCTCTACTACTGAGCTAAGTTCCAAGTCCCGGTGACTTAAAGAAATTTATTTGAGACAGCTACAAAACTAGTAACCTAGATTGTCTTTGTTTACATAGGCTTGTTCTTCAGAGAATTTTCTCTAAGCACTAAGATACTTCATGTATTAAGTTCCCATTACCAGAGCTGTGAACACTCCCTAACAGAGGTCAGTTTCCTGGCCATCTTTATGTTGGTCTTTCTGCAGGTAAAGGTAATATCAGTACAAATAAGTACCCTTGCTCTCCTCTGTGGGCCCCTTACCTCCCTCCAAATCTTGGTCGGTTTTATCTCATCTCTCTGCTACTGTAATGCAGCAATAAAATAAAAATTACTTACAACTGCAGCTTCCTGCATATATTCCTATATTTATTTATTTTTCCTTTTAGCTGTAATGGAATTGAACCCAGGACCTCACACATGCTAGACAAGTACTCTACTATGGAGCTGCCTCCCCAGCCCTTATTCCTTATGTTTAAATGACATCCTTTATTCATTCAACAAATCTCCAAATCTCCATCAAGTATTACTTATATGCTAAGTGCTATTTTAGGTATCTCAGTTCAGTAATAGGAGACAAAAGTCTCCATTTAAAGAGCTTAGTTTCTGGAGGAATGTTATCTAATACAGAAGCTACTAGACACCTGTAGCTTCTCAAATTAAAATTAATTCAAATTAAAAATTTGGTTATTCCAAGTGCTGGCAAGGATGTGGGGAAAAGGGTACACTTGTACATTGCTGGTGGGACTGCAGATTTGTGCAGCCAATTTGGAAAGCAGTATGGAGATTCCTTGGATAACTGGGAATAGAACCACCATTTGACCCAGTTATGCCCCTTCTCGGACTATTCCCTAAAGACCTTAAAAGAGCGTACTATAGGGATACTGCTACATCAATGTTCATAGCAGCACAATTCACAATAGCTAGACTGTGGAACCAACCTAGATGCCCTTCAATAGATGAATGGATAAAAAAAATGTGGCATTTATACACAATGGAGTATTACTCAGCACTAAAAAATGACAAAATCATGGCATTTGCAGGGAAATAGATGGCACTAGAGCAGATTATGCTAAGTAAAGCTAGCCAATCCCTAAAAAAACAAATGCCAAATGTCATCTTTGATATAAAGAGAGCAACTAAGAACAGAGCAGAGAGGAAGAGCATGAGAAGATTAATATTAAACAGGGATGAGAGGTGGGAGAGAGAGGGAGAGAGAAGGGAAACTGCATGGAAATGGAAGGAGACCCTCATTGTTATACAAAATTACATATAAGAGGAAGTGAGGGGAAGGGGAAAAAAACAAGGGAAAGAAATGAATTACAGTAGATGGGGTAGAGAGAGAAAATGGGAGGGGAGGGGAGGGGAGGGGGGATAGTAGAGGATAGGAAAGGCAGCAGAATACAACAGACACTAGTATGGCAGTATGTAAAAACGTGGATATGTAACTGATGTGATTCTGCAATCTATATACAGGGGAAAATTGGGAGTTCATAACCCATTTGAATCAAATGTATGAAATATGATATGTCAAGAGCTTTGTAATGTTTTGAACAACTAATAAAAAATTAAAAATAAAAATAAAAATAAATTTGGTTATTCCATCAAATTAGCCACATTTCAAGTGTTTAATAATACATGTAGCTGGCACCTGCTATTTTAGGCACAGAACAGAACATTCTCATCATCACTAAAGTTTCACTGGACAGAACTACCCTAGTAGACAGGTCAACTTTACCACTGATGGTTTTAGATCAGGTGAGAAAACTAGAATCACTATATAATCTCTCCTATTGCCAAAAGGCAATACTTAGCTGGCTCTACAACTGGACTATAGCATTCTTTTCTTAGCCTTGCTTGTCGTTGGGAGGGCCAGCTATAGTCACCTATAAAAGTTACTACAGGAGCTAAAGATATGCTATTTGCTTCCATAACAAAAAATTAATCAACAGTATTTTGACAAAAAACTTTATTTAATATTCAAGAAAAAATTGTTTTTTTTTTTTTTGCAGGGGTGGGAGGTTGCTAAGGATTGAATTTAAGATCTCACAAATGCTAATAAGCACTCAACTACTGAGCTATACCCCAGATCCTTAAAACTTTTTAAAAAATATTTATTTTTTAGTTGTAGTAGGACACAATACTTTATTTTATTTATTTATTTTTATGTGGTTCTAAGGATTGAATCCAGGGCCTTGTACATGCCAGGCTGGAACACTCTACTAGCTACAACCCTAGTCCCCTTAAAACATTTTGTGTAAAGTTGTACCAAGGAAAATTTTAATGACTCACATTTATTGAGCATTTAATATAATAATTTAATATACTTTTATTATTTAATTCTCCTAGCAATTCCCAAATGGGATGTTAAGATCACCATTTTACAAATGAAGAAGTTGATGATAACTGGCTACAGCCACTCAGAGAATAAATGGTTGAGCTGAAGCAATCAACTCACAGTTGTCTGGTGGTTGGTTTTAAACACTATCATTATTCTTCCTCTTCTTAAATCACTTTAGTTGCATCTGAAACTCCCTCAATGAAAAGTTCATCTCATCAAGGCCAATCCTTTAGCTAACTCCATATATTCTGTCTCCAAAATGTATCACAGATCTGACCTCTTCTTGCCATGTCCTCTAATCCAAGTTACCAAAAATTATTCTAATAGCATCTTGTCTGCATCCCTTCTTTCACTGTTGTCCTCAATAGTCTATCACCCACACAGCACCACATGTGTTTGTTAGATCATAAAGAAGATTACAATTCTCTTCTAAGTTAATACCTTCCATTTGTCTCCAATTCCAATTAACATAACACCCAAGTTAACTTATCGAGTTCTCATAGGTCCTGGATGACATGGTCTTAGCACACAGAAACCTAACCAAGCTATTTCTTCTGCTAGTGCCTCTACAACTACTGTTCTTAACAACTACCATCTGTCCCCACTGTAGTGCTACACAGCAGACTTCTTTTCATTGTTCAGTGTAATTCTTCAGATGTTGGTCTGTTTGCTTATTTGTGAGTTTGTTTCATGGGCTTTTATGTGTGAAAGAGGTTTTTGATAATGATATCAATTTCTTTAAAAGATTCACATGTTCTTTTTCATCATGAGTCAGCTTGAGCAGGCTTTAAGCAAAAAATATGTTCATTTTTTCATTATAATAGTGGCAACAGTACCAAGAACATAAAAAGCACAGATATCCAAATCTGAAATCAATTTTCCAATTCAAGCAAAGCATTGCTTCCTTTAATATTGCATGGCTCTGTGTTCTTATCCTGAATGGCTACAGTTGACTGACAAATTTCAGCAGTACCTCTGGGAGGCACTAGGAGGCACTGAGGAGCTGTTCCTACTCCCTGAAAGGTATACTTTTGTCCTATGTGAATTTATGCATATTCTGATGTACTCATTTGTCTGTTCAGTGGTACGTAACAGAAGACAATGTGAATAGAATTAGAGTGGTCATTTTCAATAACTTCAATCCCAACATGCCCACTGTCACCTGGCCAACCTCATATGCATACACCATTTTGTTTGGCAAGATGTAGAAGGTCATCACAGTGGTTCTGTGTGTGTGTGTGTGTGTGTGTGTGTGTGTGTGTGTGTGTGTGTGTGTACACATACTGGGGGTGGAACCAAGGGCCTCACACTCTACAATGAGTTTCAGCCCTAGTCCCATAGCAATGGGTCTTAAACTTCGGCGTGCAACCAAGTTGCTCATTTAAACACAGATTGTTGGGCTCTATCCAACCCCCATCCTCTCAGAGTTCTGATTTAGTAGGTCTGGGGAAGATTACCAAAAAAGTTCCATGCTGATGTCATTGCTGCTGATCTGGGAAGTACATTTTGAGAACCACTGTTTTAAAGTCTTTTGAAGTATATTCATTTAGGAACATATAGGTGGTGCTCCTTAATCTGAGGACGTCCTTACCTGAAATCTGGAATGACTCCACTAGACCACCAGGGACATACAAGGATAGGCACATTTAAAAATCACACTTGCAAAAGTCTGCTTAGTGATGTCATCTACAATCATGCTGCAGGGTTAGAGATGGCCATGAAAACACAGGTATACTAAGCAGCCTACCAGTGGGCTGTTCAGGACTGTTGACCACTGGGCCAACAATAATCAGCAACCCAAGTTACTTCTATCCTCAAAGCTCCTTCATCTCAGGTAGCAATAAAGAGGAAGGTAAAGGAAAAGGTGCCAAGTCCCCCAACTTCCTTTAAGCAGATTTCCCAAAAGTCTCACGAAACACTTCCTCTTATATTTACTGTGTAGAACTCAGTCATAGTAACTACTAAAGAGGTTGGAAAATGTCATCTTTTAACTAAACTATGAGCCAGCTCCAAATAATACAAGGACTCTATTTGTAAGGAAGAGAAGAATGGTATGCAACTAACTGGTTGTCAATGCCACAATGAGAACAAAATACTCAGTTTACGATGAATGATAAGGTTTAGAGTTGTAATTAAACTTACAAAACTTGTATCCGATTTGAATTGTCCCATGGCTTGTCTTCATCCTTCCTGAACCATTTTGTTTCTAGCATCTACTAGATGCTCAATAAATATTTGTTGAAAGAGTATTTGTACTTGTTTGAATACTACTCCGAGGATCAATTAACATATCATCATTATATAAAAATAAAAGTAAGCTTCACATTAAAATAAAAGTAAGCTTCCGCCTTGCCCCCTGAAGATCACAGTGCTGCCCATTTAAAGGTACTCCTGGTAAGACTGCAGCTGAACACTTCATCTTAAGGATGAAGGGGGTTACATAGATAAAATTCCTAGCCTAGTTCTTTAACATAGGCTCTCCAGAACCAGGAAGTTAAGCATAGGTTGTGCTTGCCAATTTAGTAGCTTTTCCAGGTACATGGAAGACCTGAGAGAGGGAAGGAAGGTAGAAAGGGAAGACAGATATTTCCTTTCCCAGTTCAGAAAAGTCTTCATCCACCATTCTGGGAAACATGTTCTGTCTCTCTCAGTGCAAGTGTATTTAGCTTATCTGCATTCAATAGCCCAGTTCTAGCAGTCACAAGAGAACTGTACAGTGTTACATGCAAGATGTCCACACAATTCCTCCACAACCTTACTGGGCCAAAAAGAGGTGGTACTGATAGCAGCCCATTGATCTTAGATGCTGAGAAGGAGCTGTTTTTATGATTAATCAAAATATTCTTCCATAGATTTATGGCAGTCAGACTGTGGAAGAGCTCAGAGCAGTTGAAATACCCAAAGGGAAATAAAAGGCTTCAGAACAAAGCATGCCTGAAATGTGATAATTTGAGAAGCTGCAATTCTAGAAAGAACATTTTTTTACTCTTCAAGTAAAATCTGCATATTGTTGTTAAAAAAAAAAAACTAGCACTGAATCTAAAGCCTATTCAGTGAAAACTATAAAACACCTCTCTGAAAACTCACTGTTGGGGCTAGGGTTGTGGCTCAGCGGTAGAGCATGTGAGGCACTGGGTTGGATCCTCAGCACCATATAAAAGTAAATAAACAAAATAAAGGTATTGTGTCCATCTACAAACAAAAGGAAAAAAAAAGCTCACTGTCACCATTCTTAGTTACAGAAAAGTGAGGGTATATTGGGTTTAGGTGCTCTAATGTTCTCAATAACACAGGTAATAACCATGTGACTGACTGCTGGCACCAAAGCTGACCTGAGCTGGTCACAGGGATGAGAGTAGGGATCTTACTAAACTAAACTGTATCTTAAGATCAGTTCAGAAACCTCTTCATAGCTCCAAGGTCACCTTTTAAGACTTTTACCTCCCTAACTGTTATCAAAGCAGGTCCATAACTAAGGATTCACCAGCATTGCAAAACAAAAACTGAAATCAAGATAATGTTACATAAACTCATAACTCAATACTCAGACTTCCTGTAAGATCATCTACTCTTGACTTGCTTCCTAACTTTCTATTATTAAAACAAATGTTCTTTAGTTTAAATGATGGCCATATTTAAAGCTATATATGTCACGGAGGTTTTAAGTTTGTTTTTATTTTAAATATCCTTAGGTGACAAAATAGGAGCATTGGTAGTTTCACAGTGAATTAGTCTATACTGGGGTAGATGCTGCTGATTAAGGAAATCGAAGATCTGCATTATATGAGGCTTATGTTTCCTCAGCTCTGACTTCTCCTTGAATTGGCCAACTTGCTCAATCTTCCCTGGCTAGGGGCAGCCGTCCTGCACAGCAGACGGCACTCTGTTACCCAAGACCACATATAACATTTTCAATCACTCTTTCTCTTACAGTTCCCTAATATGCATTTTAAACTTTAGAGAAGACCAATTCAATAGTGGTATCTGTCCAACATATTTTGTAAACAGGGCTTGTGTCTAAAAATGCTCAAATAAAGCTCCCTCCCCTGAAAAACAAATTTTTTTAAACTCCCAAGACATATGAAAGAAAAAAAAATTTTTTTAATATTACTATTCCTAAAATAATCTAGGCTATAGAGTCAGAAAGCAGACACCAAAAAAAATTAAATCCAGAAAATTACTACAGAATTCTAAATTCCCAGGAAATATTTATTCCATTGGAAAACAAGACTAGCAAGTTTACCACTTCTATTTTAGGTGAGGCAAAGTAGGAACTGCAATAAGTACTTCAATAAGACATAATACAGAAGCATTACAAAAATATAACTTTCCTATTGTTTTTCCTAGTGTAATCATCTAAAATGTAACTAAACTTTCAACAATTGGTAATAATTTAACCCGTTCCTTTTGAATTACAGTTCATTCAATTAAGTAAATACAGTAGGGTTGTGTGGGGAGGTTTAATATTATAGTGCCTACTTATTTTTTCATTAAGAACCTGTGTAACATTTCTTTGTAATTCAATTGACTAAAAAGCCAACTAAATGTGATATTTTGTGATATGATGATCAAAAGTTCTACTAACTCAGGCAGTGACTTTTAAAAGCATAAGGAATTATAAAATAGCAATACCTCAACTAATTCCTTAAGCGGCTTTTGTGTTAGTTATTTTCTACTTGGGAAAGTTAGAGTTAAGAAGGTCTTCCTCCAGGACTTAAGCAGGCAAGCTTAAAAACATGCTGATAATTTAACATCCTTCCAAACTCAGACAACACATTGCTTTAGTAGCAAGCATTGGCAAGATGACCATCTCAAAAAAAAAAAATTGTCTAATAAGTAAAAAAAATCAAAGGGACAAAAATTTGAAACATTATACTTTGCTGGTGAGACTTCATATTGGTATAACCACTCTGGAAAGCAGTATGGAGATTCCTCAGAAAACTTGGAATAGAACCGCCATTTGACCCAGTTATCCTCACTCCTAGGACACTGACCAGAGCAATTAGACAAAAGAAATTAAAGGGATATGTGTAAGAAAAGAAGAACTTAAATTAGAACTATTTGCTGACGATATGATTCTATACCTAGAAGATCCAAAAAGCTCCACCAGAAAGACCCAAAGGACTTAACATCAGCATACTACAGTACACAGCCACATCAATGTTTATAGCAGCTCAACTGGCAATAGTTAAACTATGGGATCAGCCTAATTGACCTTCAATAGATAAATGGATAAAGAAAATGTAGTACATTTACACAATGAAATACTACTCAGCCTTAAAGAAAAAAATGAAATTACAGCATTTGCTGGTAAAGGGATGGAACTGGAGACTATTGTGCTAAGTGAAATAAGCCAATCCCAAAGATCCAAAGGCCAAATATTTTCTCTGATATGCAGATGCTAAATCATCATGGGGCAGGGCAGTCAGGGAATATTAGAAGTACTTTGGATTAACCAAAGGGGAATGAAGGGGAGGGAGGGAAAGAGGAATGGGAAAGAAAGCAGATGAATTGCACATTACTTTCCTATGTGCATATAGGAATACACAAGCAATGTAATTCCACATCGTGTATGACCAGAAGAATGGAAAGTTATGATCCTTATATTTATAATATGTCAAAATATTCTCTTTCATGTATAACTAAATAAGAACAAATAAAAAATTATAATTGAAAACACTGAAGAACATTATAATGTTCTGATAACACTGAAATTGTATGCTTCAACAACACATATACTCTGAAAATTGGACGGACCCAATATGGCAAGGAAATAAAAAACAAAATTACTATGAATAATATAATTGCTGGGGATAGGAATATGGCACAGTAGCCCTGAGTAACAAGGTCCTGGGTTCAATCCCCAGCACATTCACTCAAAAAGATGAAAAATATAATTGGTGGAGAAAATAATCAGAAAGGCCTGGAAACTCTTTTTCTTTCAGTTATCACCTTTCTTGGTTCTACCAAAATTATATTAACTTTTGGGGGCGGGGGCAGGTGCTGGGGATAAAACCCAGGGCCTGGAAGCCAGGTAACTTAAGAACCTCAGGAATAGGAAAATCAAAACTAACCCCCTAGATAAATATTTTCATTACAATGTACTTTAAACACAGTTAAAGTCACTAATTTTAAATGTATAATGCTTTGACAAATGTATATATTTCATGAGCCAAAACCTCTGAGATAAAATTTTGCCAATTCCAAAAATTTCTTACAAGCCTCTTTTCAGGTAATTCCCTCCTCTCACCATTGTCTTCTTTTTTATTTAGTCAGATCTCACTTATCTTAGAGCACAAATATTCAGTGTTAACTATGAGTATCTTGGTGAAACCTCTATTTGCACTTGAAGGAATGTTCTTTTGGTTTAGCATTCTATTAGTGTCAATTAAGATAAAGTAGTTTAGACTGCTGCATATGCTTTTTTGTTCTAGTTGTTCTGTCAACCAGAACAAAGACACTTGTTAAAGTATCCTGTGGAATTGTTTTCTTATCTATTACTTTCACATATTTTTGTTCACACATTTTTATTATGTTATTAAGCACAAATACTTTTAAAATTGTAATTTGTTCCTTAAAATAAAGGAAAACAACTACCCTTCTTTTTTTTATTTCTCAATTTTTTCTTTATTTTTATTTCCCAATATTATAGAACTCAATAAAAGGAACATACACACTCACTGACAATCTCTGTTCACAGTATTAGAAGTCATAAAATAGTATGAGCTCACCATCAGGCAAATATCACTCAGGAAAATGCTTTGAGATTGTCTTGACTCCAGAGTGCCTCAAAATGTGATGCAAGGGGGACCCCCCTAGATTTATGGTAGTCAGTGAAGCCCAGTGAAAATACTCTGTGGCTCTAAATTATAATTACAGCCTCTCGTTAATCTGTCATTTACTAATCGTGGGAGCTTAGTTCTGTTAAGCTCTTTGGGTTTCAATTTTCTTCATTAGTGAAATGAAAATAACAATACAGACCCAATGCTTTTGACAAAGCATTAGTGCATATTAAACAAGATATTTGATGTGAACTCCTCTTGAAAAAGTACAGCAAATAAAATACACATTGATTTTTGCCATAAAGGTACATAAGACTGCTATGCTACAGGGTGGGAGAGAGAAAGGGGTACTTTCTGAAGGGGGGGGGAACTACAATGGACCTAAAACTGACTGCTGGGCCATGCTTCTGTGTGGCAGCATCTAGAAAGAGTACCACTTAAGAACTAGCCTTGCCAGGAATCTACTGGCTACAGAGCATTCAAGAACACAATAGGATTAAAAGAAACCACAGTGGAGTCATTACTGAGAATCAGGATGAGGGAGACTAGAACTCAAACTTATAGGGGAGAGAAGGCCTGAACTATCACATTCGTAGAGGTTTGAGTCAAATAAAAAGGTAGCAACATTCTAGGAGGCAATAACCAAAATTAATACTTTAGCAGAGACATAATAAAGGGCAGTGCTAATATTTTATTTAAAGATTTTCAAAATTTAAAAACGTCTGCCTTAGGAGTCTAGAAAAAGAGCTGATTATAGATTTGAAGAAGGAAAACTGCATGGATCATCTTGTCCTACCAGAAAGCAATGAAGTAAAGACTAGCAAGGCTGCACAAAAGGACATAGAGGCCAAGTGGAAAGGATCCCCTGCCATAGATTATGACAAGTGGAGCACCAAGGAACAATGGATATCAATGCACAACAAAAATACTTAATTCCATAAATTCAACTGATATTTTTTAAAGAAAAGGTGAACATTAGAGGACAGATGAAACCAAGTCATTAAATAAGTTAGTAAATATGAAGAACTGATCATTTATATACCTTTCTTTTCCCACAGGATAATCAAATACAGTATTTAAAAGCTTATCTTTCTAAAAATATTTTGGCTATTCTTGAAGAAGTAATTACAAAATTAGATTATCACCTATTTTCACTTCTAAAGAAATAATAGATCTTGAGAATGATTTTCAACGGTTGCTGATATTACATGAAAACAAGACAATGCATGCCTTTCAAGGGAAGTACGCAGAACCAACTATGAAGCACTCTGAGGATCAAGACTGAACCTGATGAAGTCTACAAATCTAAATACCCATTTACAGAAAATAAAGGTATGAAAGAACACCATGATAATGCAATCAGTCAAATTCCGACTTTGGAAGAAATATGAGATAGTAAATGGCCCAATGTCTTCAACAACTGGAGGAGAGTAGGGGTGGGACACACACAGGTGGGAAAGACATAAGGAGTGAAAGAGAAGGGTTAGAGGGACAGGAGACAGAAGAGAGGAAGGCAGAAATGGCAAGGGAACTGAGGGAAGTTGGCAAAAGGGGATTAAGAACTTAGGAGACATCATCCAAGTGTAATATTTATTTTCAAAAAAATTAAAAATCTTAACATTTATAGATACCTGATTATATTACTGAATTACTAGCTTATTAAGTATAATAATAGTAGTGGTTATTTTTAAGAGAACCAATTATGCATATGTATATACATACACACATATATATACACACACTATAATAAATATAGCTGAAATAATATGATGTCCAGAATTCATTATTTTAAAACTTGGGGAAGGGGTTATAAAAACATAGTTATATATAACATATATTTGGTTATGAGTTACTTATAATTAAGGGAAGGGCACATGAAGGCTTATTATACTGTGATGTCTACTCCAATACATTTGAAAACATTCCTCAATAAAAAATTTAAGCTAATAAGATTACCTTGAATTATTTTTGGAATAAAATAGAATATAAATAAAAATATAAAAGACTGGGGATTATTAAATTGTTGTTAATAGGTATAATATATGCTACTTAAAGACTCATTTCATTAAATAATTTGAATTTCTAATGATATGGTGTTTAAGATTCTGAAATAAAGTGCATGTTGGGCTGGAGGTGTGTCTCAATGGCAAGGAGATTACCTAGCATGTATGAGATACTGGGTTCCATTCCAAGAAACTCAAAGAAGAAAAGAGGAAATACGTGAATGTTTTTAAATCCATAAGAAAAATAACAACCAACCTCATTTCATAATTCCTAGATTATAAATTATTTTGAATATTTTAACAAAACATAATGTCCATTGACTCAAGTTAGTGTGAAAGATTACACCTTAATCAGAGGAGCACTGCTTTGCTAAATCTGTGAACCTCAGAATGGGGTTGTGGCTCAGTGTTAGAGCGCTTGCCTAACACACATGAGGCCCTGGGTTTGATCCCCAGCACCACATAAAAAAACTAAATAAACAAAATAAAGGTTACTATGTCCATTTACAACTAAAAATATTAAAAACAAAACAAAAAACCTGTGAACCTCTAATATGGTATGGAGATATGTGAGCCTGTGCATGTATATGTGCTTAGGCAAAAATGGCTCCCATGCAAGTGAGCACATTTGTACATGTGTGTTTTGCATTCATGCTTTTTTGTGGAGAAAGAATCAGGCTTTAATTACAACAGTCTGTGACCCAAGAAGAATTTTTAGAAAATCTGGTTTGCTTAGATCTGCTTAATTATCAATTTTCATATACACAAATTCAGTTTCCAAGGATCCAGCACATCTGCAGCCATAGTCATCAAGACTCTCATGCCCCTCCATGGGAAGCCCTTGCACACTCATTTCCCTGGAGCTCCAAATACACCAAACTGCTGTAAGTCAAATAAAGGAACCCTGGTTGTTTCTGACCTGCTTTCCTTGTACCACTCCTACCCCATCCCTTCCTTGACAGCTAATTCATGCTCTTTTCCAAAAAAAAAGGAACTCAGCTGTCACCTGCTCTGGGGTGCCTCCCTATCTGTGTCACTAGGGCCCACGCAGCACTGCTCCACTTTACCATGCATAGGGGCCTCCCCTACCAGGATGCTAATCTGCAGTTGTGCACTGGGTCTGAGGTCTGGAAATGTGGATTCCAGCTGTCCCTGTGTCCCACAAGGAGGATACTTCTGGGCTGTAAACAGTATGTAATCGGCTCAAAAATGGTCCTTAGAGAGACAGAGATCACACTACATGCCAGTTTCTCTGAAGCCCTTCCTGAGACACCTAGTATCTGCTTAAAGTCATTATTCTGGCTACGTCTGAAGGACAAATGACTAAAAAAATTTCTCAGGTTCCAAAGGAACTGAGTACTCTATAAAGTCTGAATTCATCTGTGCCAGTGGGGTTGCCTCTAAGCCCCTTAGTGGCATCAAAGACTCCTCACCACCTTTTTCCCTGAATTCCCTACCATACCACCCCAATTCTGTTATATAATTTTCTCACCCACCACCCCTGACATTTTTTTCCAGTTCTGGGAATCAGTCTGAGGACCTCAGGCATGCCAGCCAAACACTCTATCACTGAGCTACATGTCCCACCTTTATACTAAAACCTCAGGGAAAAGGGGGAAAAGAAAGTTGACAATTATAATGATTTAATCTGAAAACCACAACCATAAGATCCATCCTCTGGAGAGGCACAAGTTAAAGGAAAATAAAGCTGTAAACAACAAAAACAAATCCCATCTTTCTGTGCCTCAAATCCTCAGAAATTCCCTTAGTTTTATTGATGAAAAACAGAACATGGAAATATGTTTGCCTACAGGAAGTGAAAGATTAGAACAAACCAGTTATATCAGATCATTCAAGAATTATATAATATTTGATCTTACACTGTTTCTTGAATTAAGAGCCTGGCTTTGCCAGAAATCAATGATTCACTTTTGAAAGCACACCATGATTCCATACTTTCACATCTAGGAATGGAAAAATAAGCTTTTTTTAAAATCCATTTCAGAGTACAGGATTTTAATTTGTCAATATTTTACAGGGTTATTAAAAGCTATGCTACATGCCAAGAACTGTGCAATCAAGTGTTAATTATTCTCATTCTATAGATTAAAAAGCTGAGGCTCACAGAGGATAAAGTTTATTCAAAATCACAAGGTCTTAAAATATGACCAAAAGGTTGTGCTCTTTGTATCACACCACATTGTTCTCCATTCCACTTCCATATTTCTATACATTCTAGCTTTATTTTTCCTGTTAATCTCTAACTCAATCATTAGAAGGGAATATATAAAAATGTTGTCTAGCATTTAAGACATAATTGTTGAAAGATAATGCCTAATATTAAAAAAAAGCCATTATTAAAGTCATTATTCTGGCCATGTCTGGCTGTGTCTTCTTGGCTACATTTTGGGATGAACCTCAGGAGACAGACAAAAACTTAAATTGCTCAGAATTAAATACTCTATGGGTGTTTGCTGAGATTATTTCACAACCAAGATTACATAGTGCCCAAATGAAAAATCTTCTAGGCTAAAATTACCAAAGCTTGGAACTATGGATGTAACTTAATGATATTGCACTTGCCTAACATGCATGAAGCCCTGGGATCAAGCCTCAGTGCCACAAAAAGAAAAGAGAAAAATAAAAAATAAATAAAATTAGAGCAACTGTATTTTATGAGGCAAATTTGGGACCCTTAAAATCCATTTTACTATTTGGTACAGTGGAGAATTACTGAGAACCTGAGACCTGCCCTTCAATCTGATTCATGAAGAAAGGAGTGCCCTTTACTTTGCAATGTCAACCTCATCAATTTGCAATCTACCACTCCCACCCCATGATAAGCCAGGAAACATAAAAGACTATTTTTTTCTTCTCAAAGTTTACTTAAAAGAAAGTGCTACCAAATATGCCTAAGGCCCTGGGTTCAATCTCCAATACAGCAAAAAGAAATGGAAAAAAGAATAAGAAGAGAGGACTAGGAGGACCACTGTTATCTGAACAAAAGAAAATGTTCCATTCCCAATTAGCAAAATAAAAAACTCTGACTCCAGGCCTATCCTGCTGCCCATATTATCCTAAGCCCAAAAAGTTATCACAAGGTACCACGCCGTACCTTGTGACAAAATCATAGAATTTGGAGGGAAATGGATGGCATTAGAGCAGATTATGCTAAGTGAAGCTAGTCAATCGTTAAAAAACAAATACCAAATGACCCCTTTGATATAAGGGGAGTAAACAAGGACAGGGTAAGGATGAAGAGCTTGAGAAGAAGATTTACATTAAACAGGGATGAGAAAAGGGGAGGGGAGGGGAGGGGAGGGGAGGGGGGATAGTAGAGAATAGGACAGACAGCAGAATACATCAGACACTAGAAAGGCAATATGTCAATCAATGGAAGGGTAACTGATGTGAAACAGCAATCTGTATACGGGGTAAAGTTGGGAGTTCATAACCCACTTGAATCAAACTGTGAAAGATGATGTATTAAGAACTGTGTAATGTTTTGAACGACCAACAATAAAAATAAAAAATAAATTAAAAAAAAAAAAAAAAAAAAAGTTATCACAGAAGATGATCTGAAGTATAGGAGATATATCCACTCTCAAACACTGAAATACAGTAACAGGAGAAATGGTTAGCTCCTCTGAGAAGAAAAAGCAGGAAAGTGGGACAGAAGCTGGCAAGGATAGAAGGAAAACTCACTCTTTTGCATCTTTTTTTTTTTCAATTTTTTTTTTTTTTGGAGTTGTAGATAGACAGCATGCCTTTATTTATTTATTTTTATGTGGTATTGAGGATCGTATGCAGTGCCTCACATGTACTAGGCAAGCGCTCTGCCACTGAGCTACAGCCCCTACCCCTGAATCTTTGTATTTTTAATTAGGTAAATATATTACCTACTCTGAAAATCTGAAAATAAAGCACAATCTAAGTAAAAGCCAGATTATCCAAGAACTGCAAACCTGCATTCCAACAGGATTCTTAAACTGAAGAACACCTGACACTGTCATCAGCCAATAGTGCAGTATGTAAATGAGAAGACAATGTGGAATTCACCATATGGATGTCATTAAGTAATCACCTTACACAGAATACTCTAAACCACTGCTTTTCAAACCATCTGCAGGGAAGAACTAGTTGTCATCGTCCTCAATTCAAATTTCTAATCCATCATGAACTAGTTCTTTTACGAAATATAATTAAAAGTGAATTACTAGAAATGTGATCAGATGTTGAGTGTCACAGGAGGGTCAATTTGTTATAAAAGCTTCTAAACTTACTCTCATTTTCTGTACTTACCTTGTCATAGACCAGTAACAAAGTGGGACCACACCAATAAAACAGACCACACCTTTGGGCACCAACTTAAACAGAGAACTTTAGTGAAAAATTAACTCTGATTATGAATATGAATTACGTATTATGAATAATGCTCCTGAACAGCATGGTTATTTTTGTTTTCTTGAAATATCATAAATTATGCCAGTAATTATATCATCCTCTGTTGTGGCATTCCAGCTTAAAAATATAATTGTGGCTACCTGAAAAAGGATGTATGTATGGAATTATGGCACTAAATTCACCTCCCAGCTTTATTTCTGACTTCACCTAGAATTCCAATTTCTCATTTGCAATGTCACAAATTATCCATTCATTTGACTTCAAATGCACTTTACCTTGTTTTTTCATCAAGCTGTATTTATACAATACTGTACTATTAAAATAGTGTCATATATCCAGGCATGGAACACACACCTGCATCCCAGGTACTCAAGAGGCTGAAGCAGGAGGATCCCAAGTTTAAGATCAGCCTGGTCAACTTAAAATAAAAAGGAAGGAAGGAAGGAAGGGAGGGAGGGAAGGAAGGAAGGAAGGAAGGGAGGGAGGGAAGGAAGGGAAGGAGGGAGGGAAGGAAGGGAGGGAGGGAGGGAAAGAAGGGAGGGAGGAAGGGAAAGAAGAAAGGGAGGAAGGAAGGGAGGAAGGAAGGAAGGGAGGAAGGAAGGGAGGAAGGAAGGCTGGGATGTAGCCCAGTGGTGCAGCACTTGTTTATCACCCTACATGAGGCCCTAGGTTCCATCCCTAGTCTGCAAAAAGAAGAAAAAAAAAAGTCATCTAAAATGTTACCTTTAACAAAGTGATCATAGTAAATTTATGAGTAAAAAAAGTAAAAACTCATATTCACATTATCATAATCCCAAACCAAAAGATAAGAAAACTGTTTTCAAAATGTACCATGCAGTATAAAAGAATGAAAAGAAACCACCATCTGTGGCCACTGCCAATGGGCCATCAAGAAACTCAGAGCTACCCCTTTAAGGCTGAAGGACCATAAAGAAATAGGCTTTCTTAAATTAAAAAAAAAATACAAAAATTATACAGTAATTACACGTTATTCTCCACAGTAATGAAAAACAACACAGACAACTGGTTTCTGACAAGGCTCCTCACACGGAGTTGATTAGTGGGAAGTACTCAATATGCTGAAGTCTGAAAAGTGACAACTTTTGCTATATTGTCACTGAATTATGGTATTAGAACTGCAAGTTCTCTGGAAATCAGATCAAGACTTGCTCTAGGAAGTATGCTATAGACTGAATTTGGAGCTTCTTGGGAATTTGCTCTCTCATTACACAACCATTAGGCACCCATTATCTGTGAAAGTCCTGGTGAATGTGCACAGAATAGACACTTGGTCCTTGAGGCATTTGTAGTCATTAGGGAAGCAGGCAAACACAAAATACTCACAGTATGGGAATAACACTGTAATCAAAGTAATTACTCAATTAGGAACAAAAAGAGGAAATACCGATTTTCCTGGGAATGACAGGGAGGGCTAAGGGGTAAATATAGGATGAGTGGCAGGAAGGTTTCCAGGTGGCCAGGGGACACCATAGTAGGTGTGGGGACAATTTGAGAGAAAAGAAAATGGGCAAGTTGAGAAAGACACTACAATGTTACTTTTGTATATCAAATTAGTTAGGCTAGGCTATGGAACCCAGGTATTTGGTCAAATACTTGTCCAGATGTTGCTGTGAAGGTTATTTTTTAGATGTGATTAACACTAACATCAGCAGACTCTGAGCAAGTGGATAACCCTCCACAATGCAGGTGGGCTTCATCCACTCAGAGAACCTGGCCTTCAGACTAGAGATGCCACATCAACTCTTCCCTGGGTTTCCTGTCTACTGACCTGCCCCTACAACTGCATGAGTAAATTTCTTAAAATAAGTATTTTTATGTATCTATCTATACAGTCTACTTGTTGTATTTCACTGAGAATCCTGACTAATACTGTCATGTTGAGTTCAAGAAAACTATGAGTAGTACAAAATGACTGAATTATAAAGGGCACACACAGAAGTTGAGGGACACGATGCAAAGACAGAAAAGTCTTAGCCACAAGGTCTGGACACTGGGAGTTTATACCTACCCTGGGGCAAGAGATAGCCACCTAAGCAAAGGAGGGGCATGACCAGAAGGTCATTTCAACTACAACTCACTTGCAGCAAATGAATAGAAGACAGTGTTGGGCTGGGGATACAGTTAAATTGGTAGAGTGCTTGCCTCGTAGGCACAAGGCCCTGTGTTCAATCCCCAATACCAAACCAGAAATAAAGAAAAGAGTGGGCAGAAAGACCAAGTAGGTAGTGATTGCAATAGCCAGGGTAGGACAAGGTGATTAATTTGGGTGGTGAGAGGATCAGAGCTGCAGCAAAGTCCAAAGCTATGTCAGTAGGGTAAAAATCAACAAGACTTTAAAGGTTAAAGAAGAAAAAAACTTCATGACTGAGATTTCTGACTCTAGCTCCTAGATTAATGGATGGTGGTACTACTCTACATTATGGTAGGAAGATGACAGGAGGGAGGAGGAAAATGAATTCATCTTTGGATACGTAAAACAGGACACATCTACGAAATATCTATGTGGACACATTGAGACATCTGAAATTGAGGATCTGGAACAAATCTGGGCTGGAGACAGTAATATGGGAGCAGATAAGCTATAGCTATGGATACAGAAATTGGGTAAAGTAGAAAAAAGAGCCAGCAATGGAATATTAAAATGTACCAACCTTCAAAATGACAGTGAGATAGAAGAAAGAGAGTGGAAGGTCAAGAAAAAGAGCCTAGCAATGACCATAAGTGCCAAAAAGCAAACAGGACAAAGACCCAAGTATGATAGGAACTGTGGAACAAAATATTCAAAAAAAAAAAAAAAATAACAGTGACCTAGAGAGTTGCTAAGCAAGTAGACAGTGACTACAGACACTAGACTGTAAAACAAAGACTGGGAAACAATCCTTTGTGGAATTCTAGAACTGTCCATCCCTACTGACACAGACACTGGATGTACTGCACTGTAGTGGTCTCTAAAGAGGAATGCTGACCATGGGACAACAAAGACCACTGGGCATCAGTCTCAGATGATCTGGCATTTCATTTGGGTTATGATATTGGGAATGTTGGTCATATGTCAAAAAGTTGGGAACTATTCACAATTGACAGCCTAATTGATTTCCAAATAAAAGGTCTCAATGAATGTTCTATAGGAGAAAAAGTTATCCTAAAAATAATGTATTGATAGTTTAAAGTATAATTTATAATTATAGGGATCAATGGTCAGGAATATTCTGTGTACAATTAGTATTGTGTCCCAGAATGGATGCTGAAAAAGAAAAAAATCTTATATATTTGCCAAAATAGAGCACCTTCATAAAAGCATGTTTGAGCATGCAAAGAAGTAGTAGTTGATTACTGCACTCAAATTGTAGCATGTCTTCAGGAAAAAGAATTCTGTATCAAAGCAGACTAACATTCAGAATGGTTAATAGTAAAACATTACTGAGTACTTATTATGTATAAGGCACTATGCCCTTTAACCCCCACCTATAAAATAATACTATTATCTTCACTTTACAAAAGAGAAAACTGAGGCAGAAAGATTAAATAATTCCCTCAAGGCCACAGAACTCAGAAGGCAGAAAGGAAATTTGAACTCAAGAAACTTTGCTAATGAGGACACTTTACAGTCGCATAGAGCAAACTGCTCTCCAACTTGTACTTTCTCCTGCTCCTACACCACAGCTCTCTCTGAGGTTTATTCTGGTGGGTCCTATGCCACTGTGTACAAATGACGAATTGTTTGCTAACCCTTAAATTTTGCAGTGTGCATTTGGATTAGAGTGTTTGCTATAGACCAACACTGTCTATCAATATCACAGTAGCAAAAAAGTAGAAAAGAACCTGTTATTTGCTAGGAAGCTAGGAATCAGAAAGGAATGAATGCAAAATCTAAATCAGAGTGGAAAAATTAATTTTTCAAGGGCGAAAGACAAATGAGTCAGAAAAGTATTAGCTTTCACTTGGTCCATAACCAACATATATTAATATGGCTCTTTCCATAACTATTGAAATAAGATTCCATTGTTTGTTCCAAGAAATCTCCTGAGACATGATGACCACCCACAAGCAATCATCAGGGAGTACAAGAGCTGCCATTACAGCTCTCCTGCTACCGAAGGCATATGAACTCCATCCCAGGATGATAAACTGCTTCCACTCCAACCCCTGAAGTCCTTACCTGAAGAAGGGGAAAGAGAGTGGGGGGAGAAAAGTAAAAAATAGTGGAGAGGAATAAGACAAATAGGAGGAGGAGAAAACAAAACAATTGTGTAAGAGATATGATGTTTCTTAGATAAAGACCAACACCAAGTCAGGTTAGCAGTGAAGATCTGATCCTATGCTTTTTTTACTAGTTTTTCAACACGTCACCATAACTACACAATATAAGACTTTCAGGAGCAGAAAATCGGCACAGAAATCCAAATAAACGCATCCTGTATCCAGGAGAGAAGGCTTCCTCTCCAAGCCATCTATGGGCCATCATTTCACCCTGACCTGAGTACTATGTATCTCATTACCTATAGGTGACTGGTTCCTGGACCCTCCACAGATACCAAAATCTGTGGATACTCAAGTCCTTTATATAAAATGGCATAGTATTCACATAGAACTTACACATGTCCACTTGTATACCTTAAATCATCTCTAGATTACTAATGATAACTAACACAAGGTAAATGTTATGTCAATAGCTGTTTTACTATATTGGAGTAAGGAAAAAAGTCTGCATGTGTTCAGAACAGATACAATATTTTTCTATTTCTTTTTCTTTTTGTGGGGCGTGGGGGGGAGAACGTTGCTAGGGATTGACCCCAGGGCCTCACATACGCTAGGCAAGCCCTCTACCACTGAGCTACATCCTCAGTGAAATTTTTTAATTTATTAATATTTTTGTTCCACAGCTGGTTAAATCTAGATGTAAGATTAATAGAGAAGGCAAACTGTATTTGATTTTGTTCAGAACTGGCCTTGGATGCAGAATCCTGATTCTTAGGTAAAATAAGGTAAATTATTATTCTAAATATAAATAAAATTATTTCTGGAAATAATATAAAATTATTTCTTGGGTAGAAATAATATAAAATTCATAAAGTTGGGAGTCTCCTCTATAGTAGAATCACAGAATACAGTTCATAAATTTTGAAAGAATTTGTCAGATCTGTAGATTTGTAAAATCATGATTGAATTTAAGAGTCATATTTAGCTTATGGTAAGTATTCATAAAAATAAAATCACAACTAAATTTTGTCATATAATTAAATTTAATCAATCAAAAACATAATCAATCTAGATAATAAAGTGCTTTCACAGAGTATATCATTTATAAAACTTAAATGAGAAATATACCACAGTGATATTCCCAACAACAAAGGCATCATAACCTCCCTATCAGACTAAGCAGAAATGGAATATGAATAAATGGAAATGCAATAATCAAGCAACATTACAGAAAAATGTTTAGAAGTGTTTGCATATGTCAAAGACTAATGAACTGTGATTCTATTTGTGTTTATTGTCCTGAATTACATCATCTTAAAATAATATAAGATTAAAATAACTAACATTTGCACTAAAATATAGGAGCAAATGTCTTTGATAATTTTAATAAGAGGTCAAGCAGGTTACCTGACAAAAAGTCTCCAGGTGGGGAATATTCCTCACCCCTGAAACCCCAAATGCATTCAGTACACTGTAATTCCTGTTATACTTCAGTACCTCCCAACTTCCAAAGAAAGATCCCAGACCCACTATACAAGATACATATCCAATTCTAGGACAGTGGTTGTTCCTTCTTAGCTGCAAAAGGTGACTTTTCTTTGAAAAGAATTGAAATTGAAGGTAAAATATCTCCCCTCCCCCCCACACACACACACCTTTGGGATGAGCTCCAAATCTAGAAAACCAGTTGGTACTGGTAAGAATTTCAGCAATTATTAGGTAGTGAATGGGAGAAATGCCAGCTCAATAGGACATACCCAAGATGGAACTGGACAGAGCAGATGAAACCAGCACTTAAGACTGAAGCTGAAGGACAGGGCTGGGCAGCACAGGGTTTCCTTGAGGCTCTAGAATGAAAGGCTGTACCCCTTGGGCCACATGGGCTGAATCTAAGAGACCACACAAGTGAGAAGAAAACAGGGTCACGCCAGGCATGATGGCCCTTGCTTGTAGTCCCAGAAACTCAAGAGGCTGAAGCAGCAGGATGGCAAATTCAAAGACAGCTTCAACAACTTAGCAAGGCCTTCATAAACTTAGTGAGGCCCTGAGCAACTTAGCAAGATCTTGTCTCAAAATACAAAAAAAAAAAAAAAAAAAATACAAAAAGAAAATTTAAAAGACTGGGGATGTTGTAGCTTAATAGTAGAGTGACACTGGGTTTAATCTTCTCCAGTATTAAAAAAAAAAAAAAAGGAAAAAAGGGAGGAAGAGAGGAAAGAAGGAAGGAAGGAAAGAAGCAAGCAAGCAAGCAAGTAAGGAAGGCCAAAACCCTCCTGGAACACACACATGCCCAGAATTTGGGACTGCCATCCAAATACAGGCTCTCCCATCTGCTTCTACCTTCACAGTTTGTGCAGCATTCCCAGGCAACATGGGAAACAGACACATGCCTGTACTCAGTGAAACTAAGACATAGCTGTGTAAACCCCTTTCAGCTCACAGCCCAGACCTGTGCATGACCCACAGTGTGAAGTATATGGTAAAGGGAAAGCAAGCAGTTGCTTAGACCTCCCTTTTGGTGCTGAACCAGGACAAAATGTACCATTCTTCAAAACAAAGGTACAATTCACCTTTAGCAATTTTTCCTAAAGAAACAAGAATGGCAGATACCTGCCTGGGCCTGCTTGGCTTTACTTGGAAATAAGCAGCACAGCTTGTCAATGCAACTGTCACTCAGGATTAAATGTTTAGGACATCCCATCACTGATCTAAAAGGACTCATTCACAGAGGCAAATGAAAACTAAAGACCCAACATGACCTTTCTGTGCTTCTCAGCACTTCTGGAGCCTTTGACCTATCTTTCTTCCCTCCTCTCCCTTTTTAACCCCTCCCTTTTCCTTCACTGTCACTCTAACTCTTCTACACCTCCACCTTTTAAATGTCCTGCCTTGTGATGAACTCATTTTTTTAAACAGGCAAAACAGCTTTTAAGAGAAAGAAACCACATTACTGGAGAGTAAATCAAGAAAGCAGCCCTTCACAGTCACCATGGTGCTCATGCTTCAACCTAAGTTGAATGGGATTTTGAACTGGTAGTACTAACTAATCAAAGGAGGGTGCTTTAACAAATCCTTCCAAAAATACACTTGAAAATGAGTTTTTTAAACTTGTGCCCATTTCTTCACAGGAAACATTAGTTGAACACAAACTTAGTTTCTGAAGCACATATTTAGAGTAACACTTACAATGGTTTTGCTGCATAGAATGCTTTTTCGGTTCCAACAGGGCTGTGAAGCTCCCTTAATTAGCCCCCAACACCCTCTGTTAATTACTTCATCACATGGGTTCCAGGTCAGATATCAGAGGAACAAGGTGAAACAAGGTACCAGTAAACAAAGTGAGAATGGAAAGGGAAGGCCTGGATGTGGGCAGCAACAGAACCAGAGGCTTCAAATGGGAGGTAAGGGGAAGGAGGACAGACACAGCAAGAGTCCATGAGGCAGATTTCCAATGGGGAGAGGAAGTCCAGAGACTACCTCCTCACTACCTCCTCCCACCAACCCCTGCAGGGCTCCACTGCAGGAGAAGAGTCAACAGCCAATCAGGTGTCTGAAGGTAGGGCATAGCCAACATCCAGTCTGGTGCACTGGAAAAACCAAAGTGGTAAGATAATGGTATTCCCTTTTCCTAAATGCCATTGTGCAAGGCCCTTTCTTACTTCCTGGTAAGATAAGGTTTTATCATTTCCTGGTACAGACAAGGGGGGGTACAGGGAGATTTAAAAGTTTGCTCACAGCACCCAGTAAGTATTGAGGTCAGGAATCAAACTCGTGTTCATCTGGCTCTCCTCTGCCCTTGTTTCTTTTGGGAACAGATTTCTCTCAATTCTATGATAAGGATTCAGATACCAGAAATGGGTATATACTCATCATTCCTCACACACAAAAAAAGATCTGCCTATTAAAACAATCCTACTACAATTAAACAGAAAACAAAAACCATCAAGTTAAATAGATAACCTTTCAAAGCATGGCCTGGTTGTTCGGCCTGAGGAGGACTAACGTGCAATCCAGTAGTTCTGCAGGTCCTTCTACCTCATAAACCTCAAGGCGCATACCTTCCTAGAGCAGCCTTGGCCCAAGATATTCCAGAAACAATGTGCTACGTCTTCCATGACAGTCATCAGACACTTTGAAGACCCTTCTGCAGAACCAACAGTTGGCTTCCTCTTCAGAGTTCCACAAGTGGATTAACTCCTGAAATCTCACTCAAACCCAAACATTAAATGTTATCCAAATTCAACAATGTCCTACTAAATTCTAGGTTCTATTGTACATGCCATAAATTTTAACTTTAAAAAACTAAAGAAAAAAATAGATGCCTTTATCTTCTCTATGTGTTTATATCCATTTGCTGAAATGTATACTTAAAGAGAAAAAAAAAATCAGAGTCCATAAAAGTTAAATGATCTGTGCTCTTCAGACAGCTCAACAGTAATTTCAGGTTTCCTGGACCCAACCCTAAGTTGTGCACTATACAGTGAACCTTCTATTTCTAGGTGGGCTCCCAAACATTTGCCTGGACTAGATAAAAGAACTTTTTAAAGATATTCCCTTGTTTTTCGCAAACTTTCCTTAACAGTCTGGCAATAGTATAAACTTTTGATTATGCCAACATGTTCAACACCTGTAAAGATTAAAAGACAAAACAATACAAAGAAAATACTGCATATTTTGAAATAATTCAAAACTTCCTAAACTAGTCAGAATAGCAAAATGGATAAGAGGTAAAATTTCAAATTTATTATAATCTATGAAATAGTAGAAAGATAAAAATAGAAGGATTTCAATACATTCAATACTTATTCCATTCCTATTTCAAAATTTATATTTAAAGATAGAAAGGTAAGCCAGATATGGTGACACATATCTGTAATCCAAGGTTGGGAGGCTAAGATAAGAGGATTGCAAGTTTGAGGCCAGCCTCCAAAATTTAGCAAGACCCAGTCTCAAAATAAAAGTTAAAGATTGGGGGGTGGGAGAGCATCTGAGGTATAGGTCAGTGGAAAAGTGCTTAAAAGATAAAAAGATAACTTGGTCACTGTTCTTTATTCTTAGATCATGTCCTTAGATTTTAGTGTGTAAAATGATTTTTTTAATGAAATGACTGTGATAGCCGATAATAATTTGTTCTACTTAAGGATTTTACTTTCATATCAAGGCCCTGGGTTTCAATACTTAGTAACACACACACACACACACACACACACACACACACACAGCACATAGCAGACAAACATTGCAAAAAAAAAAAAAAAAAACATGCAATATCACTTTACCTCAAAACAACCCCCAATACCCCAAATCCTTTCCATCCATCTTGAGAAATTCACCCAATACATTTAACACTGTCCCCCTATAAATCCCTGCTCCACTACCATATACCCAGGGTTGATCAACTCAGAAAACTAACTGGATGTCCAAGTCAACATCATAAAAGCAAATAAGAAAGAGTACCTAGTCAAAACTATGAGATCTCTCACCACCCAAAAGAACCCAAAAATTTGGTTTCAGTTTCAAGTTAAAACTGAAACAACACAACAATGATTTGAATATTCCTTCCAAGCACACTAGAGACTGGGGACAGCTGCAGAAACAGAGCTGAAAGGACTCAAAGGGCATGTCTGACTCTACCAGCTTGGATGGAATGATATGTGAGGCATGAAAACTGCCTAAGGAGTCTGTCCAACATAGTAAAGAAAGTCAAAAATGAAATCTCAACCAACCAACTAACTAATATTTCCCAAGTACCTTTTATGGTGCTCAATATCAAATGGGTACCAGGAAGGACAGCACTCTTTCAGACAGCCCTGCTATTCAACACTTAGTCCCCACTCTAGATCATGTATATATATGAGGGCATGTGTCCTATCTTGGAGTCAAAAAAAATGTCACCACAAATTTAAGACAAGATGCCTATTCCCAAGAAATTCATTTTGAGTTCTGAGAATCAGCCAAGTGAATTTTTTTAAATAGTACTCAATAGTGGTTCTCAAATATAATCTATGGACTAATGCCAATACATGACACATTTTTAAAACATTCTTTAGAAAAATGAGAAAAAAAAAACGAGAGACTAAAGTAGTTCACATAGTTAAGATAACTTAGTCACTGTTCTTTATTCTGAGATCATGTCCTTCTTAGATTTTAGTGTGTAAAATGATTTTTTAATGAAATGACGGTGATAGCAAATAATAATTTGTTCTACTTAAGGATTTTACTTTCATATCAAATCTCTGTGATCCAATTGCTATTCCTTTCTTTGTTCTATTGAAGACCACCAAATAACTTCTTGGTGGCCAAAATCAAAAGGCCTTTTTCCAGTCCTAAATTTTTCCTGAACTCCCTTGAAATATTCACAATACTAAGTCCTCTTATTCAAAATTATGTCCTAATTCTACTATGGGTATATATACCAAAAATAAAAATAAAAACGGGTATTCAAACAGATCTTTGTATATGAGTGTTCACTATAGCATTTTTCACATAAGTTCAAAGATAGAAACAATCCAAATTTTCATCAACAGATAACTGAATGAACAAAATGTAACATATCCATATAATGGAATATTATTCAGTCATAGAAAAGAAGGAAGTTTTATTGCATGCTACAATACAGATGAACCTTGAAAACATTATTTCTATGATTTGAATATGGCATGTTCCCACCAGAACTCATGCTGAGGCTTGATTCCACAATGTGGCGGGGTTAGGAGGTAGGGCCTAGTGAATAGTGTTGATGACGGTGACAGAGCCCTCATGAATAGATCAATGCCATCTTGTGGGAAGTGAGTTCTCCCTTTTATGGGACTAAATTAATTAACATAAGAACATGCTATTATAACAGGAGTTTAGGGTTGGGCGTAGCTCAGTGATAAAGCATTTGCCCTAGCATGTTCAAGGCTAGGATTCAATCCCCAGCACCGCAAAAACTAATACAGAATATAGCCAGATATGGTAGCACATGCCTATAATCCCAGCAACTCAGGAGGCTGAGACAGGAGGATATCAAGTTCAAAGCCAGCCTCAGCACCTTAAAGAGACCCTAAACAACTTAGTGAGACCCTGGGATGTTGCTCAGTGGTTAAACACCCCTGATTCAATGCATGGTACCAAAGAAAAAGAATTACAGAATATAAAAGGAGCTGAGTTTCTTCATTGATCTGTTGCTTCCTTCTTCACTGGCCACATGATCTCTCATATGACTGCACCTAATTCCCTTCCACTTTCCACCATGAGTTGAATCAGTAGCACAGGGCCCTGAACAGATTTCAGTCAACTGATCCAAGACTTTCCAGACTCCAAAACTAGAAGCCAAAATAAAGCTTTTTTATCTATAAATTACCCAGCCTAAGGTGTTCTGTCACTGAAAGAGAAAACTGAAAATTATGCTAGTTAAAAGGAGTCAGGCACAAAAGGTCATATATTGTATGATCCATTTATATGAAATATCCAGAATAGGAAAATTCATGTAGACTGAATACAGATTGTTGGCTGCCAGGGGTTGGAGAGTAACTGCTTAATAAGTACGAGGTTGCATTTTAGGATGATAAAAAATACTCTGGAACTAGATAGAGGTAATGGTTGCACAACATCATGAAGACACTAAATGTCACTAACAGTTAATTTTGTTATGTGTATTTTGCCACCAAAACAACAGAATTGTTATGTGTATTTTGCCACCAAAACATCCCTCAGATTCCATGATATTACTCAGTACTCTGTTCTCTCTCTCTCTCAACTCCTCACTAACTTCCTTCTTTTTTAACCTGCAATGAAAACATCTCCAAATCACCTGTATTCCTTCTGCCCCAGATTCTCCCATTTGGAGATAGCATCTACTTCTGTTGCAACCCAAGTACCATCCTGGGAAGACAGCTCTACAGCAAGGTTTGGCGAACTATTTCAGTAGCAGGTCAGGTGATAAATACTTCAGGTTTTGCAAGACATACACCATCCCTGTTGTGGCTACTCAACACTATATGAAAGCAGTCAGAAATAAAATAATAATTAAACAAACAGGTGTAGCCATGCTCCAGTACAACTTAATTTACAAAAACAGGTGGCAGCTAGATTTGACACATGGATTATAGTTTGTCAATCCCGTTCCAAAGTATGATATGTTGCACACTTACATTCCAAGTTCTTTTTATGTGCAGTATATTTCCTTTGTAATTTTTATAGCAGAGATATTAACACTAGATGTCATTCAATAAATATGTATTAAGAGCCTGCCATATTCTGAGCACTGTACTAGGAACATGGAATAAAATATAGTCCTTGCGGACACTGACAAACTCAATATAACCAACAACTGCCATGGAAACAAATACAAAAATAAAGGAAAAAACCCTCCTTTTCCCTTTGTTTCCCTAATTCCAGAATCCAGTCATTTTGATTCTCCTCTTTTGATTCTCCTCTCACAATCTTTCTTATTCCTTCCTATCTATTAGGTGAGGCCCCAATTATCTAGATAAAGAATTCATTCACTGGGGATATAGCTCAATGATACAGTATTTGCCTAAATGTGTGAAGTCCTGGTTCAATTGCCAGTCTCTCTCTTTCTCTCTCTCTCTCTCTCTCTCTCTCTCTCTCTCTCTCTCTCTCTCTCTCTCTCTCTCTCTCACACACACACACACACACACACACACACAAACACCCACACACATGCGCACAAAGTAAAATGAGACAATGCATTCCATTAGTTCAAAAAGCAGATTCTCTTTATAAGATTCGCATATTTTCAGGTTATAGTCCAATGATAACATCAAAATTCATGATAATCAAAACAAGACCTTAAAATTTAAGAAAATCTGAAAAAGCCCAAGTTTCTTTTTTTTTAACTTTGAGTTCAGGGCCTGTTAGCATGCAGTAGACATGACAAACATTCTCAAAAATGATATCAGTTATCTCAAAATGAAGCTAGGATGGTTAAGGTATGATTCTAAAAGAAAGCAAGAGAAACCTTTTAAAATAATAAAAGAAACTTACGGTCACTCAGTGAATAAATTAAAAACAAATAACAGCTTGTATTTATACATGGGCCACATGAGGAAGGGAAAGTTCCTACTGGGATGGAATCATCCAACAAGGGTCACACTCCTGGAAGCATGGAAGAGCACTCTTCTGTAATGGGGTTCTTCACACCAGCTGAGACTAATATATCAGATTAAAATTAATGAATATTCCATCAAGGGCAAGCCTATCAAACTACCCATTCTCATACAAACAGCTAACTACAGCAATTCCCTTTTATCCATTCCACATGAAGCACTTACCTAACATGCACAAAGCCCTGGGATCAATGCCTGGCACCACCAAAGGGGGACTACACTAAGCATCTGAGTACAGATCTTACCATTCTGTTCTTCAAGCAAAAAGAAAATGAAGATACAAAGTGAAGCTCAAACACCCCACAGAGATACACAGAGAAATATGAGAGAAAATATTCTGGGTTGTCAAACTAGTGAATTTCAGTAACAGAGCAAACAGTGTGGGGAGGCAACAGCTCTCTCCAGATTCTACATAACTTGTAAACAAATATACTGACAGGTTTTTCAGGACTATTTTTTCAAGAACATCCATAATGTTGTCAAACTTTAAGATAGAGACATGTCTCTTTCTGGAGAAGAGAGAACATTTGTATCCTATCCAGAATAATAAAGATATTATGTCTTTCTCAAGGCAAAGGCTAGCAGACTCTAAAAGATCTAAAAGATCCGCCTTTCCCAGCCAGGCTTTATGGTGCATGTCTCTACAGCTACATCAGGTGGAAGTATCACTTGGGCCCAGAAATTCAAAACCAGCCTGAGCAATGTAGTAAGCCCCCCCCCACTCTCTCTCTCTCTCTCTCTCTCTCACACACACATACACACACACACACACACACACACACACACACACACACACACAGGTGTTCCTAATCTCACATTTCCTCCTCTACCCCTGGGCCTTGGATGGTGGAACAAGGGGCAATCAAGAGAATGCTATGCAAACAGAACTGCTGCAAACATTAAGTTAATGCTACATACTGTGTTGTGACTGATAAAATCTTGTGTCTGTGACCCACAAGCTTGTGTCTTCTGCCATCATTCATAAAACTGATGGGGGTTAACTTGTTAGACTGCAAATAGTGGGAACTGCAGGATGACCGCAATCATTGGCCAATAGGGTTCCCCCTGTCTTTCTCCTTGATTAGGTATATTCAAACACAAACATACTTCAGATTTGCATTTTAACCTATGAATGTCTCACAACCCCAATTATGTTTTGAGAGATTCCACTCGAAGCTACAATAAGTATGCTTATTTTTATCAACAATGACTGCTGAAGTATGAAGATTCCTCAGAAAACTTGGAATGGAACCACCATTTGACCCAGTTATCCCATTCCTCAGTATATAACCAAAGGACTTAAAATCAACACACCACAGTGACACAGCCACATCAATTTTTAGAGCAGCTCAACTCACAACAGCTAAGCTATGGAACCAGCCACAGTGCCCTTCAACAGATGAAGGGATAAAGAAAATGTGGTATATGTACACAATAGAATACTATTCAGCCACAAAGAAAAATGAAATTCTAGCATTTGCCAGTAAATGAATGGACCTGGAGAATATCATGCTAAGTGGCATAAGCCAATCCCAAAGAACCAAAGGCCAAATATTCTCTCTGATATGCAGATGCTAACAAAACAATAAAGCAAGGTGAGAGGATAGAAGTTCACTAGATTAGACAAAGGGGAATAGAATAAAGGGAAGAGAGGCGGGATGGGAATAAAAAAGACAATATAAAGAATCAGACATAACTTTCCTTTGTTTATCTATGAATATACAACCAGTGAAACTCCACATCATGTACAACCACAAGAATGGGATCCAAATTAGAATAAATTATATCCATGTATTCTGACATATTATCCATGTATGTATAATATGTCAGAATACACTCTACTGTCATGTATATCTAAAAAGAATAAAATAAACTAATTTTTAAAAATTGACCACTGAAAAGTACTACCAGTGCCTACATATTTCTGTACAATTCCAACTCATCATTTTTAAAGAACTCATACAAATACAGTTTAAAAAAGGAATATAAAAACCTAATTTCTGTTGTGAATGATTATATAAACAGAGTGCCCTTCTAAGAAACATAGAAAACTATGTTTTAATTTCAAAAGGCTACTAATAGGGCAAACAAGTGGCTTCTTCACTCCTCATTTGGTAACATGTTTCTGTTAAACACAACCAGGTAATTCATTTCACATGATAATCAAGCCCAATGCTTAATCATAATATATATACAATATTACAAAGTTTTGGTACTACATTTCCCAAATGTAATTGTGACTATTAAAAAAATACTCAGTATAAATGCCTTTATTTTTCATTTTGATGAAGTTTAAAAAAAATGAAGATCTAAGAAAGGATTACCCTAAAATTTACATTTTAATTTTTTTAAAAGGCAAAATATGAACAGCCTGAAAATAAAAATGGAGGTAAACACCTTTCAGTGAAGAAAGTAACTCTCCATAAAATCATCTAACCTTAATTCTACATAACTCAGTTGATATAATTGAGCACCAAAACAAAACCCTAGAAAGCAGAGTCATTTCAGTGAGTGGATTTATAAAACAGGTGGGTTAGTACTTAAGGCCAGGACTAAGTTTGGTACACTGGTGCCCCAATGCCATGAACGATTACTGATAATGGGCTCCCTGTCCTACAGAACTGTCTTCCAAGTACGCTTCCCGCACTCTCATGTATGTATTAAGGATATAAAGGAATGGTTAGTGCAACTGAGCACCTTGCTTCCTTTTCATCAGGGAATGGGAAATTCCCAAAATTCCTCAAGAAAAGAAAAGGATGACAAGCTAAAAGTTGGAGGGATCTTGGACATGGATGCAGCATTACAATAAAAATAAGTGAGAGTAGAGCATGTCTATAATCCTAGCAGCTCTGGAGGCTAAAGCATGAGAATCATGAGTTCAAAGCTAACTGCAGCAACTTAGCAAGGCTCTATGCAACTCAGTGAGACCCTGTCTAAATAAAACACAAAAAAAGGGCTGGGGATGTGGCTCAGTGGTTAAGTGTTCCCTGGGTTCAATCTCAAGTACCAAAAAAGAAGGGAGGGAGGGAGGGAGACAGGCAGGCAGGCAGGCTGAAATTCCTGAAAGTAACCTGGTTAACTTTAATCACAAAACTAAAGGGAAATTGTTACTTTTGATATCAGATAAGTGGAGTCACAGAAAGTTTTGGGGGAAGGGGAAGAAGACTGATTACAACAGAACAGCAGGAATACGTTTAGGACATTCCCACTCCACAGAGTCATCTCTGACTTTTGACACTGTCCAGGTTCTGTGTTCTCTCACCTACATTCCAAGCACATATTTTAAACAGTTTATAGATTATTTGAAATTGGATGTCATGCTCTCACCTCAAACTCAAGAGGAACAAATTAATTCACTATCATTTCCAGAAAATTGGTTTATCTTCCCAGTGGCTGCGTTTCAAGCCATGGTAATACCATCTAGCCAGCCTCTAACTTGGGATCTCCAACTCTTCCCTGTCTCACATTTCCTATATTTAACAATTCTCTTTCCTTCACAACCACTTCCACCTCATGTCCTTGTAATTATGAGAGCTGGTCTTACCTCCTCCATTCTTTTACTACTCAAGTTCATTCTGCATACTGTACCCTAAAACCCATTCCCAAACACATCTCCATCCTTCTGTCATTCCTCCCCATCCTGAGAACTTATTATACATAATAAATAATGACATCTATCATTTCATAAGCAGTATTCTACTGGGCACTGTGAGAGATATCATCATAACCATCATCAATTTGTGAGTATAGCTAACCCCATTTTAAAGCAGAGGATATAAAGGCTCAAGAAGACTAAGTAGCTTGTCTAAGAACACTCAGTAAGTAGCAGAATGTCTTTAATACATTCATTTTATTTATTTATTTATTTGTTTGTTTATTTATTTTTAATTTTTGGTAACAGGGATTGAACCCAGGGGTACTTAACAATCAACCCACATCCTCAGCCATTTCTTATATTTTATTAGAGACAGAGTCTTGCTTAATTGCTTAAGGTCTCACTAAGTTGCTGAGGTTGGACGTGAACTCATGATCCTCTTGCCTCAGCCCTCTGAATCGCTGGGATTACAGGTGTGCATCACTGAGCCTGACTAACAAACTCATTTTTGAAAGTAGGATTTGAGCTCAGTTTCAGTCTAAGCCAAAGCTAAGTTCTATTTATCACAAATGTCTCTGATACCACACTGTATATCATCATGTCCAAGCCTCAATCTGGTTTTCATGATTCACTGGGAAAAAAAAATCTATCAGTCGACCTGCCCTCTAAATTATGTCATCACAAGAAGATGCTTCAACAAATCATCAAATGCTTCTTTACTTCTTCAAATTCTTGGTCTATGTCTCATCTGTGTATTCATAAATGTATCTGATTAAATAATTGGAAAGGCCTCCAACTACAATAAATGCTCATGACAGAAAATATAGCCTGTAAGACAGGAAAATAAGATTAAAAACATCTTTAACCAACCTTCACTTAATACAAGACTAAGCAAAAGATTTCAATGTCTAGTAGAAGAATAAAGCAGCATACAGGTAGTTCCTAAGCAGCTCAACTTCCCACTCAAAAAAAAAAAAGTTTACAGCTGGTGCAATGGCATAAGCCTGTAGTGCCAACTACTCTGTTTTGGAGAGTGAGACTGGGAGGATCACTTGAGCTCAAGACCAGCATAAAAGGCTAAACACAGTGATATGCCATCTCCTTGAAAAAAGAATTTTAAAAACCAACTTCATGACGTGATGAAGATTTAGGCCTACATTTTCCTCTATTAGGCACAGGATCTCTGATCCTAGGTTCCTGATTCACTTTGAGTTGAGTTTTGTGCATGGTGAGAGATAAGGGTTTATTTCATTTTGCTACATAAGGATTTCCAGTTCTCCCAGCACCATTTGTTGAAGAGGCTATCTCTGTCCACTGTATGGTTTTGGTGTCTTTGTCTAGTATGAGATATTTATGTGGTTTTTATCTCTATGTCTTCTATTCTGTACCATTGATCTACATGTTTATTTTGGTATCAATACCATGCCATTTTTGTTACTTTATCTTTGTAGTATACTTTAAAGTCTGGTAGACTGAGATGGACATCATTACCCTAGGTACATGTATGATTGCACATATGGTGTGATGCTGCATAGTGTACAACCAAAGAAATGAAAAGTTGTGCCGCAATTGTGTACAGTGAATCAAAATGCATTCTGCTGTCACATATACTTAATTATAATTAATTAATTAAAAAAACTTCACAACCAACTCTTTTAACTACATGACATTTTTAACCAGAAAATTATACAGTTAGAGATGCTCAATTAATTTGTTGAGCTAATAATATTTTAGAACATTTATAATGCTTTAATTCATGAATTATCATAATAGCAATATAATTACCTACCTAATTGCTTATCCCCCCACCAGATAATCATGTCTTTGAAGACAGAAATCATGTCTGTCTTGTTCACTCACTGCTACATCTCTAGCACTTAACCAGCATACAACACAAATATTTGCTGGAATTAATAAAACTCTACTATATAAATCCTAAGTTCAAAATATAAATGTTTATATATCTTCAATATTTCTACCAAAAATAATAACAACAGAAATTTTTAAAATCCAGTGTCAAAAAAAAAAAAGCCAAAAAATCCACACCTTATTCATCTGGTATGTCCTATGAAGGTAAACAGTTCAGATTTTTCACTCTAACCTTATTAACAAATTCTTATGTGAATTCTTAGTTGACACACTTAAATGTCTAAATTCTTAGTTGACACACTTAAAAGTCTAAATTCTAAACAGTTCACTGGTTTAACTTTTTGGTGGGGATGTGGGGTAGGGGTGGTACCAGGGATTGAACTCAGGGCACTCGACCACTGAGCCAAATCCCAGCCCTATTTTGTATTTAATTTAGAGACAGGGTCTCAATGAGCTGCTTACTACCTCACTTTTGATGAGGCTGGCTTTGAACTTGAGATCCTCCTGCCTCAACCTCCCAAGCCATGAGGATTATAGGCATGCACCACCACCCCTGGCTAGTTTAATTTTTTTTAATTCTCTCATTGGCCATTATCTTTTAAACTGATATTAAATGACTGAACTACTTAAATGTAAAGATATGTATCTAAATTTTTGTTTTACACATAGTGATGGTTTGGCATGCAAGCCTTTAGACTAGGAACAGACCTTAGAAATCTCAGGTAACCTTTCCTGTTAAAGAGTTACAAAACCTATTCATAAAGAGGTTAAAGCTATTCTCTGTTTTTTTTTTTTTTTTTTGGCAGGAAGTGGGAGTTACTGGGGATTGAGCCCATGGATTCTCTACAACTCAGCCATTTCTCCGGCCCTTTTAATTTTTTTATTTTGAGACAGGGTCCTGCTAAGTTGTTTAGGGCCTAACTAAATTGCTGAGGTTGGCCTTGAATTTGTGCTCCTCCTGCCTCAGCCAACCAAGTCATTGAAATTTCAGGCATGCATGACAGTGCCCAGCAACACTATACAATTAATTGGGAGTAAAACCCAACCTCTGAGTCCCAGGACAGAAATTTTTCTCAGGACAGAGAGCTCTCGATTAATTACATTTGATATAAAGACCTGAAAGCCTTCCCACCACATAACAGTCCTTGATCAAAGCAGGACTGTACTCAAGACATCCCTCTCATCTCCAATTATGCCAAACCTTTCATCACAGCACAGCAAATCCGAGAAAGGAAGATTTAGAGTGAAAGTCACTGCCCGCAATCCTCTTATATGAAAAGATAAGACCTGATCTACTTTGCAAATTCATTCTGTAAGACACACCGGACAGCAAATCTTCTGGCCTCCCAGTACTTCATAGCCTTATGGTTGATTCCAAATACTATGGAACTTTCCCCTCCTAGCTAATGAATGCTCCATGCAAAGCAACACTTCATAGTAATACCTCCCACATTCAACTTCCTTTTCTAAAGTTCAATAATTTTTATATTATCTTATGAACACTTACTGTAAAGGAAGGACCATTCTAATAACAGGGCAAAGGTTCCTACTATGTAGCAAACTTACTTCCTGTTTGGCATGAATTACTCTTCCAAGCTGGCAAAAAAAGATAAGTAACTTACCAAAAGCCATAAGCCTGAAGGTTGTTAAGCAGTTATTCAAACCCAAGTTGGTCTAGAAACACAACTCATTTTCCTCCACTCCACTCCATGACAGAGTTCTGATCTTCAGGGAGTCAGCAAAATTAATAGTCTTCAACATGTACCCTCCAAAAAATTAGCTAAAGATCTAACCCAAATAGCTTTGTAATAAGTAACCAGACTTATTCCAATAAAAAAAATGGGGAGGGCATATAACTTAGAATTAATACAGTCTTATTTCATTACCTTAATCTACCTTTGTACAACTGCAAAAAGACTCTTGAAATGCTTTGTTTCTTAAATCTGAGGTAACATTCAGTTACTTCTCCTCAGAATTTATTTGTTGGTATGAATTCCAGACCTAATAGGAAATAAAATCACTGAGAGTTATATTTGAAATCTGACTCTGCAAATGACAACTCAGACACCTCAAGTGCCCTCTAGGCCATAGCCTTAACCTCTCTATTCCTTGAAGATGGTAAGAAAACCACCTACACGAGAGTTCTGTTACTTCAACAAGTAACAGACTTTGAACCAAATGGAAAGTCTCTAAACAATGCCTGGCACAAAGTAAATGCTCAATACATGTTAATTATCATAATCATATCTATCCTCATCACCACCACCAGTAGTACATCAATGTAATTGATGTATTTTATACTTTGTTCACTGTTAAACCCCAGTGCTTGAAACATAATTTGCACTCAGACATTTGTTGAATGAATTAATTGTAATTATTAATACTTCTATTACTAAGCACAGGATAATCTGCCCCAAATATGACATCCTCTAGAGGAAAATATAAATTAAGCAGAGAGGACAGAGGTGGGGAGAATAAAAAGCCCTAAATTGATGCTCAGAAATTTAAGAGAGGAAATAAATAAAGAACCATAACTCAAGTACAATGCTTAATAGAAGAGATAAAAGAGGAGGCTATCCTCAAGTCAAGGGAGCATCTCTTCAGACAAAAGCACCCGGGGTGGGGGTGGGGTTGTTAGATAAAAAAAGCTCTTAGCTTTTTTCAGGACAAAAGTGTTTCAGGTTGCAGCCACAATGGTTGGCACGTGCCTATAATCCCAGACTAAGGCAGGAGGACCACAAATTTGAGGCCAGCCTCAGCCTCAAACTAATTCCTGTTGATATGAATTAGTAAGACCCTGTCTCAAAATTTAAAAAAAAAAGAAAAAAGAAAAAAAAAACTGGGGACGTGGCGGTGGGTCCAATTCCCAGCATATGAGAGAGAAAGAGAGAGAGCGCACACGCGAGAGCGCTCACATGTAAGCGAGCATGTTTCAGGCTTAGATAAGATTCTCCGTTCAAGATAAGGTACAAAATTCTAAAAAGGGGGAATCTTGCATTTCACAAGGAAAATCCAATCAGGAGCTTGAAATCACAAGTCCCACTCCACAGAAAGAGAAAGCACCCACAGAGATGGAGTAGCTTACCTCAGGGCACAGGCAGCACCATATGTGGGGATTCTAACACTCACATCAGTATGTAGGTGGGAACAGGGTCACTGAGAACACTCTGCAGTAGCCTCATGACCAAGCACCTACTTCTCTCACCACACTGCATACTTGTACCTTCCACATGCTCTCAGGACTCACAGGCAGGCTCTCTATGTACAACACTCATCAAGATGGTCCACCCATAAGGTATACCCAAAGCACCCAACTTCCACTGAGGATCACCTGAATTTGGCTACTGGCTCTTGAACCACTTGCCAGAAGAAGCAGAGGTTTATGGACAGGGAAAAGCACTTTACTATCACCATTTTCATCTCTTTACCTGTAAGAACACTCAAAGTACTGAAAAAAATTCCTAAAGCTTCACTAGACCTCCATAAACTAGCCCTCAACCTCCCTGGTTCACCCTTATTCCAGACTTCTAGGACATACCAGCCAATCATGTTAACATCACTCAATGAGATGGTAGAGCACTTCTCAAATATATAGTTGCATTTAAAAACAACATATTTCTGGAGAAAGCAAATTTCTAGTTTGTCCACAAACGGACCAACAGAGCTAGTCTGACTTGACACTTGAGATCCTGAGGAAAAGCTAACATATGTAGGTCCTCAGGCAAGATAAAAGCTCACCAAGCCCTGGTTTCCTCAATACAATGTAACATGGACAGTAAAAACAAGCACCACCTGAAGTGACCTGAGACAATTTATGCAAAGTATGTGGCACCCAGTTATCATTACATAAACATCAGTAACATTTTTTCTTTACCCACCTTTAAGTTACCCATGAAAAAAAATTTTTTAAATTTTTCTTTCTTTTTTCTTTCTTTCCTTTTTTTTTGCTAAGTACTAGGATTGAATCCAGGGACACCCAGAAAACCTAGCTAACTGTAAACATTTTGCCTCATCTCTTATGCCTGGTTCTTTCCATGGAAGTACAGCCAAATAATACAGTTTGGCTAAACATGAAGTAATCATTTTTGTCTAATAAACTTTCAAGGAAAATCTGTTTCAAAAATTAAGCAAGAGCTGGGGATATGACTTAGTGGTACAGCATTTGCCTAGCATACACAAGGCCCTGCGTTCAATCCTAGAACTCCCAAAAAATGATAAAAAGCAAAGGACAGGCAAATTGAAGATTCTTTAACTCAAAGAAAGCCCCTCAACATCACAAGGACAAATAAGAGTCTTTTAGACCATCAAAATATCATGTTAGGAACTAATAAAACACATTCTCAATTTCAGCCTTAGAATCCTGAGGCCAAACATGGAGATATATAGCACTGGGTCTTCCCAGGTTATGAGTTGACAAGCTAGCACTCAAATAATTTTTGAGGCATGGAGGCAAACTACCAGGTAAAATTATACATGATCTTGAATATACAGTCCACCATGCGACCAGCGCACTGGTTTCATTAAAGAGGTTCTTGGCATAAAAGTTAGCTAGTGAGATCGAAATAAAACACACAGACTCAGTTACCTTTTTCTATGACCAGGTCCGAGACGGCTCCCCTCTCTGGTTCCCTCCTCAAACCACCCGGTAGGGCAGCAAGGATTACTCAGGGCTAGCAGGAGGGAGAGAGAGGGAGAGAGAGGGAGAGGGTGAGGGAGAGGGAGAGGGAGAGGGAGAGAGAGAGGGAGAGAGGGAGAGAGGGAGGGGGGGGAGAGGGGGGAGAGAGAGAGAGAGAGAGAGAGAGAGAGAGAGAGAGAGAGAGAGAGAGCACGCCAGGGAGTGGCCTTTTTATTGGGGAACAAGAAATTCAGGGGAGAATTCCATCCAATGAAGGTTGAGCCCCACCCCCCACTCCAAAGGCAGGATTGGTCAGTGGTCAGTCACACCCCCACAGGGACGGGCTCTCTCATCAGGAGAGGGCCAGGAAAGCTCCGACAAAGTTAGCCAGAGCGCCTCAGACCCAAACCAGGAGTTGCCCAGTCACGTGTGAGAATGGCTCTCCACAATACAGCAAAAAAAAAAAAAAAAAAAAAAAGTTGTTTTTGTCTTTTTTTTTTGTTTGTTTTCCAGTTTTGGGGGGGCTAAATACTAGGACTGAGTCCAAAGACACTACACCACTGAGCTCTATCCCCAGCCCATATTTTTATTTTGAGACACAGTCTCACTAAGTTGCTGAAGCTGGCCTTGAACTTGGCAATCCTCCCTCAATCTCCCCAGGATCTGGGGCCCAGCCTTGTGGTGACTAGTAAATCTTAAGTGTTCTAAAGAAGGTTGTCTATAGTTAACCTCTTTCTTTAGTCCCAATAGTTTTATTAATCTTCCTATGTAGATTAAATACTAAAGATTTCCAATTAAATACTGTTAAGTATCTCAATCCTTTCAAACTATATTTTGTTAATATAAAGTGTTAAATGTTAAAGTTAACATAAAGTTAGTTTTCCCTTGAATATTGAAATAGATTCTAAAATATTTATTCAGATGTTCATTTGTTATTAAACTTTACAGAACACTGTAATATCTATTTTACTAATGTATCCAGTCTTTCATTCCAATTTATGTGGCATGTTGTTCTGAGCCTTCTGAGTAAAAGTTAAATCCCTGTGAGATATGTACTAATAGTACTAATAGGCTACCTATCTACTTTGACTGGATGACCAGAAAGCTCAAAGCTGAATTTTATGTTCAACTGTCTACAGCTATCCTTGGCCCTCGATTTTGATACAATACTTCTTCTATCTTTCTATTTTCTTTATCACAGGCTCCTAGTTCTCATTTTGGAGGGTTTTGTCTTTGAGGTGCTGGGATTGAACCCAGAATCTCATGCACACTAAGTATGTGCTCTACAACTGAGCTTCAACCCCAGCCCCTCAATTCATTTTTAAGGATGAGTCCCATGATATGTGTTTTATTGAAACCACCTCAAAATCTTTTGTGGAAGCCGAGGATGGGGGTATAGCTTAGTGGTAGAGCATGTGCTTATGTACAAGGTCATGGGTTTGATACCCAGCACCAAAAAGAAGAAAAAATATTTCAGAAAGTTATATAAACAATTCTTCTATATTACTATTCCTCTTGTTATTACTAACAAGGATGGAAGCAGCAATGGAAAACTGTCTCCAAAACTCCCTTCTCTATACAGTGCATGTGCAATTTACCCAGAACAGTCTCTTTAGTTTCTAGTATTCAAAAACTCCTAAAGTTGGATGAAATACTCATTTGGGTCCTAACATTGAATGAAATACTCATTTGGGTCCTAACATTTTTGTGCAATATTAATTTTTTTGTGTTCACTGTTTTTGTGTACGTTGTCTTAAGCTCTTCAAAGACTATGAGATGCTGGTAGGAAGAGAATTTATCTTACACATCTTTTTATTCTAAGCAGCATCAAAACAAGCCTTTTACACTGCAGATGCGCATTAAAGATATATCCTATTTATGGAAAAAGTAAGTCAATTTTCTTAAAAATCCACTAGGTAAAGCCATGTGGGAGGCAATAGGCTGAAAGTAAAATTTCTATCTTAACACAGTTTACAAACTCAAAGAATGAAGATATGTAAATTATCTATACAATCAATAGGGATTGCATATATGTAAATACAAAGAAAGTTCCTGGAGTGGCTGCATTTGGCAGGATTAGTCTGAGAACACTGAGGCTTTTAGTCAAGCTAAAAGGAATAAGATCTGTCCATTCAGCCACAAATAATGACTCCAAAGAGGTACAAGGCAATAGTACTCAAAGAACAGCAAGAACATTTCTATGCACAGTAAGTAAAGAACAGCAAACATCATTAGACAATGAAGGTGAGCTTTGGGGATGGCTGGCAGAGAGCCTGGAGGCAGCAATGGAAAACTAGAGCCTGGGCTTATTTAAAGATGATTTAATAAGGTACACTTTTTGGAAAAGGATTCACTACTGTGACAAGAATAGATCAGAGTGGAAAACCAGAATAAAAAACCTGAGCATACATGCTAGAGGTATATAGCAGATAAGACAAATACCCTGGGACAACCCATTTAAGCTCAGTGGTACATTTCAGTGACTGAGTGTCAGAATACAAGCACTTAAATCGGAGCCTTTTCAGAAAATCTTTCAATTAATCAATCAACACCCAATCTCACTCTCTCTCTCTCAATTAATGTGTCTGAGACAGTATAACAAAATGTCTCGGAGAAACTGCCCTGGAGTCTGACTCCTAGGTTAAGACTTCAGCTCTGACACTCATTAGGTGTGTGACCTCAAGCAATCTTACTTATCCAAGTGTAAAACAGGGAGACAAGTTATACCTGCCTCTTAGAGATATATAAAATGCCTAGCAGAGTGAGTAGCACAAGAAGTTCTCAGCCAATACTATTAAGAAAATGTTCAGTAAGGTATGAACCCCTTGCATTCATGTCACAGTCCTCCAGGGACACTTGATGCTCAGGTTGGGAGTCATTTTCCTAGAAAATAAATAAAAAGCATAGAAGAGTAATAAATTCCATCAGCAAGTATTTATGTGGCAGCTCCAGGACTCAGCACTGCGCTAAGTGCAACAACAGGAAGTCAATGCAACGCTAAGCAAGCAAGAAGACAATGCTGAGGGCAGACATTGGAGGGAACTGAGGAAAGGACACTGGGGCAGAGAACAGGAGACTGACAGAGAAGAAGGGTTTTTTCTTGTTTTGTTTTGTTTTGTTTGTTACTGGGGATTGAACTCAGGAGAGCTTTAACACTAAGTCACATCCTCAGCTTCTTATTTTTTTATTTTCAGACAGTGTATCAGTAAGTTGCTTAAAGTCTTTTATTGAGGCTATCCTCAAACTTATCCTCCTGCCTCAACCACCTGAGTGGCTGGGATTACAGGTATGTGCCAAAGAGCCTGGCAAGTGTCTAAAGCTGGAAATGAGTCAAAAAATTCTAGTTAGGGTATGTTGAGCATGGTGCTTCAGGAAACACTCCTTCACACACACATACCTCTGGTGGCAGCCTGCAGGACAAAGTAGAGTGATGGGCCACTTTCCTAGCCACTCAGTACCAGTCAAGTGACGACTCTCAAATGTTTAAATAATGTTCCATTTCTAACCTGCACTGACTGACTACTAGTCACTTAAATTGGTATAAGCAATACACATAGCACATTAATATCTTTACCAATTTCTCAACAATTCTAAAAAGATTGCTACTTTCAAGAGATCATGTAAATTTAGCTAAAAGTTGAGCTCTGAAGCTAGTCTGAGTTTTTGGAAAAAAGGAATCATCTGTAGAAAGGTCTCCAGTATTACAAGAGAAAGGACAGGGCTGCAGGGATAGATCAGGGGTAGAACATGCATACAAAGTCCTTGGTTTCATAACCAAAATATAGAGAATGAGACAGTAAGTAGGCCCTGACCTGTCTTACTGCCTGATTTTATGGGATTTCTACCTCAACTTCAGATCCTTCTCCTAAGGACCTCTCTTACCAGTTTTGAAACACTTGTTTTAATTACTTTACACAAAACAAGATGCACAAATAACTAGAAATTAACCAGGATACAGAAGCTGAAATTGTCCAATATTCTGAGGCTGTGTATCTGACCAGTTTCAATTTCTCCTTCTCTAATGTTAGGGAGCTTTGAAAGTAACTTCACTCCAAATAGACACTTTCCAACTGGCTGACCTCAGGCAAATCAAACTCCTAAACCTCAATTTCCACATCTACAAGGTGGGAATAATAGGGAGTTCATTGTGAGAACCAGTGAGTTATTATTAGTCATGTAACTGGAATATAAAGAGCACAATATGTATAAGCTATTATTATCATCTTTTACATCTTCCTTATTTAAGCATTATATTAGTCACCCCCCTACCGGAAGCTATCCAGGGACACAGAATATCCCATTTTTTCTATAGGAATACATGAATATGACTATTTCATCACCCTTGAAGCTTGATAAGACACAGTGGTCTGCTCCACCTGTTGCAATACCTCTAGGAAATGACTGTCACAAACTAGGCACTCTCAGCCTGCAACATAAGGTCCCAACATTCAGGACAGCTCCACCTGATTACCCCACTGAAGGAATTCATTTCTTTGGAAATAAAGGCTAGCATTAGTTTGGGACTTGTCCGTGAGAAACCTGCAAAATGTGATCATGAATCTCAGAAGTTCGTGTGATTTTAAAAGTTTTTGTGAGTTCTCCCCTTACCCAGATATTTCCTAGTATGTGACTCTACAGCACTACTTTCTTTTCTATCTGGAAATCTGGTCAGCGGGTACCAAGAGAGCAAGGCACCCCCTTCTCTGCTTCCCAGGCATTAGAGTTAAGTAGGATTGGTTCTTTCCCCTCCTTGGGCACCAAGATCTGCCAAGAACGAAATTCCAATTGCACCCTCAGGACTGGAGATACAAGCACGGCGGTCACCAGGTGGGCGAGGGTAATCCTGCCCAGGTATGAAGATCACACCCCGTGCGGAACACAAGCTCATAACCCCCAGAGGAAGATCAGAAGTCTAGGAGACATTTCATACGCTCCACATGCAACACACTCCCCGCGGCGCATTGCTGTCCCACCTCCCGGCAGCAGACACCTTCCGGGACGCCCAGAAGGCTGTTCCTGGAGACGCAGGCAGCCCGGAGCCGAGGGAGCGCACGCACACGTGCCTGGCAGCCCCAGGCCCGCTCGCCCCCGCCTCCGCACTCACCTGGCCGGTGATGCCAGTGATGAGCGCCACCTTCCTGAACTTGCCCATCTCGCCGTCCCCGGAACCCCGGGGGCTAGGGCAGCGTGCCGGGGCGTGTGCCATGTCGCCGCGGACAGGCGGGCGTGCGGCCCAGGGCGGGAAGGGCGGAGCAGAGCAGAGCTCGGGCGGCAGCGCCGGCTAGGATGTTGGGGGTGTGCCGTGCGCAAGCTGCCTCGTCGGGCTGCAGGCTGAGGGAGAGCGCACCGCGCTGCCGGCCGCCACAGTCTGACAGGGGCGCGCGGGAGGCTGGGCGGGGAGGGACAGGGGCGGGCCTAGGCGGGCCCGGCGGCGGGGCTGCGGCCTGGCGGGCGCCGCGTCATCCGCGTCAGCCCGCTACGCTGCCGCGGCGCCTGCGGCAAGCCACGCCTCTCGCCGGCGGCCGCGCGGGAGGGGCGGGGCTTGTCGCCACCTCCTCGGGTAAGAGCAAGGCCGCGGAACGTCGCCGCCTCGCCAGCGGCGGGGCAGCGGGAGGAGGGCCTGGCCACCGGCGGCCTGGGCTCTGTCCCTGCGTGCTCTCTTCCCCTCCCGAATCTCCCAGGAATCCTGATGTCACCCGAGGATGCTGGGAGGAACTATGAGCGACCTTTCCGTTAGAAAAAAAGCCCTCAATTCCACATCCAAGCGACCCAGGTTCGGGGTTGTTGACTTTGGTAAATTATTCCTGGGAAACTATTGCATTGGCCTGTTTAGTCTCCTTTTCTGTTACTTGAAGGACACTAGCATTAGAGGGCCCTAAATGGGGTCACAGATATAGGAAAAGACTAACCTCACCCCTAGCCTGGCTTTCTGACTTTGGGCTTTTATGAGGCTTGGAAGTGTGTGTACAAAGTTCCAAGTAGCTTGATTTAAAAGTACAGTATTCAGGGCTGGGGCTATAACTCAGTGGTAGAGCGCTTTCTTGTACATGTGAGGCACTGGGTTTGATCTCAACACCACATAAAATAAATAAATAAGGATATTGTGTCCATCTACTACAAAAATGAAACAAAAAATAAAGGATCCATTAAAAAAAAAAAAAGTACAGTATTTAAGTTTGCAGGACTTGCTGTACAAGACCAGAAAGTCTAAGGCCCCACCCACGTGCAGCATAAAGACAAATGACAAAAAGACTGCACGGGTCAATAAACCTGCAAGTGGTAAATGTCAGACATAAGGCAGAGTCCCAGCTTGGCGTCTGTGGGATTTAGCTTGCATTTGGCAGATACACATTGGGCAAGACAAGGAGTGTTTGTGACTCAAAGGGAGGGTAGCAAGTGTGAGGGGAAGAGACAAACTTCCCTCCCCCACTTTGCTTTTTATCTGTACATACTTCTCTCCCTCAAATAACCTCAGATAGTTGCTTTATATCAAAAACTGATTCCTTGAGACAGTGCCTAACATAACATGCAGGATGTGGTGCAGACCTGGATTCTCCAAATCAGGAAAACTCAAAATTAAATTAACCCCTCCCCCAACCCCTCAGGAACATTCCTTAGTTTTATAGACAGAATTGCCTGGTTTCATACCTTGATTCTGCTTTGGGTATTCTGTAGCAAGAATAGGACCCTAAAGTAGAGAAAACACATTCATTTAGAGGAATTCAGTATATGTCTTTGAAATATACTAGATTATCTAAAAAAACTTATATTTGTTTTCATGTGAATTGACCCTTTCCAAAAAAAATTGCTGAGCAAAATCTATACTCAAGGGAGATATTCCCCATTTCTCCCATAGTTTTGCAAACTATCACACCAGCAAACACCAAAAATTCACCTATCCTAGTAAAAAATGTGACAGGTAGAGATGTTACATTTTTTACTAGGATAGGTGAATTTTTGGTGTTTGCTGGTGTGATGTCCACTTGGGGTCTAGGTCCAAAACAAAGAGTTGAGCAAGACACACGGAAGTACCAGAAAAAGTACAGATTCATTGAAGGTGAAGGTGAGAGTAGCACTCCATAAGGTAGAGCAAAGTAGGTGAGCAAGAAAGAGAAGCTTACAGCCCTGATATCTGGAAATTAGTGACTTATATACTGAGGTGTGAGGTGTTCTCTTCCCTTTAGGAACCTGATGGAAGATCTTACCCCATTTGCTCCCACTGGTTATTTTAGAACACCAAACTTGTGGCAGGAGTTATCATGGGCAATTAGTCTTCAGTGGTGGGAGTTGTCATGGTAATGGGATATCATAAACACAGATATGATGACTCATCTCCTGTCTTGTCCTTCAGTGGCATTTTTCTTGTACCCTGCCTCAGCCATCTTGGCATCCCTGAACTCCTAACAGAAATCACCAAAATAAAACCAATATTATTAAGGCCTGAAAATAAAATATTTATAAGATATTAAGAGAACATAGTTAAAAAATATTGAAGATCAGAGATGAAAACTGAAGTATATTTTTCTCGAAAATTTCTAAGACGGGTGGTGAGGCAGTTTATTAACCTGCCAGGGCTTTCATAACACAGAACCACAGAGTAGGTGACTTAAACAACAGAAATTTATTTCCTCACAGTTCTGGAGGTTGGAAGTACAAGATCAAGGGTTGATTTCTTCTGAGGCCTCTCTTCTTTGCTTGTGGAGTCATCTGTCTTCATGTCCAGGTGATGTTCTTCCCACATATGTGTTTGTGTCCAAATTTGCTATTCTTATGAGGACACCAGTTATGTCTGATTAGGACCCTACCAACCTCTTTTTTAACTTAATTACTTCTTTTTAAGACCCTATTTCCAAATACATCCACATTTTGAGCTACTGAGGTTTAAGACTTTACCATATGAATAGAGGGAGGAACAAAATTCAGTCCATAACAGAGAGAGACAGGGAAAGAGTTTTTTCTGGTTCCTTTGATTTAGAGGTAGGAAAGGAAATGTGTGATGGGAGTGGATGTTGTAATTTTCCCTGTGGCATTAGGGGAATATGAACAGTCAGCACAGGGGTTAGATAGCATGAGAAGGTTGATTACATTAGCTAGAAGGAAAGTTACAGGATATAGAATAGGGGCAATGGTCCTAATTGTGTTTTACTCTAACATATTAATTCTCAACCATAAGTGATTTTGCCCCCGAGGGGACATTGGACAATGTCTGGAGACACAGTTTGGTTGTCCTAACTGAACTTGTGCTGTTGGTATTTATTAAGTAGAGACCAGGTATGTTTCTCAACATCTAACAATGAACAGAATAGCCTTTCTCAACAAAGAATAATCTGGCTGAATATTTCAATATATTTGGTCTCCTGTATCCATATGTTCTGCACCTATACATTCAACCACCCTCTATTATATACTATGTATTTAGTTCTACAGTGTTTGTGTCTATACTGAACATCTATAGTCATTTTTTTCTTCTCATCATTCCCTAAAAGATATACCATAACAATAGCATAACATATCATTTTTATTATATTAGGTATTATAAGTCATCTAAAGATGATTTAGGGATGGGGTTTTATCTCAGCGGCAGAGTACTTGCCTAGTATGCTTGAGGCCCAAGTTTGCTCCCTAGCACTACAAAAAAAAAAAAAAAAAAAAGGAAGAAAGAAAACTTAAAGGCTATGGGAGAATTATATAGGTATATGCAAATGCTTCCCCATATTGTACGAAAGACTTAAGAATCTGCAGATATTGATACCTATGGAGCGGTGGAAGGCATATCCTGGAATCAGTCTCCTTTGTATTTCGAACTTGGATTTTAACTCTATAGGAGTCCTAGAACAGAGGCCCAACTCTCAGGGGTCCAAGCAAGTTTGGGTCTAGTCATTCAACCCAAAAACCAAATGGTGAAACCAAATGGGAAAGGGCAGGAAAGGAATATTAATCAGTAGAGCTAACAAGGAAGTTGAAGGAGACCAACGTTTCCAGTGCTGTCTTCAGTGGTACTGGCATGATCTCCTAGGTTATCCAGAAAAGGGGCAGGAAAAGCATGCACAGTCATGCACATATCAAGCCTAGTTGATCATTTTCTTACGATTGGTCATAAGGAGACTTGTTGCTATTACATGGTGGGCAATTTGGGCACACCACAAGATTTTATCCATCAGACACATTGTTCCTGGAATCCAAGATGACTGACTCATAGCAAAAGAGACAGATGTAAACTGGAGGCAGAGATGCCATTTTCTTCTATATGTACAGGTCCAAGTAAAAAGTTAGTATTTTCAGCAAAAGCAATCTTGAAATCCTTGTGTACAGTCATGCATCCACTACCACCCTCAAGATACTGAACAGTTCCAATACCACAAGGATGCCTCATGTTTCTCTTTTATAACCACTCCACTCTCTCTTGCCCATCTCTAGTCTCTGAAACTACCAATCTGCTCTCTAAGATTTTTCCACTCAAGCTCCCTGGAGATTCACCCAACTTCTATGTATTGACATTTGGTTCACTTTTACTGTTGAGTATATTCCACCGCATGGATGTCAATTTTTTTTTTTAACCACTCACACATTGAAGAATTTCTGGGCTGTTTCCAGTTTGGAACTGCCATAAATAAAGCTGACATAAACATTCATGTACAGATTTTTGTATGAATGAAAGTTTCATTCTGAAGCATGATACCCACTATGACTTGAATCACACAAAATGGGATGTTGTATATGTACACACTTGATCTGGAGGTGACACATCCTGCTTGGGATTGGATGACTTTGTTCTTTGCGTGTGTTTGTTTGTTTATTTGTTTCCTGTAATGTACATATTAATGTTTAAAAAAATAAACCCTATTTTAAAAGCCTGGGGGAAAAAAAGAAAGATTCATTTTGCCCCATAGTAGAATCACATAGTAATTTTTTTAAAACTGATAAAGCATTCCTTTGCAAGGATTTTATAAATATAAAATTCCCTGAATTAAATTCCATTCTGCTTGAAATACCTATAGCAGTCTCTGTGTCCAGCACTAAATTCTGACTGACATGGTGATATAGGTAAGACTGGACTGCAGATTCAGTGCCCATAATTAAGACTGAAAGATTAATGAAATGGCCACAGCATGTGAGTGTGATTGAGAAAGAAGGGTTGGAGCAAGAGAAATTATACAGGAGGAGAGTATAGACTATTTCCTTTTTACTTTCCTTCCACTTCAGAATTTACACCAGTTTTCCAGTTTAGGAAATAAGTAGGATTGAAGCACTGGATTTTTAAATGAACTCTTACAAAATCTAATTTTGTTGGACATGAAACAGTGTGGAAAACTGGTTTTTCACTGGAAAAAAATTACTTTGCATGGATCTTCTTTCTAAGAATATATAGCAGAAGCAACAGGGTTTTACACACAGAATTGAAAGACAGCAAGATATTCCTAGGGTCTGAAATTCCTAGGGTCTTCTGAAATCTGTCAACAGAGCTTTGAAACATACCATTCTACTACTGCAATCACACCATTACAACACATTTTTTGGATGATGTGTTCTTTTTTATTAATTTTACTTTTCATTTGGGAAATGAGGACTGGTCTCAAACCCTTAGGCTAAAGTAATCCTTTTCCCTCACCTTCCTGAGTAGCAGGGACTTCAGGCACTCACTACAGTGCTCTTACCACAGTGCATTTAGAAAAGGAAAATTAAAGTATTTAAAATAATTAGAGACACTTATTTCTCTTATGTCCTCATTCATTTAATTTTTCACAAGATAGATCTCTGTTTTCAGGTAAATGAACATTACAAGTTGCAGGTTCTAGATGTGTGTGTGTGTGTGTGTGTATGTGTGTGTGTGTGTGTGTGTGTGTGTGTGTGTGTGTGTGTATACAAGGCAGGGCATATATGTGTACCTAAAGTTACTTTGTCTCTATCTTTCTTCATTTTTTTTAAGTTTTCAAAAATTGAACCAACGGTTTTCAAGGTAGCAAAATTATTCACTGGGGAAATTTCATTAGGAAAGTTTTTCATTCTTATCATCTCAACTTCTCAATGCACAAATTCCCTGGGAACAGCCTTGGAATCACTGCTGCCACTGTCTAATGCAAATCTCTTCTCAGGAAGCACAGCATTGTTTTTCCATTAGTGGCATCAAACCCAGAAGGGAAAAGCATATGAAGCTTTAAGTCTTTTCTGGTCTCAATTTTCAACATTCTCCTCTCAGGATTTAAGAACATATACGTGCCCACTCCTCCCTTTGTGACATTTCTTAAAGCCATGCTCAATAAAAGTGGATCTCCAATAACATAAAACACTAGAGATGAAGTAATACATTGTTTTTTAAATTAGATGAGGTAATAAAATACTCTTGCCGGCATATGGAAACTTTCCAGTACCTGGCTACTAGTCTGATCCTTCTAATATGTCAAAATTGCCTCAAGGTTAAGATATTGGTCTCATTTTTAACTTTAAGTACTTTACTGCCAGCAAACTCTGACCATTTTGTACTAACATGTTCAAGATGCTGTCATAAACCTCAAATGCTCCAGGCTGAGTCCACTACAGCTAGTCATGTCTTTTAATCTTCCTTCTAGTACTTTGATGCTCAGGAAAGGTCTTGACTACGGAACTATTCTGTAGCTAGGATTATAAAAGTAAGCACCTTGAATCCCTCCTGAAAGAAAAAGTAAAGACCTCCTGAAAGAAAAAGTAAAGAATTTACTTTTTAAATAAAAAAAGAAAAAGTAAAGAATATCCTGGTGAATTTTTTAGCATTTTTTTTAATTTTGTTTCATTTTTGTGGTGATGGGGATGGAACCCAGAATCTGCATGCACTGTACCATTGAGCTACAACCCCAAACCCTCATGAATTTTTTAAGTGGCCCCCTCCTTCCCATCTAGAGAGCTTCCATCACCCTCTGGAAGACAGTTCTTAGGGAATTCACCTGAGAACAGAAGACTGCTAAAGAGTGTCTGGGCTCTGTCCTGGACTGTACCCTAATCCTTAGTGAGTAGAATCAAATGTGACATAATGATGCAAGGGTCCTCTAGATAATCCTCAAATGCAGCTCTGGGGAAACTTGTCCCAAATTCTCAAATCAAACTATAAGTCAAAACTAAAAAAGCCAGGGGATCCTCTGGGAACCTTACCAAAGAGCAATAAACATGGGTGGGGATAGAATCTTCAGCAACCTGCAAGCAGTGGAAATAATCATGGCCAAATTAATATCATTTGTGGTCCTGGCAAGATGATTGTGAGAAACAGGCTCACCTGTCCAAACATGAATGGGCTGAGAGGTACCGAGAAGAGGTACAGAGAAATTGAGACTTTCAAATAACGTTCTTGCAAGATTGGGTATCAGGGGGGCCTGCATAATCAACATTTTATCGCCTAGAGTGCAAGGTCCCTCTCCTGGTTCCTCATTGGCTGAGTACCATGGGGTGTACAAATCTTCCAAATGTCACCTAGGTTTTACTGCCTCCTCTTGGGTAAATTAAAGAAATATACTTTTAACAGTTCCCATTTTCCTCTGTTCTCTTGTGGTGAGAAAGCTTTTCTGAGATTAACTACATTTTGGCACATATGAAGTTTGTCTTTGTTGATCTGACTGGACCCCTTCCCCATCACCTCCTGATTGTCAAAGGGGCTGTGAATCTCTCACTGAGGTGTTAACTTGTAGTAGCCATCACATCGTTCCTCTTCAGCTGATTTTTCTTCTTCACACCTGGGTTGGTTTGACTAGGTACTGGGGCCTGTGTAGGCATTCTTTTCTCTGTGTGAAGCCTCTCTATGTGGCTAGCCTGGGCCTTCCCACAGTGTGGGAGTCTCAGAGTAGCCAGCTTATTATGTGGTAGCTGGCTTCCAAAGAGTAAATGTTCCAGTAGTCCCAATTGGAGGCTGCAAGGATTTTTATAGACTAGGCTCAGCAGTCATACAGTGTGATCTCAGTCACTACTATGGGTTGCCAGGGTTTGAGTGTGTCCCCAAGGTTTGTGTGTTGACGTTAATCTCCGTGGGGAGGTATTAAGAGGGTGGAAACTTAATCCAACAATAGTGTTTAGAGGTGGGGTCTTTGCCAAGTGATTAGAGTCAAAAAAGGTCATCAAGTAGTCCTCCAATACTGAATGATGCTGGCTTTATAAGAGGAGGGAGAGAGGGCTGGGGATGTTGCTCAGTGGTACAGTGCTTGCCTAGCATGTGCAAGGCCCTGGGTTTAATTCTCAGTGCCACAACCATTTTTTTCAAAAAGAGGAGAAACCTGATATACATGTGTGCTCTTTCTCTTTCACCATGTGACACCCCGTATCATCTAGGAACTCTGCCAGCAAGAAAGCCATTATCACATGTGACTCCTTGAGCTTAGACCAGAACCATGAAACGAAATAAACTTCTTTTCTTTATAGATTAGCCTGATTCAGGTATTTTGTTATAGTAATGGAAAACTCATATTTTGTTGGTCAAGAGCAAGTCACAAGGTCATATTCAAAAGATGGGGACTATTCTGGAACAATAAATTCTAGGAAGTATTGCTTACTGGAGAAACCATTTTGGGGGACTAACTGTAAAGGCAGAATATATCAACTTGGAAAAGCAGTATAATTACTATACACAGTTTAAAAAACTAGTTGCCACATATTTATCACCTGTATCAATATCCAGATTCCACATGCAATTTTTTGACTCAGCAACCAATGCCATGTTGGTGTATTACCACTGGCTATTTAGTAAAGCCAGATATCATACATACATAATCACATTGAAACCATGTAACCATGGCAAGCCATGGGCATGCATCATTCATTATCTCTAATAACTCAAGACCTAAGAAATCAGGGCCAATCACAAAAGAGCATCTTCTGGATGCTTCTGAAAAGGGCTTTCCTCTTCAGAAGAGATAGACAAGCACAAACTTATCTTCCTGGTTATTGGTGTAGTTTTATGAAGATAAGATCTCTGGAGTTGCAGTAGACATCCTATGACCATGAAAGAAAAGCAAAAAATTGTAAAGAAGCAATTCAGTACCCTGATATAGAACCACAGATGTAGCTCAGTGGTAGAGCACTTGCCCAGCATCTGTGAGACCTTGGGTTCTATATTCCCAGCACCACCACCACCACAACAGAACAGCCCTTACATAATTGAACTACTAAAGTAGACACCTCTGAAGCTCCTTACTTCCTGACTTCTATGTACTTGGGATTGAACCCAAGCCTTTTATATGCTGGGGAAACACTCTACCATTGAACTACATCCCAACCCCTTGCTTGTTTTTTAAACCACTTTAGTTAGTTATTCTGTTCCTAGCAATTCAATGCATTCTTATTGAGACATCACTCCAGGCCACCAACTGGCGGAGAAGAAAGAATCCTGGAAGTTGGTAGTAAAAGAACTTTAATGGCCACAGATAACATAACCATCTGGTATCAGCCAGGGAAATTAGGGGCCTCTGGAGCTTACTTCACCCCTTCAAGTATACTCCCTGAGACCGGATGGCCTGAGAGAACAAGCTTTGGTTTTGTTTCCTTTATTTGAACCCATTTAATCTTTAAGCATTGTTCCACCTTGTTCCTTCCACACTTGATGTGTTGGAAGCTTAACCTCCAATTCAGCAATATTAGGAGGTGAAGCTGAGGGAGAAGTGTTGAAAAGGGCTCATGGGAGCGGTCCTGGTCCTCTCTTCTGCCATGTGAAGGCACATGTTTGCCCTCTTTGGAGAGAGCAGCACCTAGATGCCATCTTAAAACTTGCAGGGGTTTGGGTGTGGTTTGTCTCCCAGAGGCTCATGTTTTGGAAACTCATTTTCCATTATGGCAGTATTGAGGGGGTACACTTTTAAGAGGCTTTTAGTGGGGGGTATTTATATAATGGGAGCACTGATCTTGAAATGAATTAATGTAGTTCTCACCACCCTCTGAAAGAGCAGGATTTTACAAAAGTCAGTTTGTCCCCTCCCTGGCCTCATGCTTCTTGTCTCACCATGAGTGTTCTTGTGCATGCTTACACACCAAGTGCTGTCATCCACCAGAAGTCCTCACCAGAGCTGAACAGATGTCAACACCATGCTCTTTTTCCCCTAGATCTATAATTTAATTATTTTCTTTATAAAGTATTAAGTACTGTTAATCTTTTCTTTATAAAGTACCAAGCTTCAGGTATTTTGTGATAGCAACACAGAACAGACTAAGGCAGAGCTAAAGAACAAATCCATCAGTGCCTTCTTCAGTGGAATTTTAACCTCCACAAGTATGAGAAATAAATTTCTGTAATTTATAAGTTCTCCAGTCTATAGTATTCTGTTTTATCAGCACAAAGCGAACTAAGACAAACATTCTTCCCTTCTCTGAGCATGATTTCATATAGGATAACCAAGTTTATATTTTCAGTGATTCATTCATAATTATCCAAAACCATGGTGCTATCTTTATTTTACAAATTATTATCAAATCCAGAATGAGAGTCAAATGACCCTGTGTAGGGCAGGACATTTGTTTCCTCACACTATTATAATAAATTATCCCGAACATGGTGAGTTAAAACAGAAATTTATTCTCTCACAGTTCTGAAGACTAGAAATCTGAAATCAAGATGTCAACAGGGACATACTTTCTGAGGAAGTATCTTTCCTTATTGAGAACCTAGCCTCTACCTCAGTGTCCAAGGAAGAGGGTGTGCCCCTGGTCCTTGGAAAAAACCCACAGAGCACTCCTAGGCACATACCCACCCTGATGAGTTGTTTGTTTACAAATAACAGGAGAGGTCTGAGGCGCCAGGTGTCCCTGACTCATTTAGGCTAGGTGAGGACCCATAGCAACCCCCCTAGCAACCTCTAATCAGCATGCGACAGGGAAAATATCTGGAATGCCAGATGACCTCCAAGTAGTTTATGGTGGTTGATAACATGTTGGGAAACCATGTAGTTTAGCACATACACCCCTCATGGCCTAAACCAATCAGTTCAAAGGAATTCTCCTCTTGTACTAACCAATCACCCCTACCCAACCTGTTCCCACCAGTGAATATGCTAATTAATGATAAGAGTTGTTTGACTTTCCCGCGGTATGGAATGATTTGCTGTGTGATGTTGTGACGAACAGAGTATCCCCCCCAAACCTATAAAATCTCACTGGACAAAGGACCAGGACTCACTCCCTGGGACCGCTGCGTCGGGAACGGTTGTGAGTCCAGGCTCAAGCTTGCAATAAAGACTCTTGTGTGATTGCATCCAATTAGGCTCCTGGAGGTCTATTGGCATAACACTTATTTCTTCCCATCTTCCAATAGTTGCCAGCATTTCTTGGTATTCCTTGGCTTGCAGACATATTATCCCAATCTCTGCCTCTGTTTCACATGGTTCTGTGTGTGTGTGTGTGTGTGTGTGTGTGTGTGTGTGTGTGTATGTCCAAATTCCCTCTTTTTATAAAAACATCAGTGATCTTGGATGTGGGGCTCACCCTATTCTGATATGAGCTTATCTTGTCTTGATTGCAATTCTAAGGACCAAATTTCAAACTAAGGTCACGTTTACAGGTACCAGAGATTATAATTAGACTTTTTATTGGGAGACTTAATTCAACCCAGAAAAAGCAAGTCTATTTAAGGACTGATGTAATAGTTAATGTCACTTTCAATTGGAAGATTCTTTCTTTCCTTATTTTTGGAGTGGGTAGGGGGCTGTTGGTTGTGGTGGGATTGAACCCAGGGCCTTGAACATACTAAGCAAGTGTTCTATCACTGAGCTAAAACCCCCAGCCCTTTTTATTTTCTTTTGAAATAGGATCTAAGTTGCCCAGGCTGGTTTTGAACTTGTGATTCTACAGTCTCAGCCTCTTGAATGACTGGGATTAGAGGCCTGCTCAACTAGAGGATTCGAATGAACTATATTGGCAACAAAAGAGCCTAAAAGCATATCTGAGAAGGCTGAATTTAAATATGGAGGTGTTCAGAAGAGGAAGAAAGAGAAGTAAAAAGAAACTTGGTAAAATTTTCTGAAGAAATGAATTTCCCTTGCCAGGGAAACCATGTGCAAGAGAATAAAGACTTCTACGTGGAGCACTTATAACTTGGCAGCTCATTAGATGAAACACTGCATATATTGTTTCAATATTTCTCATAGTTTCACAAGGTAGGAAATACCTCCATTTTCTAGATAAGGAAGTTGGAACATAGGGAAGTTAAGTCAATTGTTTAAAGGTTACTTAGTAAATAAAGGGCAGAGCCAGGAAAAAAAAAAATCTCTATCTGACCACAAAGTCTGTGCTCTTTCCATTTGCAAAAGTAATCCTTCATAAAGTCAACAAATAATTACAGTGTGCTCACCATATGCCAGGCATCTACTCAGGCTAAATGCTGAGGACTGCTTTCAACAAGGTAATTGTGGCTTACATTTGCACTCACAGCATGTAAATGTGCCTGATGGCCCAGAACATTCCCAATGCTGAATATCCAATCTGGAATTCTTCAAACTCAAATGGTTGAGCATGGTATCTTGTTTTAATTTGCATGTTTTTGACTACTGGTGAGGTTGAGCATCTCTTCACATGGGTATCTCTTCATCTTTATTTCCTTTTCTCTGAATTGCTTTGTCCATTTTGTCCAATCTTCTGATGGGTGGTTTATCTGCTTGTAGATTAGTTAAAGCTTTTTTATGTGTAATAGGTTTTAACAGTGTAAAAGATTTCTACATTATAAATATTTCCTCCCATTAAGTTGTTTTTAGTTTTGCTTTGTTTCTAGTAACTTATCTAAAAAGATCTTCCTCATAGCAAGATTATACAACTGCCCACTTGTTTTTTCCTGTATTTGTATTTTTATATAAAATATAATTTAAACATTTCTCAAATAGACAGATTTCAAAGCCATCTATTGATTAGTTCATCCTTTCCACACTAATTTGATATTTTATTGTATCTTGAATTGCAATTCTATATGACTCTTACTAGAGCCTCAGTTTTTTCATTAACTTAATTACCTATTTATTATTATTATTATTATTATTATTATTATTATTATTCTGTTTTGCAGTGCTGGGGATTGAATCCACTTGCATAGCATGCATGAGGCCTTGGATCTGATCCCCAAGATCTCTCTCTCTCTCACACACACACACACAAACACAAAATCATATCAGAGGCATCTTGTCAAACTCATTCCAATTGGACAAGTTCTTCTATTCTATATATATATTTAGTTGTATATGGACACAATACCTTTTTAAAAATTTTTTAATATTTATTTTTTAGTTTTCAGTGGACACAACATCTTTATTTTTTATGTGGTGCTGAGGATCAAACCCAGTGCCCCGTGCATGCCAGGCGAGTGCTCTACCGCTTGAGCCACATCCCCAGCCCAACCTTTTATTTTATTTACTTATTTTTATGTGGTGCCAAGGATTGAACCCAGGGTTTCATACATGCTAGGCAAGTGCTCTACCACTGAACTATGACGATGACTTCTTCTTCTTCTTCTTCTTCTTCTTCTTCTTCTTCTTCTTCTTCTTCTTCTTCTTCTCTTCCTCCTCCTCCTCCTCCTCCTCCTCCTCCTCCTCCTCCTCCTCCTCCTCCTCCTCCTCCTCCTCCTTCTTCTTCCTTTGAGGGATAATAACAATAAGTTTATAGAATTTATGTTTTAAATCAATATTTATAGAACTGTTTCCTACCTATTATGATTTGGATACAGAATATCCCCCAAAACTCATGTGTTGAAAGCATAATTCCCAGGGTAGCAAGATCCAGAGGTAGGGCTTTTAGGAAATGATTCAATAATTAGAATTCTGACCTCACCAGCGGATTAATGATGGATTAATCCATTGACATCAGTGGATTAATCCCTCTGATGGATTAATCAATGATAGCTGGATAGACTTCTAAGAGGTAGGACCTAGTTGGAGGAAGTAGGTCACTGGGATCTTGTCCTGGAAGGGTTTACATTCTCCCAGATCCCTTCCTCCCTCTCTCTCTCTGACCTCTCCTCTTCTTTCCTCTCTACTTCTCCTTTTCCTCCTTCTTCTTATCCTCTTTCTCTGCTTCCCAACTGTTTTCCCCCACCTCACCTTCCACCATCATGTTCTGCCTCACCTCAGGCTCAGTACAATGGAGTTGGCAGCATGGACTTACTTCTCTGAAATTATGAGCCAAAATAAGCTTTTTTTTCCCTCTAAGTTGTTCTGATCAGATATCTTAGTGACAGAAACAAGAAGATGACTATCACACCACCCATTTATATAGGTCTTTAAAGTTTTTAATCATATAACTCTTATATTTTTCTTGTTACATTTATGCCAAGGTTTTATAATTTGTGTTATTATTGTAAGTGAGAATTTTTTTTAATATCTCTTATTGATTATTGCTAAGAAAAAAGGAAAGAAAGAAAGAAACCAAGATATTACACTGTTGGTTCCTATATCTTGATTGTTTTCTTTGTACCACTGGCTTTTACCAAAACACACTCTGGTGCTATTATGGATTTATTTACTTATTTTGGTGCTGGGTATTAAACACAGGGCCTTGTGCATGCTAAGCTCACCTTCTGCCACAGAGCTACACCCCTATCCCCTTTGACCTGCACTATTGAGGTCAGAGCCCTCACTAGTCAATAATTTCCCAATCTCCATCTCTGAATCTTGCTGCATTAGTGACCTTGCTTTCATGTCGTTCATGTGACATGTGTGTGTGTGTACATACATACATATGGCTTTATTTATTAGATCAGTTTCTGGTTCACAGTAAAACAGCAGAAAATAGAGTTCCCACATACTTTCTGCTCCCACACATGCATAGCCCTCCCCACTATCAACATCCCCTACCATTTCTTCCAATCAGTGACCCTACATTTGTTACTGTCTAGGAGTGCTGGGTTTGTTGTCTCTTTTCAAAAAAAATGAAGAACCACACACAGAGATAGCAAGCACAAGAAGATTCAGAGATAGACTTTTCTGAAGAGAAGGAGCCCCAGAGTTGGTCATCTGGTGAAGAATTTTGGCCTGTTCACTTTATGGTCTCTGGAATTTCCTCCTCTCCTAGCTCCTCCCCTGTCCACACATTCCTCAGAATGGTGCCCCCCTGTCCATGCATCTGTTTTAGTTTTTCTGTTGGATCCCTCGATTAGGGACAGGAGTATGGAAGTGTCTGTCTGATTGGATCCCCTGATGGTGTACATGAGCACTTTCATCAAGCTTGAAGTTGACCTCATCAGAAGAACCTCTCATGCTCCTTTGTTCTGGCCCTGTCCCTAACCTCCTCACTCACTAGCTTGACCTGACTGCCTCCTAGATCGCCCTCACATTGACAGATCATTATCACACAAAGTTCATAGTTTATAATAAGCCATGTAATCTGGGCATATAAAGTTTATCTCTGCTGTAACTGTACCGGCTGCTGTGTCTCCACTGAGGGAAAGAAGCTCCACATCCAGGGTGGCAAACTCACATGGTCAGCAAGTTGGTACTCAGTGGAATGGAAACTCAACCACAACTCAGAGCCAGGATCCTCACAGCACAGTGGGTGATTCCCAAGGCCCAGTGCCCTGAGAGGGAGCCAGGAGTAAGTTGTATTTGTCTTTGATGGCCCAACTTTGTAAGGCATATATAGTGTCACATCAGCTATCCTGTTGATCAAAGCACTCACACAGGCCAATGCAGGCTCAAGGAAGGGACATAGACCTCACATTTTTGTGGGGAGTTATGTTTCTGAAAAAGCATATGAGGTGAGAATGTTGTCACAGGCATCTTTGAAAAATATATATTAACAAAAACAATTAATAGGGTTATCTTCCTTGAAATGGTTTGGAAGAAGCTCATACTCCTAAGATAGCTGATAGATGATTGATAGATTATAGACAGACAGACAGATAGATAGATAGATAGATAGATAGATAGATAGATAGATAGATAGATAGATAGACATAAAATAGGAAGAGTAAGGTAAATGCCAAGGGGTCATGATGAAGGACATTCACCATGTTTGGATGTTTGTTTATTACCCTGTTATGGATTGAAGGTGTTACTCCAAAATCCATACACCAAAGCCTTAACCCCCAAATCTCTAAAGTTAAATGTGGTATAACTGGTGGAGCCATATCCACTAGGACTGGGTGTCATTTTAAGGAGAGAGGAAGGGAAAGAGAATGAGAATGAGAGAGACACAGAGCTCTCTATCTCTCTGCACTCTGAGGAAAGGTCCTGTGGGTGCACAGTTAAGTTAGAAGGCAGTAGCCAGGAAGAAAACCTCACCAGAAACTAAATTCTCTGGTACCTTGATCTTGGACTTCTTGCCTCCAGAAGTGTGAGAAAATTAAATCTGTTGTTTAAGCTACACAATGAGTAGTATTTTGTTACGGCAGCCCAAGCAAATTAAGCTAAACTCTATTAAGCTTTGAATGCTAATGTTAGGCAAATACCTACCATATTAAGACAGTTTTGTTTTTTAGAGAGAGATTTCTGGCTGTCACGAGTGTAAATGGAGCATGCCAACCATGAACAGAAGCCCATAGGGTAGAAAACTCTTTTGTTTTATTACTCTTAAGCCAAACTGACTATTTGTAGGCAGAACCAAGGGACAAATTCTCCACTAGCAAATAAGGAACCAGTGTGTCTTGGGGAAGCATGAGGGCAATGAAGGAGAGGAGCCCCTTCAAATGTGTAGGCTTGGAATCCAGAAATTCCTTATGTTAATGTAGAGCATTGTAATTTGAATATGAGGTATTATGAAAAGCTCCTGTGTCAATGAAAGAATATTCAGGGGTGAAATGATTAGATTATGAGAGCTGTGACCTAATCGTCCATCCTAGTTTGAGTGGAGTAACTAGGTGGAAACTGTAGGTGGTGCATCATGGTTTGAAGAGGTGGGTCACTGGGGGCATTACCTGGATGGATTCATCTTCCCTGTTCACTCTTCTCCTTTCTCTCTTCTTCCCACCTGCCATGTCCTGAGAAAATTCCCTCTACCATGCCCTTTGGCCATGACATTCTGCCTCACCTTGGGCCCAGAGCAATGGACTCAGCTAGTCATGGATTAAACGTCTGAGACCATAAACCAAAATAAATTTTTCCTCCTCTAAGATGTTCTTGTCAGATATTTTGGTCACAAGGATACAAGATAACACAGGGCCTAAATGGCCAATTTCTCCACTCAGTGCATAGGAGAATTAAATTATAGTCTCACTTTACTACTAGGGCCTGACTCTTACCTCTGTGTGAATCTGAGTAGAACTTAGAAAAGACCATCCTATGAAGGTTCAGGGAGTCATCTGTTCCTGTGAATGGAAACTAGGGTAGAAGGAAACCATCAATCAGTGAAAGGTATTTAGTAAGCACCTGCTGGGTGCAAAGCTAATGATGAACAAACCACATCTGAGAAAAAAAGGTTCAGCAAATACTTGATGTTAGAAAACAGTCACCTAATTACTAACTCATGCTGTAAGCCAACTGCATTCCCCAAAGCAGGCTCTTGGACTATCCTTTCTCTCTTTCAATAGCATCTGTGCTGTCAGAGAGGACTTAGCAAGACTCAATACCTTGAGGAAAAAGAATCTCAAGATTGCAAAAGGAGGTAAATGGTGGTGGAAAGAGGATGCAGAGATGTCACACTAGGCTAGTTTTCCACTACTGAGCTACACCCCCAGGCCACTCGATAGTTTTAAGTAAGTTACATTATGTGGGCATGACTGATTAAAATATTTTGGCCACTGGTAATCAATTCACTTGACAGCAGTTCTTCCCTTTTTGGAGGTTGGAAGTCCCAGCCTTCTGATCATGCTTTAGTCATCTCCCTCCCTTCTGATCATGCTTTAGTTTCTCCATCTCATCCTAAAGCTATCTAAGGGTCCCAGCTCCTAGTCATCTGATTAGCTTACACAGAGCACTTGGGAGATTCCAAGGATCTTAGAAGTTCTTGTGTCAGGAACTGGGAACTAAGACCAAATATAACAAAATAATGCTCCTATCATCCTTATCACTCAGACAGTTACAAGGTTTTTAAGAACCTGTTGTCAGGAACTAAGGGCAGAGACCAAATGGATATTTCTTGCCATGAAATACACATGGGTGCAGAAAATCTGAGATTGTAACCTTTGTTGGTTACAAAGTCTCAGGAAGCATCCTTGTTCTCAATAGTCTCTAAGTTAAAGGAGGGAGGATAATATTTCCCCTGTACCTCTATCCTTCCCTATTTACTGAGCATACATGCCAGAAACAGTAGAGACTGAAACAGCCCTGACTCTCAGGAGCTAAGGTTTTTGGGTGCTGGAGAAAAATAACCATTTTTGTTCCCTTCTAATACTAAAATATATGACCATGAAAAGTGTGGTGTTTAAGCTAAGGTTCTTGCAGGTGTTTGTGTATGTAGTGCTGGGGATTAAAGCCAGGGACTTGCACATGATAAGGCAAGTGCTCAATCACTAAGATACATCCCAACCCCCTATTTCAGTTTTAATTAGCATGAATTTAAATAAACCAAGGCGTAAAGTAAACAAAGCATCACTACTATTCCTTGAAATCCTAAACCAAGAGTGTTACTGAAATTTACCCTTTAAACTTATTATCTATCTTCCAAGTCAATTCTAAGAAAATCCATAAAACTTATCTTCAGGGGAAGACTCAGGCATTTAAGCAACCTGATTTCAAATAAACAATGCTGCTGAGTTAATAATATTAGCTAAAAATAAACCTCATCTAAAATATGAAAAAATTGATGCTTTAAAATATATTTTTTAAAAAATTTGTGAGTGTTTCTGGCTAAATGTGCCATCTAATAATAATTTTTGCAACTTTTAAAAAACTGCCGCCTGTCATTTTTACATTTCTGAAAAAAATCACATAAAAGGAGAATTCATGGAGTCTAAAGGGCAATGAGAATATGTGAAAGGAAAAAAGTTATAAAGCGTTTGCTCACAATAGCATGCATTCCTCTCCACTAGGCTGGGAATTCCATTTATATTTGCAAAGTTTATATGAACTTTGGAATCCAGTATAAACCCTTGATAGCTTTTAGGGGAAAAAAGGAAAAAAAAAACATGAAATAGCAAAATGGAGAGAGAATTAAAAGTGAACGGAAATTCTTGGTCAGTTAAAAAATTTCACACTTCCTAGCAGTTTTTTTTTTCTGCCCTTAACTCAAAGCTCTAAGACAAGTAAACATTAGAAATTAGTGCTTCCCGCAACAGTCTTCTTGGATTATGCTAAGTCAAAACAGAGATCTTGATTCACACCGTGGAGAGTATAGAGAACTTCCTGAATGAATATCCAGCTCCTCAGAAGGGCTGTGCATTATACGTCTTTAAACACACCCAGAACACATTGCAAAGATATTCAGTAAATGCTTTCAGAATTGAATCTTGATGAGAAACAGATAATACTGTTCTTCTAACTATTAGTTCTATTTTATGAGGGTAGCTTAAAAATTAATCCACTTAGATTATGACATTCAAGGTCAGGAATGTCCTTTCTTCCTCACTTTATATTCCTGGAATCCTTTTCTACTTGTTGTATTCAGTTTTCCTCCTTGGGCAAAATTCAGAGAGTGGTCACAAGAATTACTGTAAAAAAAAAAAAAAAGAATCAAGTGCTCCTATTAAAAAAATTTTAAAGTCCTTGTGTAAAGAGTTTAGACTTATTTAATGTTCTCTTTGAGTCCAGTCAAGGTCTTTATGAAAAATAATGAGCAGTTTCATTCTTGCTGAAGTTCAGGGAAGACAAAGGAGAATTTAAGTTTTGATTGGACATTTCATTTATTCAATGTTCGCTTGACAAACATTTATGTGTGCCTAAGGCATAACAAGTACTATTATAACTGGTTGTTAATGCTAGCTTTGGAGTTCAGGACACACCATCCCAAAACATGACTACAGGAGACCAGAATATGACACTCTAAAATATATCTCTTTATCACATTAATTATGTCAAATTTATTAGAGAAACTTCAGACATAGAAGTAGCTCTGAAAAGTTGCTAAAAGAAATTTCCATCTACAAGAGTTTTAATTAGTAAAGATATATAGCAGGAAGAGAGCTGCTCCCAGATAACTTTTATCACCCAAGAGACTGTTTTTGTTGTTGTTCCTTTTGTTTTAAATTTTTGTTATTTCAGTGCTGAGAATTGAACATAGGGACTCCTGCATGCTAAGCAGTGCTCTACCACTGAGCTATATCTCCACCTCCGTAAGAGACTTTCATCTGCCTAGCAAGACAACATTTATTCATGATACATTTTCTTTATTCATCACTCTCCCATAATCTGGCTGCATCCACAGAAGTCCCACCCCCTATTCCTTTCTGAAGTCTAGGATGCTAGATAAACTCCAATCACCCAGCCCTTCTTTGAGTTTCCTATTATTGTAGGAGTCCTTAATTAAATATTTTTTTTCTCTCCAGTTATGTCAATGTAATTCACAGCCTAAGCCATTTTTTCCCTCCTCTATACTGAGTTAGCTGCTAGAGTGAGCTACTAAAGGAAGTGGTATTGTATATACCATTACTGGAGCTTGATGAGGAGTCTACTCTCTCCTAGAGGGACTAAAGAAAAACAGGGAACAGAGGTAGGTAAAACTCAAGATGCTTTCTACCTCTAACTCTATGCTTATCACAAGCTTTAAGATTGAAAAATCTCAAGGCATTCTGACTTAGATGATAAAGTTTGATAAGGGGAAGTAAAGCCATGAGTACCATTCTGTCACCTAACTTTCCAGTAATGAAATAAAGGAATGAATTAGTGAAGAATACTATAATGTACTTTAGTGAATTAGCAGTTAGCTATAGCTCCAGAGTTCTGATGAACCCAACAGTGAAACTTTTCCACTACCCCCATGAGCACCTATAAGGCACAAAACTAGATCAGGGACAATCCCATTGTATAGCAACTGTGTTATTCAGCTTTTCATTTCTATAGCATAGACCTGAGATATCAACTTATAAAGAGAAAGGTTTATTTGGGCTCACAGTTTTAGAGCTTTCAGTCCGTTGTTGATCAGTCCTGTTGCTTTTGGTCCTATGATGAGGCAACAAATTATGGCAGGGAGTGTCTGGAAATGCAAAGTCACTCACCTCATGTCCAGGGGAAAAAAGAAATAAAAGAGAGAGAGAAGAAGAAGAGGGATTGGTATCTCTGTGGTAGAGTAATTGCCAAGAACGCCTGGGGCTCTGGGTTGTATCCCCAGCACCACAAAAGAGATAGAAAGGAAAGAGAAAAGGTCTGGTGTTCCATTATCTGCTTCAAGGGCACAACCCCAATGATCAGAAGACCTCTCATTAGACCTCATCTCTTTAAATTTCCACTACCTATAATAGCACCAAGATAGTAAAATACACGTTTTAATGCATGAGCCTCGGGGAGACATTTAAGATCCAAAAAGGTAGTAGCAACCATGAAAATGTAATTGAAAAACACTGCCTGACTCATGGCTTCTTTAAGGATCTCTAGATCTTTAAATTCTTTCAAAGAACCCCGTGTGTGGATCACTAGTGTTAAGTTTGACCTAAAGATGCCTCCATACACATTATGAGTTTGGTTTAAAGATATATTCATCTATAGTTATCTACAACCTAATTTGATATGTTAATAGACCATAATTGACTCTTGTGGTAAGTAAATAACTCTTAGCCAATCACAGGTGGCCAACTGTTGAAACCATATTCAAATAAGACAGGTGTGAGCTGTAACCATTTAGCGTGTTTCTATATATCAATTCCAGTTTTCTGTAGTCACTTTCTTTTCTCTGGCTATAAATGTAACTTGCATAAGTGGTAGGACAAAGTTTTTCTGAACCATTTTTGGTCCAGACTGCTGGCCTATTCTAGAATTGCAAATAAAACCATTTAAGATTTAAAAAACTGTATTTGTTGTTAATTTGTCTTTTTAACACCAGAGTTATTCTGAACCATTCTCAGGAATAGGTCTAGTAGTTATAGTAGGTAGATGTAGATGATACTTTACCCCTTTTACTATTCTGTATTTAATCTGGAATGATAGAATTTGGATCTGAAACAAAGCAAAACAAAACAATATAAAATGTTATCCAAAGCTAAAATCAAGGATTGAATCTAATTAGGCAAGTTAGAACCAAAACCACAGGAAAACTGAAAATAGATAGTGATGGATCTTATTTACAATCACAAGAAGCCAGAAAGTGTTACTGTCAGTTTGGGTGGGGCAATTCATCCTTGGGTTGAACTGTTCCATGTGCTTCAGGACATGTCACATACTTTCCCCCTGGTCTCCAGTTGTGTGACTTTCCCCATGTATCCTATTTTGGTTAGGATTCTCTCATAAGGACATATTGAGACAGGATTGAGTTCAAGTAGTTTACTTGGGAGACACAGGAAACAACACTATTGGAATGAGAAAGTGATACAAAGAGTGGAGGGAAACCAATAGTCTGTTGTCAGTTCAGCTACTGCTATGAGATACTGAGCTAAATTGTATAGAAAATTTGGAAATTGTATAGAACAGAATCCCATAGTTATCTCCCCATGGAGAAAGGGATATTTTATTTATATATATATTTAATATTATATTTTTATTGAGACAGGGTCTTGCTTAGGGACCTTGCTAAGTTAACAAGGTTGGCTTTGAACTTGTGATTTTCCTGTCTTAGCCTCCAGAGCCTCTGAGATTACAGGCATGTGCCACCACACCCAGCCAGGATATTATTTAAAAAATAAATGGAGTTGGATAGACTGAAGCCTTCTGAAGTGTTAAGTCCCAAGGGATATAAGCAGAAAACCTAACCAATCTTATCTGCCCATTTTTTTTTCTAAATGTCCTCTTAGGAAACAGCATCAATGTCAGCTTGTTCTTGTCCCACACAAGACTACTGCTTTAGGCAATCAAGGATCACTGAGGAGTTTTAGGATGTATATCAACTACTGTCTTATTTGTCTTTTAAATATCACACTCAGTTATGAAAGAAATTTGAGATTGAAGCCACAAAAGCCAGTCAAGAGGATATTACTATAGTGGAGTTAGAGAATAAACAAAATGAATAATAGAATTAATATGTTAGATAGCTATAAGTTCTATTGAAAAGAAAACAGAACAGAGAAGGGGATAGAGGGTGTCAAGATATTGGGTAGAAGGTTGTAATTTTAAATTGGATGGTCAGTGAAGTCTCCCTGTGAAGGTGACATTTCAACATAAGTCTATAGTAAGGGAAGGAGTAATCAGATAGGGGAAGTTGCATGGGGGAAATGCTCAAAGTAGAGGGAAAGCAAAGGCAGAAGTTTTGTGTGGAGCATGTGCTTGGCTTCCACAGAGAACAGAAAGAAGCCAGGGAGACTGGAGTACTATGAGCTGGGGGGAGGGATGTGTGCAATGTGAAATTTATAGTGACAAACCACCTCCATGATGGCCCTGTTACCAGCAGGAGTCAGGATCGGACTCATGGTCCACAGAGTCTAAGAATGAGCACCACAAACTTGGAGGTAAGCAAGGAGGAAGCAGGAATGTTATTTAAAAGGAGAGTAAAAGATTCAGAACTTCTGGCACAGTGCACCTGGGAGGGGCAAGAGTGCCATTTAAGTCTTGCAGCACTCCTTCTTTTAAAGGCACATAAGGAGAAGTTGATAAGCTCCTCTTGATTAGTTTTTGATATTTCAATTGTCACACACATGGGAGTGGGCTGGATCATGGATTATGCCATTGCTGTCCACAAGATGGAAACTTCTACCCTGTCTGAGAAAACGGAACTGTCTTATTATAACATGTTGGGACATTTTAAAGTGACTGTCCTCATGCTTACCCTCTTGTCAATCTTTATTGTCCCTTCTCTATTCTCCACTGCCTCACCTTTTCTATCTCAGTCTCGAAGATCTCAACTCCTGAGAGTCCCTCTTTTGTGTGATTTCCTTCTTTTGAATGTGGTCACATTAATTAACTCTCTTCTAATAAATGGAAATGGTATAAGTGATGGACTGTGAATTGTGAAACTGTGGCCTCCACTTGGTGTCTTTCATTTTCCACAAAGTTCTCTCCTGTTCCCTCTTGTCCCTGCTTTCTCTTATATTCCATGCATTGTGGAAAACTTGCTCCTGCATTGGTGACATAGGAGAGAGAAAGAAGATCTGCTGGAGTGGTATCCTTGATAAGACATAGGGAGCAAACAGAGGCATAGGCCAAACTATGCTAAAATCTCAACTAATCTATAGTAGCAAGGCATACTATGTGAGCACAGAACGAGTGATTTGTGGTAGCAGGAACTTGTGAATGTTCTTTTTCAATTGCTTCCATTTTGTCAGTTAAATAAAAAGTAAGATTGTTAGATGTACTTCTCAGGTTCTTCAAACAAATAGAGTCAATAAGATTCATATAGATATGTAGAAAGAGATTTGTAATGAAGGGAGACATGATTATGAAGGATGGGAAGTTCCACAATCTGTTACCTACAAGCTGGAGCCCAGGGAAGTGGTGGTGTAATTATAGTCCAAACTCACAGGACTGAAAACTGGAGAAGCTGATGTGTGAGGGCAGGAGAAGATGGACATCTCAGCTCAAGAAGAGAACAAATTCACCTTTTTATTCACCCTAATGGTTGTATGGGGTTCTCAATAGATTGGATGATACCTATTTGTATTGGTGATGGAGATATTCTTTATTCTACCATTTCAAATGCTAATCTCTTCTGGAAATTCCCTCATAGACACATCAAAAAATAATGTTATATCAACTATCTGAACATTATCCCAGTCAAGTTGACATGTAAAATTAACCATTACTCCAACCAAGAATAAGGATAGGGAAGAGGTCTTGAAAGTTGAGGAAGATGTGTGAGACAGTCATGTAAGAGAGCAGAAGGGAGAATAGACTAAGGAAATTGTTGGGCAACACTAAGAGATCACTTGGTTAACCAAGTATATAAAGTTACACTAGCCAGAATATATATGTGTTTTTCTCAGATTGTCTTCAACTGTCTGGTGTAGGCAGAGCTGGATTTAAACAAGACTGTGTTTTTACCAAGAGGGTAACAACCAAAAGAAATGGGAGGTGTATGGAAGAGTATGCTTATAATGGTGAACTTTCAAGATATATGGGATAACATGAAAAGACCAAAATTAAGATTTATTGGAATAGATGAAGGCTTGGAGATGTACACCGAAGGAATGCACAATCTTTTCAATGAAATAATATTAGGACATTTTCCAAGCCTTAAGAATGAAATGGAAAATCAAATACAGGAGGCATACAGGACTCTAAACATACAAAATTACAACAGACCCAAACCAAGCCACATACTTATAAAAATACCTACCACACAGAAGGTCTCCTGGAGTGGCATCCTTTACATAGGGAGTAAACAGAGGAATAGGCCAACCTATGCTAAAATTTCAACTAATCTATAGTAGCAAGGCATAGTATGTGAGCACAGAACAAGTATTTGTGGAAAACTTGCTCCTGGATTGGTGACATAGGAGAGAGAAAGAATAAGATAGAATTTTAAAGAGAAAAATGACAGGTTACATTTAGAGAGAAACCAATCAGATCTCAGCTGATTTTTCAACCAAAACATTAAAGCTAGGAGGTCTTGAAATAATATATACCAAGCTCTGAAAGGAAATGCATGCTGAACAAGAATACTATACCCAGAAAAATGAACCTTTAGAATTTAAGATGAAATAAAACCTTTCATGACAAACAAAAGTTTAAAAATATTCACAACTACAAAGTCTGCACTAAAAATGTATTTAACAAAATATTTTATGAAGAAGAAATGAAAAATAACACTGAAAACTAGGAAAGGAAGGAACTACATAGAAGAATATTCAATCAAAGGAGAAACTAATACAAATTAAAAATTAGAAATAATTTAAAAAGGGAGGAAATAAAAATCATTTTACAATAATAACATTGAATGTAAATAGCCTGAACTCATCAATCAAAAGTCATAGACTGGCAGATTGGATATAAAAAGACCACAAAATATGCTGTCTCTGAAAGATTCACACTATAGGTAAATACAACCATAGACTGAAAAGTAAAAGGATGGGAAAAATTTATTATTCATGTGGATCTCATATACAAGCACTCTTCTCATATCAGATAAAGTGGTCTTCAAGCCAAAGCAAATTAGAAGGAGTTAAGACGGTCATTTCATACTGCTTCAGGGAATTATACAACAAATTGAAATAAGAATCATAAATATTTATGCCCCAAACAATGCAGCATCTACATACGTCAAACAACCCTTCTCAATTTCAATTGAATAGACAACCATTCAATAATACTGAGTGACTTAAACATACCTCTTTTATCACCAGATAGATCCTCCAAATAAAAACTGAATAAAGAAGCTATAGAACTAAAAAATACAAGTGATAATTTAGACTTAACAGACATATATAGAATATTTCATTTATCAATGATAGAATATACTTTCTTCTCAACAGTACATGAATCCTTTTCTAAAATTACCATATCTTAGTCACAAAGCAACTCTCAACAAATACAAAAAAAAACTTGCATGCTATCAGATTATAATGGAATGAAATTATAAATTAATGATAGAATTAAAATTTTAAGCTACTCTAACATCTGGAGAATAAATAATATGCTATTAAATGATGAATGGATAGCAGAAGCTATCAGGGGTGAAATAAAAATACTTAAGAGATAAATGAGAATAGTGGCATGACATATCAAAATCTCTGGGACACTATGAAGGTCATAGCACTGAGCTCATTCATTAAAAGAATAGAAAGCTGGATCCTTTTGCTGAGAGCCGGTCCCGGCGGAGGGGCCACCCCTTGCGTCCTGCTCTGAGGCTCCTGGGCCCGACGGACGGACTCAGCAGGCAAGGGCCCGACTGCGGGCAGCGGCAAGCAAATTGTGAATAGTACTCTTGAGCCCCTTCAAGTGATTATCACTTAGACTTTTCCTGGGACACTTCTTTGAAAGGACCATCATATATCCAATTTGCTCAGATAAGCCAAGATTAATGGAATTCTTGCAAAGTGAACTGCACTTGTCTCACTAAGACTGATGCTAAGAATTTGATTTGAGGTGATCCAACATGGCGGCTGGCAAGGAAGCAGCGATTCCACTTTAACGGGATAAGAAAGACCCATCGGAACAGCGGCAGCCTACCTATGGAGGAACTTCTAACATAATTCCCTTAAGAGGAGAGCTGCCGTGAACTGGTAGGTTTATTGGAAGTGACAGTTTGTCCCAGAGAAGTGGATCTTGGACAGTCACGCGGGCACAGAGGTCTAGTCCCGCAGCCATCAGCCGCTCTGGCAAGCGGCTCCCCCGGGAGGCTTAGCTCTCGCTCTGGGAGCAGCCGCCTCACCCGCCCGGTTCCTAACCACGCGGCCACAGCTACCCGGCTAGACAGGTAGCCCCGCGGCGGGTGCAGAAGTCAAGTCCTGCAACCAGCAGCCGCTTTTGCAAGCGGCGGACACCCTGAGTGACTTGGCCCGCCCCGCCTGAACCGGAAGTCGGCCTCCGCCATCCGGGCTCCCCTGGGAGGCCTAGAGCTCGCTCTGGGAGAAGCCGCCTCACCTGCACGGTTCCTAACCACGCGGTTGCAGCTACCCGGCTCTACAGGTGGCCCCCCCGGCGGGCGCAGAGGTCCAATCCCGCAGCCACCAGCAGCTTCTGAAAGCAGCGGCGGCCCAGAGCGGAGTGGCAGCCCAAACCGGCAGACGCCCCCGCCATACCGGCTGTCCCGGGAGGCCCTGCTCTCGCTCGGCGAACAGCCAAACCACCCGCCCGGATCTTAACCACGCAGACACAGCTGCCCCGCTCTTCAGGTGGCTCCCGATGGCCTGATTCAGCTAGAAGGGTCCCCGCATGGCCCAGCACATGGCCATGCCCTCTGGGCTCTGCTAATAGCCCCGCCCACCTGGCGAACAACCGGGAAACTTCAAAATCTCTCCATGGGCGTGACTGCAAGGACCAAAGGACTCTAGACCCCCAACTCCCCCTACTGCCAGAGTCAGGCAGACCTGAGACCCATCAGCCGAACAAGCCTAGAGGCCTGCCAGCATGGTAGACACGCCACTCCAATTGGAGTAGGGGCAGAGCAAACCAGCCGCCCGCATCCGGATCAGGCCCAACGACCCGAGGGGGTGATAGTCATAGCGCCACAATTGGAGGGGGGGCAGAGCAGAGCTGCCACCCGCACCTGCAGGGTGGGCAGACCTGCGAACAACCGGCAGAGCAGGCCTAGCGGCCCGCCAGCGCGGTAGTGAGATCACCCCAACTAGAGGAGGAACACAGCCACTACCTACCCGCCCTGCAAGGGAGATTTTTCAGCTATACAAGAGCAATATAAATAATTAGGGGGAAAATCTCATAAACACAACAGTTTCACCAAACAGAAAGAAACATGAGCAGCATGAAAAGACAAGGAAAGAAAGGACCACAAGCAATGCAGGTCAACTCAACTTTAGAAGAGGTAATAGCTGCAACAGATGGATTGTCAGATAAAGAGTTCAGGATATATATGCTTCAGATGATCTGGAGTCTCAAGGAAGACATGAGACAGCAAAATCAGACAATGAAAGATCACATTGACAAACAAATCCAGGAAGTAAAAGATCAATTTCACAGGGAGATAGAGGTAATAAAAAACAAACAAATAGAAATCCTAGAAATGCAGGAAACAATAAACCAACTTAAAAACTCAATTGAGAATACTACCAGCAGAGTAGATCACTTAGAAGAGAGAACATCAGACAATGAAGACAAAGTATTTCAACTGGAAAAGAACATAGACAGCTCAACAAGTCTGCTAAGAAACCATGAGCAGAACATCCAAGAATTATGGGACAATATCAAAAGACCAAATTTAAGAGTCATTAGGATACAGGAAGGCACAGAGCTCCATACCAAAGGAATGAACCGTCTATTCAGTGAAATAATACAAGAAAACTTCCCAGACTTGAAGAATGAGACAGAATCCCAAATCCTAGACGCCTACAGGACGCTGAATGTGCAAAATCATAAGAGATCCACACCTAGACACATTATAATGAAGATGTCCAACATACAGAATAAGGAGAGAATTTTAAAAGCTGCAAGAGAAAGAAAGCAGATTACATTTAGGGGCAAACCAATCAGGATAACAGCTGATCTCTCAACACAGACTCTGAAAGCTAGAAGATCCTGGAATAACATATTTCAAACACTGAAAGAAAATGGGTTCCAACCAAGAATCGTGTATCCGGTGAAATTAAGCTTCAGGATTGAAGATGAAATTAAAACCTTCCACGATAAACAAAAGTTAAAAGAATTCGCAGCTAGAAAACCATCTCTTCAAAAAATCCTTGACAAAACATTACAGGAAGAGGAAATGGACAATAACATTGAAAACCAACAATGGGAGGTAGGACAGTAAAGGGGGGAAAGTAGTCAAAGAGGATAACAAATCAGGTTTAGTAACATCAATAAACAAATATGGCTAGAAGAACAAACCATATCTCAATAATAACCCTAAATGTTAATGGCTTAAACTCACCAATTAAGAGACACAGGCTAGTAGAATGGATCACAAAACAAGACCCAACAGTATGCTGCCTACAGGAGACGCATCTGATAGGAAAAGATATTCATAGACTGAAGGTGAAAGGTTGGGAAAAATCATACCACTCATATGGACTGCGGAAACAAGCAGGAGTGTCCATACTCATATCTAATAAAATAGATTTCAAGCCAAAGTTAATCAAAAGGGATAAAGAAGGACACTTCATACTGCTCAAGGGAACCATACACCAACAAGACATAACAATCATAAATATATATGCCCCAAATAATGGTGCAGCTGTGTTCATCAAGCAAACTCTTCTCAAGTTCAAGAGTCTAATAGATCACCATACAATAATCATGGGAGACTTCAACATACCTCTCCCACCACTGGACAGATCTTCCAAACAAAAGTTAAATAAGGAAACTATAGAACTCAATAACACAATTAACAACCTAGACTTAATTGACATATATAGACTATACCACCCAACATCAAGTAGTTACACCTTTTTCTCAGCAGCACATGGAACCTTCTCAAAAATAGACCATATATTATGTCACAGGGCAACTCTTAGACAATATAAAGGGGTAGAGATAATACCATGCATCTTATCTGATCATAATGGAATAAAACTGAAAATCAATGATAAAAGAAGGAAGGAAAAATCAAGCATCACTTGGAGAATGAACAATAGGTTGCTGAATGATCAATGGGTTTTAGAAGACATCAAGGAGGAAATTAAAAACTTCCTAGAGTTAAATGAAAACACAGACACAATATATCCGAATCTATGGGACACATTGAAAGCAGTTCTAAGAGGAAAATTCATTGCTTGGAGTTCATTCCTCAAAAAAAGAAAAAACCAACAAATAAATGATCTCATACTTCATCTCAAAATCCTAGAAAAAGAAGAGCAAAACAACAGCAAAAGAAGTAGAAGGCAAGAAATAATTAAAATCAGAGCTGAAATTAATGAAATTGAAACAAAAGAAACAATTGAAAAAATTGACAAAACTAAAAGTTGGTTCTTTGAAAAAATAAATAAAATCAACAGACCCTTAGCCATGCTAACGAAGAGAAGAAGAGAGAGAACTCAAATTACTAACATACGGGATGAAAAAGGCAATATCACAACAGACACTTCAGAAATACAGAAGATAATCAGAAATTATTTTGAATCCTTATACTCCAATAAAATAGAAGATAGTGAAGGCATAGATAAATTCCTTAAGTCTTATGATCTGCCCAGATTGAGTCAAGAGGATATAGACAACCTAAACAGACCAATAACAATAGAGGAAACCATCAAAAGATTACCAACTAAGAAAAGCCCGGGACCGGATGGGTATACAGCAGAGTTTTACAAAACCTTTAAAGAGGAACTAACACCAATACTTTTCAAGCTATTTCAGGAAATAGAAAAAGAGGGAGAACTTCCAAATTCATTCTACGAGGCCAATATCACCCTGATTCCGAAACCAGACAAAGAGACTTCAAAGAAAGAAAACTACAGACCAATATCTCTAATGAACCTTGACGCAAAAATCCTCAATAAAATTCTGGCGAATCGGATTCAAATACATATCAAAAAAATTATACACCATGATCAAGTAGGATTCATCCCTGGGATGCAAAGCTGGTTCAATATACGGAAATCAATAAATGTTATTCACCACATCAATAGACTTAAAAATAAGAACCATATGATCATCTCGATAGATGCAGAAAAAGCATTCGACAAAGTTCAGCATCCCTTTATGTTCAAAACTCTAGAAAAATTAGGGATAACTGGAACATACCTCAACATTGTAAAAGCAATCTATGATAAGCCACAGGCCAGCATCATTCTGAATGGAGAAAAATTGAAGGCATTCCCTCTAAGATCTGGTACAAGACAGGGATGCCCTCTCTCACCACTTCTGTTCAATATAGTCCTTGAAACACTGGCCAGAGCAATTAGACAGACGAAAGAAATTAAAGGCATAAAAATAGGAAAAGAAGAACTTAAATTATCACTATTTGCAGATGATATGATCCTATACCTAGCAGACCCAAAAGGGTCTACAAAGAAGCTATTAGAGCTAATAAATGAATTCAGCAAAGTGGCAGGATATAAGATCAATACGCATAAATCAAAGGCATTCCTGTATATCAGCGACAAATCCTCTGAAACAGAAATGAGGACAACTACTCCATTCACAATATCCCCCCCAAAAATAAAATACTTGGGAATCAACCTAACAAAAGAGGTGAAAGATTTATATAATGAAAACTACAGAACCCTAAAGAAAGATATAGAAGAAGACCTTAGAAGATGGAAAAATATACCCCGCTCATGGATAGGCAGAACTAACATCATCAAAATGGCGATATTACCAAAAGTTCTCTATAAGTTCAATGCAATGCCAATCAAAATCCCAACACCATTTCTTGTAGAAATAGATAAAAGAATCATGAAATTCATATGGAATAATAAAAGACCCAGAATAGCAAAAACAATGCTAAGCAGGAAGTGTGAATCAGGCGGTATAGCGATACCAGACTTCAAACTATACTACAGAGCAATAGTAACAAAAACAGCATGGTACTGGTACCAAAACAGGCGGGTGGAACAATGGTACAGAATAGAGGACACAGAAACCAATCCACAAAACTACAACTATCTTATATTTGATAAAGGGGCTAAAAGCATGCAATGGAGGAAGGATAGCATCTTCAACAAATGGTGCTGGGAAAACTGGAAATCCATTTGCATCAAAATGAATCTGAATTCCTATCTCTCGCCATGCACAAAAGTTAACTCAAAATGGATCAAGGAGCTTGATATTAAATCAGAGACACGGCATCTGATAGAAGAAAAAGTTGGTTATGACCTACATACTGTGGGATCGGGCCCCAAATTCCTCAATAGGACACCCATAGTGCAAGAGTTAACAACTAGAATCAACAAATGGGACTTACTCAAACTAAAAAGTTTTTTCTCAGAAAAAGAAACAATAAGAGAGATAAACAGGGAGTCTACATCCTGGGAACAAATCTTTAATCCACACACTTCAGATAGAGCCCTAATAACCAGAATATACAAAGAACTCAAAAAATTAGACAATAAGATAACAAATAACCCAATCAATAAATGGGCCAAGGACCTGAACAGACACTTCTCAGAGGAGTACATACAATCAATCAATAAGTACATGAAGAAATGCTCACCATCGCTAGCAGCCAGAGAAATGCAAATCAAAACTACCCTAAGATACCATCTCACTCCAGTAAGATTGGCAGCCATTAGTAAGTCAAACAACAATAAGTGCTGGAGAGGATGCGGGGAAAAGGGCACTCTTGTTCATTGCTGGTGGGACTGCAAATTGGTGCAGCCAATTTGGAAAGCAGTATGGAGATTTCTTGGAAAGCTGGGAATGGAACCACCATTTGACCCAGCTATTCCCCTTCTCGGTCTATTCCCTAAAGACTTAAAAAGAGCATGCTACAGGGACACTGCTACATCGATGTTCATAGCAGCACAATTCACGATAGCAAGATTGTGGAACCAACCTAGATGCCCTTCAATAGATGAATGGATAAAAAAAAATGTGGCATTTATACACAATGGAGTACTACTCTGCATTAAGAAACAACAAAATCATAGAATTTGGAGGGAAATGGATGGCATTAGAGCAGATTATGCTAAGTGAAGCTAGTCAATTGTTAAAAAACAAATACCAAATGACCCCTTTGATATAAGGGGAGTAAACAAGGACAGGGTAGGGACGAAGAGCTTGAGAAGAAGATTTACATTAAACAGGGATGAGAGGTGGGAGGGAAAGGGAGTGAGAAGGGAAATCGCATGGAAATGGAAGGCCATCCTCAGGGTTATACAAAATGATATATAAGAGGAAAGGAGGGGTAAGACAAGATAATACAAATGGAAGAAATGATTTACAGTAGAAGGGGTAGAGAGAGAAAAGGGGAGGGGAGGGGGATAGTAGAGAATAGGACTGACAGCAGAATACATCAGACACTAGAAAGGCAATATGTCAATCAATGGAAGGGTAACTGATATGATATAGCAATCTGTATACGGGGTAAAGTTGGGAGTTCATAACCCGCTTGAATCTAACTGTGAAATATGATGTATTAAGAACTGTGTAATGTTTTGAACGACCAACAATAAAAAAAAAAGAATAGAAAGCTGGGCTGAGTCTGTAGCTTAGTGGTAGAGCACTTGCCTAGCATGTGTGAGGCACTGGATTTGATCCTTAGCACCACATAAAAAATAAATAAATAAAATAAAAGCATGTTGTCCATCTACAACTATATAAAAAAAGGAATAGAAAGTCACCAAATAATACTCTAACATTACATCTCCAGGCCCTAGAAAAAGAATAAATAAATACCAAAAGCAGTAGAAGAGAGGAAATAATTAAAAATTAGAGCATAAATCAATAAAAATGAAAAAAATAATTAAAATCAACAAAACAAAAAGTTGGGTTTTTTTAAAAAAAATAAAATTCGCAAACCCTTAGCAAAACTAATAAAGAGATTGAGGGGGAAAACTCAAATTATTAAAATTCATGATGAAAAGGAAATACCAGACAGATGCTCCTGAAAGAAGATAATAAGAAACTATTTTGAAAATTTATATTCCAATAAAACAGAAAATCCTGAAGACATTGTCAAATTTCTAGAGATACATGACCTATCCAAATTAAGCCAGGAGGACATAGAAAATTTAACAGATCAATTTCAAGTAATGATATTAAAGAGCCCATTGAAAGCTTTCCAACAAAGTAAAGCCTAGGACCGGATGGAATCTCAGCTGACCTTTAAAGTTAAGCTAACACTAATCCTTCTGTAATTATTCCATGAAATAGAAAAGGAGGTAATCCTTTCAAACTTATTCTATAAAGCTAGTATCACTCTGATACCAAAACCAGACAAAGACACATCTGAAGGAAAGAAAACTTCAGACTAATATCCCTGATAGACATAGATGCAAAAATTCTTAATAAAATACTGGCAAATTGCATACAAAAAACACATTAAAAAATAATATACCATGATTAAGTGGGGTTAATTCCAGGAACGAAAAAGTTGCTCAACATACAGAAATCAATAAATGTAACTCACCACATCAACAGACTTATAGGCAAGAATCACATGATTATCTCAATAGATGCAAAAAAAATTCAACAAAATAAAATATCCATTAATGTTCAAAACACCAGAAAAATAGGGGTAGTAGGATCATACCTCAACATTGTAATAGCTGTATGTACTAAACCCAAGGCCAAAATCATTCTACATGGAGAAAAACTGAAACCATTCCCTCTAAAAACTGGAACAAGACAGGCATACCCTCTTTCAACACTTCTATTCAACATAGACTTTGACACCCTAGGCAGAATAATTAGACAGAAGACAGAAATTAAATAAATAGGAATAGGAAAAGAAGAACTCAAACTATCTCTATTTACTGATGACATGACCCTATATTTAGAAGACCCAAAAAACTCCACCAGAAAACTCCTAGAATTCATAAACAAATTCAGCAAAGTAGCAGGATGTAAAATTAACACCCATAAATCAATTGTGTTTCTATATATCAATGATGAATCAGCTGAAAGAGAAATTAAGAAAACTATCCCATTCACAATAGCCTCAAAAATAAAATACTTGGGAATCAATCTAACAAAAAAGGTGAAAGACTTCTACAATGAAAACTACAGAACACTAAATAAAGACATTGTAGAAGACCTTAGGAAATGGAAAGATCTCCCATATCCTTGGATAGGCAGAATGTCAAAAATAGCCATACTATCAAAAGCACTATACAGATTTAGTGCAATTCCTATTAAGATTTCAATGACCTTCTTCATAGAAACAGATAAAGCAGTCATGAAATTCATTTGGAAAAATAAAAGGTCTAGAATAGCCAAAGAAATCCTTAGCAAAAAAAGTGAAGCAGGAGGCATCACAATACCAGACCTTAAATTATACTACAGAGCTATAGTAACAAAAACAGCATGATATCGGCACAAAAAACCGACATGAAGACCAGTGGAATAGAATAGAAGACACAGAGACATACTCACATAAATACAGTTATACTAAACAAAAGCTCCAAAAACACACTGGAGAAAAGATAGCCTCTTCAACAAACAGTTCTGGGAAAACTGGAAATCCATATGTAGTAGTCATATTTTACAATTTGTATTGATAATTGAATGGCATAACAAATTCTGGAACAATGTAATGTAGGAAATGAGGGTCAAATAGAAGCAGGCGTTACCATGAACTTCAATGACCAGAACACCATGAAATAAATGTGTTAGTCTTATCAATCAACAGGAACTTGTTTGAGACCCAAGTATGTGTCAGGTATTGTATTAGACATTTCATATAGCTTATTTCTCATCTTTACATTAACAATATATAGGAAATATTGTATCTGTTTTACATATGAGAAAACAGAAGGCCAGTCTGGTTAAGTAGTAAAAGGGATAGGGAAGGCAGAAGTCTGAGAAGAAAATGAGTCTGATTTTGATGGGCTAATTTAAATTGTATATATTTGAGATATGCAAACTTTTTTGGGCGGGGGAGAGAGAGAGAGAGAGCCTCACCTATCTCTGTTGTTGCCTAGGCTAGTCTTGACTCTGGTGCTTACATGATCCTCCCACCTCAACTCCTCAGTAGCTGGGACTACAGGTGCATGCCATTGAACCTGACTTGAGCATAGTACTTGGTACATATTTATGTAGGAAAATTAAAATTACAATCTAGAAAATGAGTGCATCCTTATCCCCAACTTTTTGGGTGAGTAAGCACCCAACATCTACTATTCTCTTAGCAAAATTTCAGTATACAATTCAGTACTATTAACTATTGTCACAATGTAGTACATTAGACCTATTCATTCTATGTAAGTGCAACTTTGTACCCTTTGACCAACATCTTCCCATTTCCCTCAGCTTTCTGACTTTGGTATGGACCTTTCTATCCTCTATTTATTTATATTCAACTTTTTAAATTCTTTAATTTAATTTTATTAAATACTATATAGGAAACACTATATAGGTAATATACACATGCTAGGCAAACATCACTGAGCTGCACCCCAGGCCCTACTGGGGACTATCCACTTATAAGTGAGATTGGACACTAGTTTTCTTTTCGTGCCCAAATATTTTCGCTTAGCATAATATTCTCTGGGTTCACTTATGTTGTCACAAATGACAGGATTTACTTCTTTTTAAAGGCTGAATAATATTCCATTGTATAAGAATACCACATTTCTTTTATGTATTCATCCCTTGAAGGACAGAAGTTGTTTCCATGTTTTGGTTACTGTGAATAATGCTGCCATGAACATGGGAGGACAGCTATCTTTTTAAGGTATTGATTTCCTTTCCTTTGGGTACATTCCCATTTGGAAAAGAAGCTCTAGCATTTTCTACAATAGGACTGTTCCAGGTTACATTCCCAACAACAGTGTTTCCTTTTTCTCCTCACCTTCATCAACAATTGCTATTTTGTATCTTTATAATAACAGCCATTCTAACAGGTATAAGCGGTCTCACTGTGGTTTTGATTTGCATTTTTTTATGATTAGTGATATTGATCATCTTTTTACAGATGTGTTGCCTATTTGTATGTTTTTTTTTAAAAAAACATAAGTTCTTAACCTGTTTTTTTAGTCAGGTTATCTGCCTGTTTCCCCCCCACACTAAATATTAACTTCCTATCAGACACATTGATTATTTACTCTCCTGTGCCGAAGTTTTTATTGATGTAGTCCCACTTATTTTTTTGTGCTTCTGTTGCCTGAGCTTTTGATGTCATATCCAAAAAGTAATTGCCAAGGAGACTTTACCCTAAGTTATCTCCTAGGATTTTCACAGTTTCACACCTTGCATCTAAAAAGTCTTTAATCCATTTTGCGTTAATTTTTTATATAAGGTAAAGAAGGAAAGAGTCTAATTTCATTCTTTTGCATGTGAATACCTAGTTTTTGCACCACCATTTATTAAGAGACTGCCCTTTTCCATGGTTTTCTTGGTGGCCCTTATCAAAGACCAGTTGACTTCATGTGCACAGATTTATTTCTGGACTCTATTTTATATTCCATTTGTGTCTCTGTCTACTTTCACACTACTTCCATACTGTTTTGATTGCAATGTCTTTATAATATAATTCAAAATCAGAAAGTGTGAGGCCTTCATTCTTTTCAAGATTACTTTTACTATTTGGAGTTTTTTTGTGGTTCCATACAAATTTTAGAATTGCTTTTTTTCTATTTCTGTGAAAAATATCACTGGAATTTTGATGGAGATTGGGTTGAATCTCTAGATTGCTTTGGGCATTATGAACATTTTAACAATATTAATTCTTTCAATCCATGAATATGGAATATTTTTCAACTCATTTGTATCTTCTTTTATCAATGCCTTATCATTTTTTGTGCATCTATTCTTCTTTTTTATTTATTTCTAAGTATTTTATTATTTTTGATGCTATCATAAAAGAAATTGTTTTCTTAACTTTCTTTTGGATAGTTTGCTACTGTTGTGAAGAAATCCAAACAATGTTTATATGTTGATTCTATACCCTGCAACTTTACTAAATTTGCTTATGAATTCTAATAGGTATTTTTGTGCATGTGATCTTTATAATCTCTTACAGATAGAACAACATCATCTGTAAACAAGAATAATTTTGCTTTTCCTTCCTTTTGGACACCTTTTACTTCTCTCTCTTTCCATTTGATAGCTCTTGCTAGTATTTCCAATGCCATGCTCAATAGAAATAGCAAGAATAAGCATCTTTTGCTTTGCACTAGGTCTTAGAGGAAAAAGGTTCTCAGATTTTCTCTTATTATTTATGATGATGATTGGGAGCTTTTCACAAATGACCTTCTTTATATTGAGGAAATTTCCTTTTATTTCTAATTTTTATTTCTAATTTAAAATTTCCTTTTATTTTAATGTTTATCATGGTTGAATATTAAATTTATCAAATGTCTTTCTACATTTATTGAGATAATCATGAGGCTTGTCTTTTGTTCACTGATGGATTTGTATGTGGAATCAACCTCTCATTCCAGGGATAAATCACTCTTGGGCATGGTCACATCTTTTCAATTTCAGTGTGTTGTTGAATTCAGTTTTCTAATATTTCTTTGAGGATGTTGTGAGGTGTTGTGAGATGTTCCTACCTTTAGTAGGAGGCTGGGAATATGTGATTTTAGTGCAAGGATAAGGCTAGAGATATAGATGTGTTGATCACATTGACCCAAAGACTCTAGAAGCAGCAAATCAGAGAAATCTGCAGAGGGATGATAACTGAACTCAGTCCTGGGAAACTCTAAAGAGAGGAAGTAGAAAGAGAAGAGGATAAAAATAAAGAATGTAGGAGAGTACCCATAGCTAAATAGGAGAAAGAAGAGGAGCTAGAGAAGTTTACATGGACCAGAACCTATTCTGGTACCCATTCAGGCGTGGACATAAAATGCATAGGACTAGAAGCTCTGGTTATGATTTCATGCTTAGGCCCTGCAAGATCAGACATTTCTGCACTCCTTCTGACTTACTGCTGGTCCTTGTTACTGGTGTTTGACTTATAGTTGTGAATGGTTTTACCTTTTATCTCATTGCCAAGTGCAGGTGTCTCCACTCTTTTTCTTGCTTTTTTAATTCTCTAATCCTATCTCCCAGTATTTTGGGTCCTACTTCTTGTGTTTGCCAGTCAGATGCACAAGATGAATCTTCATTCAGACACTTGAGACACTCAAGTCATCTTAAGTCATCAGACTCTTCTTTGTGATTGTGAACATTGGAAAGGTTGGAGGTGCCTGTGAACCTTTGTGATTCTGATAAAATTGCTGTCACTCTCCCATGGTCAAAACCTTTGTGGTATTTGTCATTAACATATTTAAGAAAGTATTAAAGTAACAGAATCTATCTGCATATATAAATGCAGAAACATCTAACTTTTCCTTGGAGCTCTGGAAAAATCTTCATAGAGGAGGTAGTGGTTAAGAGGTTAAGACTAGCCTTAGTGAATAGTGGTAGTAACTTGGGAAGAGGAAAAAGGGAAAGAGAATTTATAGTAGGAGTAACAGCATGTGTAAATGCTTAAAAACAAGGAAGTACATAGAATGTGCACTTCAGGACTGATGAGCCGTTCAATATGACTAAGTTAAGAGTCAATACAAAGAAACAGCATGATAAGAGGCTAGAGAGATATGCCAGCATCCAGTGGCAAAAAGGAACTTGTCTGACTTGGTAAGGAGTTGACATTTTATTCTGTAGGCCATAAGGAACTCAAACTAAGCAGAATACAATAAAATTTTTGTTTAAAAAAGATAATCAGCTTCCAGTTATAATGGAGTAGCCTGAGCTGAACACATACGTCATTCAAGAATAGCAAATATCTCCCCCTCACAACACACACAACACACACACACACACACACACACACACACACACACACACTGTTTTTGTAGGGAATGGGGATTAAGTCAGTGGAAGAGTTCTTGCTGAGCTTGTATAAGGCCCTGGATTCAATTCCCAGGACGAAAGAAAGAAAGAAAGAAAGAAAGAAAGAAAGAAAGAAAGAAAGAGAGAGAGAGAGAGAGAGAGAGAGAGAGAGAGAGAGAGGGAGGGAGGGAGGGAGGGAGGGAGGGAGGGAGGGAGGAAGGAAGGAAGGAAGGAAGGAAGGAAGGAAGGAAGGAAGGAAGGAAGGAAGGAAGAAAGAAAGAAAGAAAGAAAATTTAAAAATCTGTTTGAAGGCCTCAAAGAGCTGCTGAGTCAAATAGGAACTAAAGGGATAGACTCTAGAGAAAGGAGAGTCATGTAGAGAATTAAGCTGATATTATGCAGCCAATTTTTTCTCAGGGTATTTTAAAATTCTGGGTATAGAGAAAGAGACCAAGAATTCAGGTAAAGGAGCTGATTAGGGGAATTACTACAACAAGGTAGAAAAACTTGCAGGGTTTTCCATAATTTTATGCTAGTAGATAAAATTATAGAATTAGAGACTAGTTGTTAAGAAAAGAGAGGTGGGAAATTGACTCCAGTACTCTTGGATTTTTCTTTAGACATTTGCTGAATTCTCAGGTGATGCTAGGATGGCAAACAAAGACCAAATAAAAACCTCTGGAGAGTAGAGCAAATGTTTTGATGATCACTCAATGCCAAGAAGTATCAGAGATAAGACTCCCTTAAGTCCTCAGATGGAATACCTAAATGATAAGTCTAAAATATGAGGGTTGGTCTAGAAATATGCTGAGCTTGTGGTCACTTCAGTCCTTAACTAGAATAAAGTGTTTATTGACAGTTTTATTATTTATCTGCAAGCTAAGAAAGGAGAAAATCAGCTCTAAAGGAAGATAAAATCATCCACCCCCACCCCCCAAAATCTGAATGCACAATAAAAAATTACTAGGCATGACATGCCTTATAATTGAAATAAAAATAAAAAATTACTAGGCATGACATGCCTTATAATTGAAAAATAACAATAGAAAAAATAGACAATAGAAACAGTCCCAAGAATGGTCTGATATTGAAATTATTTTAAAAGGAAATTAAAATAGCTATGATAAATATGTCAACATAATAGTGAAAAATAAGGAATCTTACTGGAGATTTTGAATTCATAAAAAAGTAGTGAATAGAAATATTAGAAGTGAAAAAATACAATTCCTGAAATTAAAGAACTCAATAATCAAGCTTGATGGGGTATTAGCCATGCAAGGCCAACATTTTAGTGAACTTGAAGAAAAGTCAGTACAAAATATGCTGATTGAAGAATAATGACTTAAAAGGGTGAATGATACAAAAAATAGTATGTTAGGTTGTTTTTATATTATTATCAAGACAGGATCTTGTTATGTTACCCAGGCTAGACTCTAATTTGCCATCCTCCTGCCTTAGTCTCCTGAGTACATAGGATTATAGGCATGCCACTGCATCTGGCCTCTTATGTACTCTTGAAAATTGAAGTCTTCAAAAAAGTGTAAGTGAGAATCAATATTTTAATAAATTAGGACTGAAAATTATCTCAAACTAATGAAAAACAGTAAGCCTCAGATTCAAGTCTACAAACCCAAAGCAGGATATATTTTGGAAAAAAAAAACTACATAAGAACACTATAGTCAATCTGTTATCACTAAAAATAAATGAAACCTTTTAAAGCAGCTCATAAAAAAAGGAATTATTTGTTGTAAAAACAACAAAAGACTGGATCATCTTTGAGCCGTCAACTGAGATGATGGAAATGAAAGAAAATGGAATCATATTTCTAAAGAGCTGAAAAAAATAACTGCCAATCTAGAACTTTACATTAGGAAAAAAATATTCTTTGAACATAAATGCAAGTTGAAACCATTTTTAGACAAAAAAAAAAGCTGGAAATATTCATCACTGGCAGATGTGAACTGAAGAAATGCTAAAAAGATAGAAGAAAAATGGTCCCACACAGATGCATGGGAACAGGCCAATAATAAAGGGAAACAAAAAGGGATGACATGAGGGAAAATGTAAATAAATATTGACCACATACAGCAATAATTTAATATTTTATAGGGATTAAAATGGGTGCAGGGCTGGGGTTGTAGCTCAGTGGTTAAGCACTTGCCTTATATGCATGAGGCACAGGGTTCGATTTGGATTTTTCCACATAAAAATAAATAAATAAAACAAAGATATTGTGTCCATCAACAACTCAAAAAAAAAAAAAAGAAACAAATGTGTGTAAAATTTGAGGCTGGTGATGTAGCTGAATTGTAGAGTATTTGCTTACTATGCATGGGGTTCTGGCTTTGAACAGAAGCACTAAAAAAAAAAGTGAAAAATTTGCAGAATTAGAAGGATAGAAATAATACATGGAACAGTGCAAATTTATAAAACTTATGTCCAATCAGGAAAATAAATAAGGCTAAAAGTTTTATTAGAAAGAAATAATAAAACGTTAAATTCTTTAGTATTTCAACATTAATGGAAGATAAAGATAACAAATTGCCAGTATGGGAGGTGATAAACTGCCTCATCCCTTACTTAAGCTCTACAATTAATGAAAAGATAATAAGAAATCTAATATATAAATAAATGTTATTAAAAGGAGGCTGAGATAGGAGGATCACAAGTTCAAAGCCAGACTAAGCAAGATTTATTGAGGCCCTAAAGCAACTTAGAAACACCCTGTCTCTAAATAAAATATTTTTTAAAGTGTTGGAGGAGTGGCTCAGTGGTTACGAAATCCTAGGTTCAATTTCCAGTACCCCCCAAAAAAAAAGTTTCTTTGCAATACCTTCTATGTGTGTGTCTAAATTTATGGTATAGCTATTTGGAGTCAGCATGATTATTTCCATATAAATCTTCTGTGACTTGAGTTATTTTTATAAATAGTGTCATCTTTTTATGTCATTTTTCTGTTAGTTTGTTGTTAAAGAAACATAATTTTTATTATTTTTATTTTATTTATTTTTATGTGGTGCTAAGGATCAAACCCAGTGCCTCACACATGCTAGGCAAGTGCTCTACTACTGAGCTACAGCCCCAGCCCCACATAATTGTTTTTTAAATGTTGACTTCATTTCACAACTTGTTTGATGTAGTACTAATTTGAATTAATTTGATTTTCCTGTAGTCTTTGGGACTTTCTAAGTCAACATCTTGTTAACTAAAAATCTGTTTCCCCTCTTCTTGGTTTCTGTGACAAATTAAGTGGTAAACTAACCTCTTACTCTTGAAATCAATCTCCCCAAACCTAGGATGCTGACTAGTTAAGGATGCTTCTTGTCCCCTCTCTCCCTCCTCCCACTTTTCCTCTGGGAGCTCTCCTTCTGTTTATGACTATTAAAGAGCCTTGTCTCCCCCACCTGCCTGTCAAGTCACCAAAGAGGGGGCAATTCCATGGAGATGTCAGAATACTGGCCAAATTCTATATCCAGGCAGTAAAGTCTGTGACCTTGATTGAAAACTGTCCTTCCATCCATGTAGGAAAGTTGTAGATGGTAGTAATGACTGCTAGCAATACATGGGTTGTAGGTCAATGTCCTCATGTGGGTGTTTCTTGTATTAAAGTATATCTTATAATAATATAAATCCTCATTAGGTTTCTCCTAACATATGTGATGTAGAGCTTCCTTTGTGGTAAACCCTTTTTTGGTTTCACCTCCCTCTAATCCATTCTTCATAATTTTATAAACCATCTTCCCAAATGGTACACCTGATGAAGTTGCTCCTTTTCTTTCTGGTTCATTAGCTTTCTTTTTGTCTTCAAGATAAAAATCCAACTCCTTAGCATGGCATGAAAGGTTGTCTGGAGTTTTGGTTTAATTGACATAATTGAGTGTCAACTTCTTTCCTCCTCTTTCTATTCCCTAAAATTCTAGCTATACTGAGATACTTGCTTTTTCCTAAAAGTGTTTTTTTTCCCATTTCTTTATTTTTGTTTGTTGGCTGAGAATAAAATCAACCTATTTGAGAACAAAAACTTTGATTTGGGTGGAATTAGGATCACAATCAGGCAAAACACAGATCCAGACCTTCTAATGGTGGCTGTATTTATAGCTTTAAACCACCAGGGGGTTGGAAATCATGTCACTTGTTAGGAATTGTGACTGGTGCTGACAAACGCTAAGGTGCTTATAAGAATGGGATTGGGCGCAGTCTCTGTCTCTGAGTAGTTGGGAGGAGGGGGTCCACTTGTACAAAAGGTCAGTAGCAGTTAACAACAGTTTCAAAGGGTAACTGGATCTGGGTGTGGGCCTGTCTGCCTCCCTTTTCAAAGGTTCAGCTGTAGCTGTGTCTGAGATCTGATTAGCTGTGACCTCCTGGACTATTTTGAAGTTCTCTGAACCATTGCTATGCCATTTAGACTTTTTTTCCTTGACATCTTTGTGCTGCTTTCTCTGTCAAGAATACTTTCCTCCTTCCCTTTTGATCTTCCATTCCAGATAGCTTACCACTGAGTACAATCATTTAATGGGCTCATATCCACCATAATGGTTACATTTCTGAATTCTAATTTTTCATTTTACTTGCCAGTACCCACCCCCCAAAGCTATAATCCTTAAAGTCAGAAATTGTCTTTTACTCTTTAAATTTCCAGTTTCCTATCTCAAGACCCACACAAAGTAGGTGCTCATTAAATAACAGGTGAATTCAACAGATGCATCTGAACACAAACTGTGCTTTATAATCCTCCTTGTATAAACTATGGGAATTGTTTGTCAGCACCAGTCACAATTCCTAACAAGTGACATGATTTCCAACCCCCTGTGGTTTAAAGCTATAAATATATCCACCATTAGAAGGTCTGAACCTGGGGGCTGGGGATGTGGCTCAAGGGGTAGCGTGCTCACCTAGCATGTGTGAGGCACTGGGTTCGATTCTCAGCACCACATGAAGGTAAATGGGAGATATTGTGTCCACTTAAAACTAAAAAATAAATCTTTAAAAAAATCTGAATCTATTTTCCTTGATTGCAATCCTAATTAGTCCCGAACCAAATCTGGTTTGAGAACAAGAGCACAGGGGAAAAAGCAAAAAAAATATATTTAAGTTGGTCTGTTTCAGCCTGAATGAGAGGATCTTATACCATCAAGTAGACATTTTGTTGTTGTTGTTGCTTATCCCTCCCAATTTATATTTTTGTAAACAGAGTAATCTTAAAAGCTTAGATAGTGTGGGAGGAAACCTTTTCTTCTACCATTTTAGGTTTGAAAGGTTGGGCGTCAATGAATTTTGTGATAATATACAGATTAATGGGACAAAGGACAAGTCTATTCACATGTACACATGGGAGGTAGCTCAGTAATAAGCAACTCATTGAATAGCCAGAGAGAAATGTTTATCTACTAACTTAATAAAGAGGTCAAGGGTCAGGATTTCTACAGAGAAGTATGGAAAGAGCTCCTGAGCTCTCCGAGGCTAATGGCACAAACAGCCTGTCTCCATGGCAGCCGAATTAGCAGGAAACTCCCTCAGAGTGGGGTTATTGGTAGCAGTATTTTCCGGAAGGTCTGCTATAGTCAGAAAATTCAGATAAGATTCATTCTGCATCTCCATAGTTCCAAATGTTTTCACTTTAAAATAATCTTTTGCCAACTTTGAGTGTCCAAATGGGTCTCCACAGTAGTAAGTATGACTCACGCCTCAAGTAGACTCAAGATTTTAAGGAAAAGTGATTTTACTTAATCTCATCTTTAAAAAATCAAACGGAGCCAGGCATGGTGGCACCTGCCTGCAGTCTCAGCTACTCAGGAGGCTAATGTAGGAAAATCATGTGAACCCATGATTTTGGGATCTGCCTGGGCAACATAAGGAGACCTCATCTCAAAAAAAAAAAAAAGTGCAAAATAAAATGTTCTCCACAAATAAGGGTATAATACTTCATTTCTTTTCTTCTAAGCATACATTTTATTACCCATCTGAAATTCAGATAAAAATTTTTAACAGCTGGATATCTCATCTTTGCTCAGAATAATGAGGTATGCCTCATCAGAAGGGATTGGAATGTATTTTTTTTCTTTCTTTATGATTCCTATAGCCTACCCATCATCAAGTTGTTGATGGTAGAGAATCACTCCTGGATCAAGGATCAGATTATCCATAATAATCTAATCATCAGCCTGTTTAGAAAGTTTGGCTTTACTTACTAGGGACTGAACTCTTGGAAATCTCTAGACTGTTCTGTATATGTTCTACAAAAAATTCTCTCAAGTATTAATCCTAAAGCTTGTGAACAGGATATTGTTCTAGGGCATTTAAAAAATGTTGCCTTCAATTTTACTATTTTTAAAGATTTATTAAGTGCCATTGAAACACAGACCTTTGGAAAGGTTTTATTTCAAAAAGAATCAGGGTTGAGTACATCTTTTCCAGGAACAAGAAAGTTAAAGATGATGAGAATCCAGGAAAAAAACATGCACGAATATACATATAAACAACTTGGTTTTATTTCAGTCTCAAGATGGTACCACAAAGCATCCTTATGGACCTCTAGGTAAAAATGTCAGATATCTTTGGTTCTTGAAATTTAAATTTTCACATTAATGTTTTCCATCTTTTTTTTCATGATGCAGGCATTCTTTAAGAATTCTTCTACCAGTTTTAGATCAATTTTGAGGTTTTATGGAATAAAGCTTGCCATTTTCCACACTAGAAGTCACTTTATTTGAATACCAGAGTGTGTTTCTGCTTGCATACTGGCAAAGACCACTGGAAAAATAAAAGTGTGAAATTTGATTTTATTGCTACCAGAAAATATTAGCCATAAGGTGGAAATGTGAGAAACCTCCCACTTTGCAAGAGGAATCCAGCATATCAAGCCTCTAGGCTTTGTTTAAAGTGGGAATGGATTCTTAGAATATTTTACCTAATGCAGGGAATCACTTTGCTTGTTACTATCATTAAAAGAAAGAGGCATGCCATTCTTCATTGTTTCCTAGAAGTGGATATTATGGTGAAAATCATGTGCTGAGAATGGCAGACAAACAAGGAAGAAAGCTGGTTCTCTGATGGTCGTGGAGCTGCCATCCCAGCTCAGGACTATATAAAGGAGAAAGAAACTTCTAGTTGAAGCAAGGTGGCTCTTATTGAGAGTAAGACATCTAAATATCCAAAACACCTGAATGAATTTTCTTCCTGGGGAGCAACACTAGCTAATCTTTCTATTCTGTTTATAGCAATGTAAGTTGCTATAAACAATGCATGGACTGAATTATATTCAGTCCATACAGAGAGAGAGGGGGGGGGAAAGAGATGTTATCAGTGATTTAGTGATTGATTTTTTGGGGGGGCAACCAGGGATTGAACTCACAGGGCACTTGCCTACTGAGCCACATCCCCAGCCCTATTTTGTATGTTATTTAGAGACAGGGTCTCACTGAGTTGCTTAGCACCTCACCATTGCTGAGGCTAACTTTGAACTCGTGATCCTCCTGTCTCAGCCTCCTGAGCTGCTGGGATTACAGGCATGTGCCTCCACACCTGGCAGTGATTGATTCTTGATACTGACCTGTATGACTTCATTAGGTGTTGCAAAATGGTTACACTTAAATTTTATCGTTCCTTTTAATTATGAGTATTTTGAGTATCTTTATGATATTCGAACACAGCGCTTGTTGTTTCATTCATTGCAGTTCTTATTTTTGTTACTTTTATTATTGTTTGCAGTGTTGGGACTTAGATGCAGGGCCTCGTGCATGCTAGACAAGTGTTCTACCACTGAGCTACATCCTAAGCTTGCAATTATTCTTTTACTAGTAATCAAATCATCCCATCTTTAACTCCTTTATGTTGGCTCCTGAGTACTTCCAATATAATCCAAACAGCATTTGGTGAATTTCCATGTCCAGACACATCTTTAAAATTTCCTGCTCAAACCTGAAATCAGCCATTTTTTCCCATGTTTTCTTTTCTACTGGGAAAAGACACACTGAGACCACAGTCACGATTCTAGGAGAACTTATTAGTATTGCCATTGTTTCTAGGACTTTTGAGTTGGATGATTAGTCTTCTAATGCCGATTTAGGTCTCCAGGGTTTTACTCAGCCTTTCCGAGTTTACATTTGTACCTCTTTTTCCCACATGAAAATCGTGGTTCTTGAGGATACTGGGGAACATAATTAGAATATCACATAATTACTCATTTCCTTTAACCCACACAACACACAAAATAGTTTTAGAATAACTGTACTGTCACTAACAATTTAATTACTGAAAGCATTTAAAATTGTGTTCTAGTTCTTTTTCTTTTTTGGATAAGTCCCTTTGAGAGGAAATGATATTACCATGTTCTAAAGTCATTTGAGTAATTAGCATTTATATTTCTAAACAGAATCACATTGAATTTCATTTGTTATATTTTATTTTCAGTGTGCAGAGGTTTTAAAAAATGTATCTCTTTTTGCATAATGATTTTAAAAAATCCATAGTTCCAAAGTTGAATAGAGCAAGTAGTTTGTAGTGAGCAAAACAATAGCTCCTCAATCTATGTTCTGATTCCTGGAACTCATTGAATATATAAGGTTATGTGGCAAAGGGGAGCTCAGGTTGTAGAAAGGACTAGGATTACCAATTAGTTTACCATAAAATAGGAGGATTCTCCTGGATTCTTCAGGTGGTCCCAAGATTACTACAAGGTTCCTAATAAGTAGAATTGGGTATCAGAAGAGAAAGAACCAGAGACACGGCAGAGAAGACTTGACCAATATTGCTGGCTTTAAAGATGAGGAAAGGGCCATGAGCCAGGAAATGTGGGCAGTCTACAGAAGCTAAGAAGGGCAAGATATATTCCATATCCCTACTTCACCTTGATTTTAAGCCAATAAATTTCATTGGACTTCTGACCTCAAGAACTATAAGATAACACATTTGTATTGTTTAACCACTACACTTGTAGGAATTTGTTAGAGCAGAAAACTAATACACAGATATAGCAAACACTTTTAAAATCTTCTATTCCTAGTTCTCCATCTGCATTATTTTTCTTGTTTCAAAATTATATATATATATATATATATATATATATACACACACACACACACACACACACACACGTACATATATATCTAATTTAAATGATAATGTACAATTCCTGCTATAGGAGTTATGGTTCTTTAAAGGAACAAAACCAATAGAATGTGTGTATATGAGGTAATTAATTAGGGGATTAGTTCACATAATGACAGAGCCTGAGAAGTTCCACAATATGTGGACTGCAAGTTGGAGAGTCAGGGAAATCAGAAATGTGGTACAATCTAAGAAGTTGGAAACCTCAGAACCAGGGAAACCAATGATTTAGCCTCAATCTGAGGGTAAAGGTTGAAAACCCTTGAAGGACCCCTAGTGTAAGCCCCAAGGTCCAAAGGCTACAGAACATGGAGCATGGAGTCCACTGTCAAGAGTAGCAACAGGGAAATGTGTACTGCTCTGTAGGAGATTTCTGTGTGAGTGCACCTGTGCAAGAGGGGTAGGGGTAGGAGGAGGGGGAGGGGGAGGGGAAGGAGGAGAATTATCTCTTCCTTCTTTTGCTTTCCTGTTCTCTTTGGATGTCCAGATAATTGGATGGTACCTGCCCACATCATTGAGGGCATGTTTTAGTCAGCTTTTTCACCACTGCAACTAAAAGACCCAACCAGAACAATTGTAGAGGAGAAAGAGTTTATTTGAGGGCTCACAGGTTTTAGAGGTCTCAGTGCATAGACAGCTGTCTCCATGTCTTGGGTCTCAAGGTGAGGAGGAACAACATGGTGGAAAACTGTGGTGGAGGGAAGCAGCTCACATGATGATCAGAAGCAGAGAGAGAGAGGATGCTTTACCAGTTCTTTAAGTGTCCCTCCAGTCAGTTCAATTGATACCAAAATTAACCATTCCATAATAGTATATAGTTGACAGGTTGAGCTGCTATAACAAAATACTATACACTTGATGTGTTACAACAAGCATTTGTTTCTCACAGTGCTATGTGCTGGAAGTCCAAGATCAAGTTTTTGGCAAGGGTCTGCTTCCTGGCTTTCAGAAATTTTTATTAGGTATCTTCTGGCCCTATCTTCACATAGTGGAGGTGGAGAAGGAGAGGGAGAGAGAAGAGAAGAGAGGACGAACTCTGGTCATTCTTCCTCTTCTTGTAAGAATAGCAATCCCACCTCCTCATCCTTATGACCTCATCTAAGTCTTATTAACTCTCGAAGGCTCCACATTCAAATACCATCACGTTGTGAGAATGTTAACGTACAAATTTAGAGGAAACATTCATCTATAACAAACATTCAATCTGCAACTATTGAGAAGTTCCTTGTTCCTTTTGAATGCCACACAGTACTTCTTTGTTTTGCTTTTGGTGTTAGGAATATTCTGGAGCCAAACTGCTTTGTTCATATGTTGTTTAACATCCTTGCTGGCGCATCAATAGTATAGATTCTGGAAGTAGGATTGCTGGGACAAAGGCTGTATAGAGGAAATGTGCATAAAATATTGCCAAATATCAATAAAAAGTACTTTGCTTTCCTATCAATGTATGCAAATGTCTGTTTCCTCATCGCATTGTCAATAATTGTTAAACTTTTAAAAGACTGACAAAACACGATAATAGTAAATTATTTTATTGCCGTAAGGACACATGACATGAGATTTGCCATCTTGGCAAACTTGTATGTGTACAGTACAGTATTGTCAACTATGCTTACATTGTTGTAGAGTAGATATGTAGAACTTTTCATATGTGTGATTGGGACTCCATACCCACTGAACAGCAACTCCCTGTTTTCTACTCCTTCCATTCCCCGAAAACCACCCTTCTACTTGCTACTTCCTGAGTTTCACTCTAGATACATTATGTGAAAAAATCATCCAGTGTTTTTCCTTTTGTAACTGGCTTATTTAATTTGCCATGATGACCTCAAGCTTCATCCATATTGTAGCTTAAGACAGGGCTACTCAGGGCTGAGTCATATTCTATTGTCTCTGTGTCTTATGGCACATGGATATTAAAGTTGTTTCCATGTTTTGACTATTGTGAATACTGGTACAATGAACATGAGACTGCAAATATTTCTTCAAGGTCTTGTTTTCAATTCTTTTGGAAATTGGGATTACTGGATCATATGGTAACTCTGTTTTTAATTTTTTGGGGGAAATTCCATAGTACTTTCCAGAGCAATTGCATCCTTTTATAGTCTCACAAACAGTGTACAAGTATCCAATTTCTTAACATCCTGGCCAACACTTGTACATTTCTGGAATTTTTTGCTTTTATAATGTCCATTCTAATGAATGAGGTGATAGTTTGTTGTGGTTTTGATTTGAATTTCCCTAATTATTATTGATATTGAGTATCTTTACATTTACATGTTGGCTATTTGTATTTTCTTTGGACAAATGTCTATCTTTGCCTATTTTTTTAAATTGTGTTATCTTATTGTCCTGCTGAGTAATAGGAGTTCCTTATAAGTTGTGGATATTAACCCTTTCTCAAATATGTGGATCCAGATATTTTATTGAAATTTGTAGGTTACCTTTTTGTTCTGTTGATTATTTCCTAAGTGATATCGAAGCTTTTTGGTTTAATACAATCCCACTTGCCTATTTTTGGTTTTGTCAAAAACCAATGTCATAAAACTTTTCCATGGTATTCTCTTTGAGAAATTTTATAGCTTCAGGCCTTATATTTAATTCTTTATTTATTTACTTAAGAGTTGATATTTGTGTACAGTGGAAGGGTCTGATTTTATTCTTTTACTTATGGATATCTTATTTTCTGATCATTATTTTTTGAAGAGATTTTCCATTCCCCATTGTTTTAATCAGCTTTTCATCACTGTGACCAAAAGACCTAATGAGAACAAGTTAGAGGAGGAAAAGTTTATTTTGGCTCATAGTTTCAGAGTTTCAGACCATAGTTGGCTGACTCCATAGCTCTGGGCCTGAGGTGAGGCACAACATTATGGCAGAAGGGTGTGTGGAGGAAAGCTACTTAGTCCTTGACAGCCAGGAAGCAGAAAGAGAGCTCTACTCACTAGGTACAAAAATATAAAGTTATGTCTCCAGTGGTCTCCTTCCTCCAACCTGCTCATAGTAACATAATCACTCAGTTAATCCATTCAAGTAAATCAATCCACAGATTAGGTTATAGCTCCCATAATCTGATCATTTCAGCTTGGACCATTCTTAAATTGTCTCACAGATGAGCCTTTGGGGGGCATGTCACATCTAAACCATTGAATGGGAAATGCATCTCTCCAACTTCCATTTTCACATTATGCTCTTCCTCTGTGTCTTTGTCTCTATTTTCTTTTCTAATAATGATACCAGTCATATTGAATTAAGTGCCCACCGTACCCCAGTATGGCATTAACTTAATTATATCTGCAAGGACTCTTAGCAAATAAGGCTACATGCTGAGATGTGCAGCTTTGGAACTTTAACCTAACTTATTTGGGGAAACAAATCAATCCATAAAAACTCATTCAGTCTTGTGCATGCTGGGTATCTGACCCCTACCCTCACCCCACCTCTAATTTCAAGACCCAAAGCCTGTATTTTTAAAGGAACTAGAGAAAATACTTCTCATGGTTTCTCATGATGAGCCTGTAGGAAATTAAGGCACAGGTTAATTTTTAAAAAAAATTTAAAGATAACCACTACTAAGGTTTTTTAAACATTTGAAAATGTCTTTATTATTTTTGCAGATTATAAATGGAATGCATACCCACTATAAAAATTCAAACAGTTAGAAACATTAGTAGAATATAAAGCAGATCTGTCTGCTGATATAACAGAGGAGGTAAAAGAAAAGAACAAATTGTTGATACAGATTCAATTATAAGAACCAGTCTTCCTTCTGAAAACATCTAAAATGTTGGATAATATATAAAAGATATTTTTCTTAAAGCCAACCAAAAGCCAAGAGGTGAGACACTGTCTGTCCAAATCTATGGGAAAATGGCATCCCAGGGAGGTAAGCAGAACACAGAACCCTGTTAGCTTCCAAGGACATTTCCTTCCGTGGTAAACTTGATCTTTTGTTTTGATGGCCTCAGGAGGTGACAAGAAGAAAACCCCAGGATTTACCCAAGAAGGAGGGACCTTCTCCACATGGAGATGGGGTATAGACAACTTGTCATTAAGGATAAAGTCAATCAGAAATGAACTCTCCCAGTGCATCTGTGTGAAAAGTCTGAAACTGAACAGAGGTGGAGTGCAGGGAAAGGAAACACAACCTTGGGTGACTTCTCTCATGGATCGACAGCATAAACTCTTATCTCCTACATGAACACCATTTTTCTAAGACTCGAGTTTATTTAAAAGTGACTTGAGTGCTTCTCAAGATGCCTGCAAAGGTCTAGGCAGCAACCCTTGACTCCTCCATAGCCCAGAAAGGAAGCCGTGAAAGAACAGCTAACCAGAGACGTGGGTGAGAGAGTGGACACTCTAAAACTCAATGTTAGACAGTTGGAGACTTGGATTTTGGTTACCAGAGCAGAAAATAAGGTAAGAATTCCTTGACGCCTAACCCTTACCAATGTTGTATCAAGGGGAAGGTTAACAAAGAGAGAAAGAGGGAGAAGAAAGGTACATGAGCTTACTTCCTTAACAACAGTCAGAAATAAAGGCCGACCAAGTTAAAAGGGGGCAGGAGCAGCAAAAACAATGAAAGATATTGCATAATTTAGCCCAAATTGTCAGCGGGGGGCGGGGAACTCTGTTGAGCAGGATAGTCACTTTGTAGAGTCCACAAATAGGCAGCCTCTCTAGAAGAAATGAAATCAATACAAAATCTCTTCACCTATGAAGAGTAGTAAGTAAAACCATCAGGAACATCTCTGAAATGGCTTGTCTCAGTATCTGTCTGGAAGGAACTTGTAGAGGGACCACTACAAGTTGAGGGAGACCAAAACCCCCTCCTGATCACTGAAGACAAAGGGGTGGGGTGGAGCTGACCTGAGAGCAGGCCACTCCCAGGGAGTGCTAACCCCAACCCCAAACTCCCCATAGTAGCTCAAAGGTGGGTCAGTTGACAACCTACCCCTGCCACAGTGATGGATAAAGCCCTAGAGATCTGTGCCATGGACCACCCACAGAGAGCCTGCATTCACAAGCCCCACAGTTACAGACAGCCACCAAGCACTTAGATAAGACCACTACAAATGAGCCCCAGCAGTGGGGAGCAGGTACTTAGTGTGCCACCAGCAGCCAGTGATGGCCCTGAGCCCTGTGTCCTCACATCTAACACAGAAAGTGCGGCACCCCAAACATGTGGATTTGGACCTTTGGATTGACTAAAAGCACCAGTTGGTGAGAGATCCACAGTAACCATGGAAGCTGCTCCTATGCCCCATGCCCCTCAAAGGGTCCATAGCTGCAAGTCCCAGAGATGCCAGTTAACCTTATTCTTACTCAGGCACATGGACCAACAGAAAGCATTTCCTGAGGATGACTCCAAGCAACCAATGGAGAACCTCACACACACACAATGGAGTACATTCCACAAATAGCTTATAGAGGAGCACCACACAGACACCACCATTACCCAGTATGCCCAGCTACAAGCCCACTGACCTATGACCTATGTACTCCAGAGGGGCTAGTAGCTCCCCACATCTCACAGGCCACCCAGTGACACTTCAACCAGACTACATACCTCTACCTTAAGCTGCCACCCCTACACTCTGAAATACACACAGGGGGAGCCCACACTGGATTTGGCAGCACTAGATACATGGAGCTTTTCTTCAGGAGGGTACAAAAGACTGCACTTCTGAGTGGGGAGTAACCTGGCTGCTGAGTCAAAGACAACTAGGGACCATCTTCCCTGGCTCACCAGAAAGCTAGTAGGTACCTGGACACACCATATATAAAAGGGGAGCTCCTAAAATTATATCAGAGGTGAGCTGGTATGATCACTACTCTACCCAGTGACAATTAAAAGTAAAGCTAAGGAGTAGTGGGCATCTTCCAAAGATCTCAACTCCCAATGGAATTCCAATCAAGAAAATTCAATAAGAAATCACTCCACCTCAAATAACTTGGCATGGAATAGTATATATAGCTCTAATGTCAATTTTGATCTTAGAGATATTACTTTTGTATTGAATTAATAGATATTCCCTTATTACATTATATTGCTGTCTTCGACCCAATTGATATTATTTCTTCTACTGTTTAAAAGCACCAACTGGAAGCATACTTTCTATTTTTGCTTTCCTATTTCAAGTTTACACTTGTTAGTTTTATTCTCTTTTCCCTCTTATATTACCTGCTCCTGTCTCAAGATCTCCTATTTTTTCCTTCAGATCCAAAATTAATGAAATTGAGAATAATAATTAAAAAAAAACACAAAGGATCAATGCAATAAAGAATTGGTTCTTTAAGAAGATTAACAAAATTTCTAAACTCTGAGCCAAACTAACCACAAGAGAGAAAAATCTAAGTCAATGAAATTAGAGTTGAGAAAGGAGATATCACCACAAACATTTCTGAAACCCAGAGGATCATTAGCAACTACTTTGAAAATTTATACTCCAATCAACTAAAAAATCTAGACAAATCTAGACAAATTTCTAGATACATGTGACCTACCTAAATTGAACAAAGGATACAGAAAAACTAAACAGACCAACATCAAGTAATAAGATTGAAGCAACAATTAAAAATCTTCCAACAAAGAAAAGCCCAGGATCAGATGGATTCTGAGCTGAGTTCTTCTAGATCTTTAAATAAGAACTAATGCCAATCTTTCCCAAATTATTTTATGAAATACAGAAGGAGGAACATTCCTAAATTTGTTCTCTAAAGCCACTGACACCATAATACAAAACCAAACAAAGACATTTCAAGGAAACAAAACTACAGACCAATATCCTTGATGAGCAGAGACACAAAAATAATAGAATATTAGCAAACCACATCAAAAACACAAGATTGTACACCATAATCAAGGGGGTTTCATCCCAAGGATGCAAAGGTACAATATATACAATTAAATAGATGTAATTCACCACAATAAATAGAATTAAGGACAAAAATCAAAATATAATCTCGAAGCCAGTGGCTGAGTGGGAAGTGGCTTTTCTCCGACTCTAATGGTAAGAAAACTGCTTCTCTGTGAGGTGAGTGGAAAAACAACAATCCTCTGATACTCAATATTGGATAGAGAGCCTTGGAGATTAGGAAATTTGGGGTACATCAGAAAAAGCTAAGGAACAGAATTGGAGCTGATCTCCTGGCAAGAACAGGCAAAATTAATACACAAGGTCCAAAAAGACTGAAGAATCCTGTGAAAGTCCTGGCCTGGAGAATCCCAGAATCAGGGGAGCAGCCTGCTCTGGGCCGACCAGAGGCTATTCATCTCCTTCAACTGGTGCACGAAAGTCACAGTCTGTCTGCCTTGGACAGGGAGTTTGAGCTAGAGACATTTTAGTTACCTCCATGAAACAGAGGTGCAAACTCAGACTGGGAACTTAGATTTGTGAGTTCAGGGAGGAAACCAATACATGAATCTGGTAGATGCCAACCTCAAAATCTAAACTGAGCCTAGAAAATCAGAAGAATCTCTTACACGGAGAGATTTCTGGCACAGAGACCATTTTGCCTGGGGGTAAGACAGATCAGAGAGGCCAGGAAAAGCCCGCCCCCTTCTGAACCAGCAGTGTACAAGGTGGAGTGACTGAGCTCAGTGCTCAGAAACAGTCTTTGAGAGGCCAAGGGGAAAAAAAAAAAGGCAATATCCCAGAACAACAGAACCAGCAAAGACTGACTGCCTTTTCCCACTAGTGGTGTCCTGGGAGAGAAGTGGGGTACTGTCCTAGAAGTGCGTTTATTTAGAAGTGCGTTGATTTGCCCAAAAACTCCCCACACAATAAAACACCTGGGCCAATATCCTGGGAGCTTCACTTGCAGAAACTCATCTCACAGAACCCAGCAGCAAGTATACCCAGTAAGTAAAGCCCAGAGAAACTTCCTGCATGCATATACTCTCATTGACTATTCTTATTTTGTTTTTGAATGTGAAACTGATTGATATATGATGGACATTTATACAATTGTAGCCATACATCTTTGTTTCTGCTTTTTCATTTTTAGCATTTATTGAAGGCGGCTATTTTCCATGCTCTGTTTTTTTGAGGGTTAGTGTTTTTGATTAGTATATTTTGGATTGATTTTCTATTTTCTCTTTCACAACTCTGTTTCTATTCTCTCTTTTTTCTTGCTAACAGCCAAACTCTGTTGTTTTCTCTCTTCCTTTAATTCTTTTACTTCTATTTTTCTTCTCCCCCTCATAAACACATCCTACATCACATCTACATTTGCCCTATTCACTTCTTGAATCTAATAACCCTTTTCTAACCCCCATCTCTTAATGTACTCTATCTTTAACTAAATACTTCTATGTATTAACGTAGTTTCTATTTTCTCATTTCTAGCATTATTTGAAGACAGTTATTTTTCCTGCATCAATATTTTGAGGACTAAGATGATTGATTAGTGTATGTTAATTTTATCTTATAATCTTTTATATTTTTAAATTTTATTTCATACATTTTTTTCTTTCACTTACTGTTTTTACTCAACTCCTTTTCTCTCTTTTCCTCCACTAACAGCCAATCTCTATTGTTCTCTTTCAGTCTTCCTTTAATATTTTTACTTCTGTTTTCTTTCCTCCTCCCTCATAATCATCACATCCTACATTATTTCTGTTCTATCCCTGTTCACCACTTGAATTTGTAAACCCTTTTTTAAACTTACTGTTTTTACCGTGGATAATTAACTGACCATATCATTTCTGATTATTTTGACAATCAATATTGTAGATTTCATAGCAAGAGCTATTTGGTTGAATGCTGTAAATTGTTTGCATTGGTTGTTGTTATCTTTTGTCTCCCTCTAACCTGTGAGACACTGGAAACATTCAGGGGCACTGAAGTCCACAGGGTAGAAACTCTGTTGCCTCAAAACCTACTGCTAGATGGGTAAACACAGAAACAACATAAAAGAGTAAGGGAAATATTTACCCCACACAAACCAAAATACTTCAATGACAGAGGAGTTTAGGATATTCATAATTAAATTTATCTGAAAGGTAAAGACAATGTAAGAGAGAAAATACAGAAAACAAGAGATCACTACAATAAAGAGAGATTTTGGAAAAAATATCTCAAAATGAAGAAATCAATAAACCAGTTTAAAACTTCATTGGGCAGTATCACCAGCAGGCTAGACCACTTGGAAGACAGAGTTTCAGGAAGTGAAGACATATAATCTTGAATGTAAAGTTGAACATGGGGAAAAGATATTAAGAGACCATGAACAGAATGTTCAACAAATATGGGATGACATGAAAAAAATCAAATTTAAGATTTATTGGGATAGATGAAGGCCTGGAAATACAAACCAAAGTAATGCACAATATTTTCAATTAAATAATATCAGAAATTTTCCCAAACCTTAAGAAAGAAATGGGAAATCTAACACAGGAAGCCTATGGTATCCCCCAAAACACAAAATTTCAACATACCCATAGCAAGGCAAATTATTATGAAAATGCCTAACATACAGAATAACTATGGAATTGTAAAGGCTATGAGAGAAAAAGGAGTGGTTATATTTAGAGGCAAACCAATCCAGATCTCAACTGATTTGCCAATCAGAACATTAAAGCTAGGAGGTCTTGATGTACTATATAGCAAGCTCTGAAGGGAAATGGATGCCAACCAAGAATACACTATTCTGAAAAATTAAGCTTCAGAATTGATGATGAAATAAAAACCTTCCATGATAAACAAAAGTTAAAAGAATTCACAACCACAAAGCCTGAACTACAAAGAACAAACAAAATATTTCATGAAGAAAAACTGAAAAATAAAACTGAAAACCAGCAGAGGGAAGAACTATACTAGAAGAGTAGTCAATTAAAGAAGAAACTAAAACAAATTAAAAATTAGAAATAAACCAAAACAGGGAACAAAAATCATCTCTCAATAATAACATTGAATGTAAATGGCCTAAACTTATCAATTAAAAGATATAGACTGACAGATTGGATTAAAAAAACAAGACCCAACAATATGCTTTCTCCAAGAGACTCATCTTACAAGCAAACATAAACAGACTAAAGGTAAAAGGATAGGGATAAAAAAATTATCATTCACATGGATCTCATAAACAAGCAGGGGTTTCTATCCTCATATCTGATAAAGTGGACTTCAGGTAAAAATTCATGAGAAGGGATAAAGAAGGTCATTTTATACTGCTTAAGGGAAATATACATCAACAAGACATAACATTCTTAAAATATTTATGTCCAAAAAATGGAGCATTTACATATATCAAACAAACCCTTCTCAATTTCAATAATTAAAGAGACAACAACACAATAATACTGAATGACTTTAATATGCCTCTTTCATCACTGGACAGATCCTCCAAATAAAAACTAAATAAAAAACTATAGAACTAAAAATATAATTGATAATGTAGACTTAATAGACATATATATAATATATTATCCATGAATGACTGAATACACTTTCTTCTCAGTAGTGCATGCATTCTTCTCTAAAATAGACCATTATCTTAGTCCACAAAGAAATTCTTACCAAATGCAAAAAATACAGATCCTTGCTATCAGATTATAATGCAATGAAAATAGAAATCGATGATAAAATAAAAAATAGAAGCTAATACTTGAAGTCTAAATAATACACTATTGAATGACCAATGGATAGGTGAAGAAATCAGGGATGAAATAAAAAATACTTAGATGTAAATGAGAATAGCAACACAACATATCAAAATCTCTATAAAAGTGATTCTAATAGGAAAGTTCATTTCACTGGACTCATTTATTAAAAGAACAGAAAATCACCAAATAGATAACATAACTTTATATCTCAAAGCCCTAGAAAGAGAAGAACAAATCAACACCAAAAAGCAGTAGAAGATAGGAAATAATTAAAATCAGAGCTGAAATTAATGAAATTGAAACAAAAAAAATTAAAATCAATGAAACAAAAACTTGGTTCATTGAGAAAATAAATAAAATTGATAAACCCTTAGCCAAGGTAATGAAGAAAAAGAGAAAACTCAAATTACTAAAATTCGAATAACCACCGCCACTCTCCAACAGATTGCAACAATAAAACAGCCAACTGTGCGACTGGAGATCCGGGCCGACTGATTCTCGAGGCCCGCCCCGAGGTTACAGACGGCGGGGCACCACCGAGAAGCCGACTAGCAAGCAGGGAGAAAAGGTGCTGCGGATTCTATGGAATCCTGCCGGCTGAGCCCTCACTCACCCCTTGGTTGAGTTCAGGATTTCAGACAGGGAAGGAAGCGGGACAGTTCTATCCCCCACAATGGAAACTCCACCAAGGAAACCAGCGGCCACCATCTTGGAGAGCTGAAGTAACCACCGACACTCTCCGACAGACGCAACAATAAAACAGGTGTGTGTTACTCAGCTCATCTCTCATACAGCAGGGAATTCGCATAAAATCTCTCCTAGGCTTTCCAGGGGAGGGATTATCAGAGCGAGCCTGCATAAAGACGCGGGGAAAACTAGAGACACCTGACCTTCAACTCCCCATCCCATCAGCGGCGAAAACGAAACCTGTCTAGCCAGCACTGGGGGAGGGGCAAGCAGAAACAATCAAAACAATAGAGTACCGGGGTTCCCAATAGCCACCCTCCACACCCAACAAACAGCAGGCCCAGAGTACAGTTTGAACTGCCGAGAGGCATCACTCAGGGGAAATCTGGTCTAGCAGGAGAAACAAAGACTAGCAGGAGAAACCAGGGGACTAGAGGCCAGGCCCTCGCGACTGGGCGGCTGGAGACGGCTCGCCCGCCAGCGACAGCCCACCTGCTGCCCCTGTGACTGGGCGGCTGGAGTCCGCCCCCTTGCCAGCGACTGATCGCCTGCCTGCTGCCCGCATGACTGGGTGGCTGGAGGCCGCCTGCCCACCAGTGACCGGCCAGGAGACTGGGTGGGTTAGAGATCGCCCACCTGCTGGCGACAGCCCACCTGCTGCCTGAAGACCACACGCCCGCCAGCGACTGATACCTGCTCGCTGCCTGAGCAACTGGGCAGCTGGAGACCGCCCGCCCGCTGGCTGGTGGCTGGAGTCCGCCCACCTTCCGGTGACAGGGAGTTGAAACCAGCCAGAGACAGTGCAGTCCCACCCCCCCCATTCGGACACCCCAGCAAGGAGCCTGGGGTCCGCCATAGCAGAGAGGTGATGTCACAGGAGCTCGGCCGTTGGAATTCCTTCCCAGTGGAATCCACTTTAGCAGGCATAGTCTACCAACACAAAGGAGAGACAACAGAGATATACAAAACCAAAACAAATCTATAGAAGAGAGCAGAAACACAGCAATCAAATAGAGCTGGAAAGTAACATGAACATCATGAAAAAACAAGGGAAAAAAGGAGTACAAACAATGCAGGACAACTTAATTCTACAGGAAGACCTAGAAGCATCAGAAACATGGATAGGGAAAGAACTCAAGGCATACCTAACTCAGATGGAAAGGAATATTAGAGAAGACATGAGACAGCAAGTCCAAGGAATAAAAGTATATTTTGAAAATGAATTAAACAAACAAATTCAAATGGCAAAGACGAGCTTTACCAGGAGATAGAGATCTTAAAAAAAATCAAACAGTAATCCTAGAAATGCAGGAAACTATAAACCAAATTAAAAACTCAAACGAGAATATTATAAATAGACTAGATCAAGTAGAAGTCAGAACATCAGATAATGAAGATAAAGTTTATCAATTTGAAAAGAATATAGTCAATACAGAAAAGATGCTTAAATCCCATGAGCAATCTATTCAAGAGATATGGGATGTCATAAAAAAACCAAATTTGAGAGTCATCGGGATAGAAGAAGGCATAGAGAATCAAACCAAAGGAATGGACAACTTATTAAATGAAATAATTCTAGAAAACTTCCCAGAGATGAAAGATGGAATGGATTGCCAAATCCTGGAAGTCTACAGGACCCCAAACATTCAAAACCGTAATAGACCAACTCCAAGACATATAATTATGAAGATAGCCAACATACAGAACAAGGCAAGAATATTAAAAGCTATGAGAGAAAGGAGGCAGATTACATTCAGGGGTAAACCAATTAGGTGAACGACTGATTTTTCATCACAGAATTTGAAAGCCAGTGGGGGGAGAGAAAGGGAGAGAGAAGGGAAAGCATATGGAAATGGCAGGAGACCCTCAATGTTACACAAAATTACATATAAAAGGTTGGGAGGGGAAAGGGGGAGGGAAACAAGGGAGAGAATTGAACAACAGCAGAGGAGGTAGAGAGGGAAGATGGGAGGGGAGGGGAGAGGGGATAGTAGAGGATAGGAATGGTAGCAGAATACAACAGTCACTAATATGCCATTATGTAAAGATGTGAATGTGTAACTGATGTGATTCTGCAATTTGTATTTGGAGTAAAAACAGGAGTTCATGACCCAATTGAGTCAAATGTATGAAAAATGATGTATCATGAGCTTTGTAATGTTTTGAACAACCAATAAAAAATAAAAAAATAAAAAAAATAAAAATAAAACAAATTACTAAAATTCGTGATGAAAAAAGGAAATATCGTGGTGGACACCACTGAACTACAGATAATCAGAAACTGCTTTGAAAATCTATACTTCAATAAAACAAAAAATCATGAAGACATCAACAAATTTCCAGAGACATATGTCGTACTGAAATTGAATCAAGAGGACATAGAAAGTTTAAATAGATCAATTTCAAGCAACACAATTGAAGACACCATCAAAAGCCTACCAAAAAAGAAAAACCCAGGGCCAGATGGACTCTCAGCCAATTTATACCAGACCTTCAAAGAATAACTTACATCAATACTCCTCAAATTATCCCATAAAATAAAAAAGGTCCCCTTCTGAACTCATTTTATGAAACTAGTATCACCCTGATAGCCAAACCAAAAAAAGGTACATCAAGGAAAGAAAACTTCAGACCAATATCCCTGATGAACATAGATGCAAAAAATTCTGAATAAAATACTGGCAAAAAGCTCCTGTGTGACACAATGCAAGAAGGTTAAGAGGAGAAATGATTGGGTTATGAATTAATCACCTGATGGAATTCACTGAGTAGTAACTGAACGCAGGTAGGATGCAGCTGGAGGAGGTGGGTCATTGGGGGGGGTGCCTTTGGAGTATCTGGCAAGTGGAGTCTCTCTCTCTCTCTCTCTCTCTCTCTCTCTCTCTCTCTCTCTCTCTCTCTCCACTTTCTGATCATCATATGAGCTGTTTCTTTCCACTGCACTCTTCAGCCATGATGTCCTACCTCAGCTTGAGCCCCAAGGAATGGAGCTGGTTTTCTGTGGTCTGAGACCTCTGAAATGTTAAGCCCCTAAGTAAACTTTTCCTCCCCTGAAATTGTTCTTGTCAGGTCATTTAGTCACAGCAGTGAAAAAGCTGAGTAAAACAAGGATTTGAAAAACAAAAACAAACAACAAAAAAATGCCAGGGGGATTCCATGAGAATAGAAGGGAAATCAGGGGAGCAGAGGAAGGGGCTTGATGGGGAAGGATGAGGGAACGGGAAAGAGAAGTAATGGTGGAATGAAATTAATCAAATCGTGCTGTGTTCATGTATGAATATACCACAGTGAATTCCACCTTTATGTGTATCTATAAATCATCAATTGAAAAAACACTAAATAAATAGAAGGAAGACCAGAAAATTAGAAGAAGAGGGATGGGGTGAGAGAAGAGGGGAATGAAAAGTGTAAATGCTAGGAATTAAAATGGAGCAAATTATATTTTATGCATGTATTAAATATGTCAAAACAAACTCCACTATTATAACTATGCACTAATAAAAAACATTTTTAAATGCGATTCTAGAGCCAAGTACAGTGGTGTATATCTATGGTCCATGGTCCTAGCTACTTGGGATTCTGAAGTAGGAGGATCACATGAGCCTAGGAGTTCTTAGTCAGCCTAGGCAACATACAGAGTCCCTGTCTCCCTCTGACTTTTTAGAAAAAGTGATATTGGTATAATTACTTTGGAAGACATTTTGATATGTTCTTAAAAAGATAATCCTTTACCCATCACCTCATTCAGCAATTCTATCCCTGAAAGAAACAAAAACACATCTGGGGTGTAGCTCGACAGTAGAGCATTTAAAGCTCTGGGTTCAATCCGAGTATCACAATGAAAGAAAAAAAAGAAGAAAGAAGAAAGAGAGAACAAAACCATGTTTATGAAACATATTTGTCAATTTATACAAAATTATCTATTTAAATGAATAAAATTATTCATTATGTTTGAATTTGAAACAATTCAGATATCAAGGAAATGATACATTTATCATGTATCATTTATAAAGTTTATAAAGTGTGGTGCATTTATATCATAAATCACTTTTTAGAAATTATCTTTAAAAATGAAAACAAATTACTCATATACTTAATAACATGGATGAATCTCAGAAATATTATGCTAAATAGGAGTAGGCAGACACAAAAGGGTACATATTGTATGATGCCATTTATATGAAATTCTGGAGCAGTCTAAACTAATCAGTAATGTCAGAATGAAGACTAGTGTTTACTGTGACTGCTGGTGCAGGAGATGGAGTGCCAATGGACACAAGGTAAATTTCTGAGAGAACAATGCTCTGTATCTTGACCTTGGTGGTGGTCACACAGTTGTAAACATTTGCCAAAAGTCACTGATTGTGTGTATGTGTGTGTATACATATACACATGTGTATGTATATAAATTTATATATGTGTATGTGTGTGTATAAAATGAAAGTCTGTACTTTCCATTTTAGGTAATATACCTCTCAATAACATTGTTTCCAAAAAGTCTTGGACGTGTAAAGCAATTAGGCACCTGGTACTGGGTAATGATTTATCTTAGGACTCAAGAAAATCTTCATAAATAATTTTTCATTGACAGTGCTAGTGCACACACATGCACACACACACACACACACACACAATCAGCCAGGCATGGGAGTGTATGCTTGTGGTCCTAGCTACTTGGGAAGCTGAGGCAGTAGATGGCTTGAGCTTAGGTGTTTAAGGCCAACCTCGCCTACAGTAAAAATCCTATCTCAAAAGAAAGAAAAAAAAGTAAAAAATGTATAGGTACAGTAAACACTAGTCTGCATCTTAGGGAAAAATATAGTAGAAATATCAGTTTGTAGAAACAAACTTGTAAATAATTTCGGTGGTGAAATTATCAGATACAGATTGTAGAATAATCATGTTCACCATTTTATATGCAGAGAATAGGTCTGTATCAAAAGAAATCTAGTAAATCTAAAAAAGTCCCAAATAAAACAAGAAATGAAAAATATAAAACTGAACTTTAAAAATATATTGGATGTGTTAACAGAAGGTTCGAGTCTACTGCACAGAAAATTAGTCAACGGAATGAAGGATCAGAATAAACATCCAGGAAGTAGTACAGAGACACAGAGTTGCAAAATATGAAAGAAGGGTAAAAGGATATGGAGAGTAAAGTGAGCTCTAAAAAGACTACTTGAAGTTCCCCAAAAGCAGGGAAAGAGAATGACAGAGGAAACATTTGAGATGATATCTTCGAATTTTCTAGAATTAATGAAAGACCACCAGTTTATAAATAGAAGAAACCCGTTAAGTAAAAGTTTATCATCCTGTCTCAAATAAATATCACAATGAAATAATAAACAGTAAAAATGATGGCAGCCAAAGACAAAGAATATTGAACAAGCTATTACAAAATACCATCAGTTAATGTGAAAAGCAGACTTTTCAAACAGCAACATGTTAAGCAAAAAGATAACGTGCTGAAATGAGAGTAATTGCCAATCTTAAATTCTGTAACCAGAAAAAAAAAATACTTTTGAAAACCGAAAGAATTTACTGTTAGCTGGCCCTCTCCAAAGGAAATTTTAATAGATATGCCTCAGGCAAAAGAAAATCATCCCAGTGAAAGACCTGATGTGTAAGAAGAATAAAGAACAATGAAAGCAGTAAATATCTAGATGAAATAAAATGGAAAATAAGAAGATAATAATAATTATATTTAGTGGGATTGAAAAAACAAGACAGAGTTAATACAGCAATAATGTAATTTCCTTCTTCCATAAATCAAGGAGAAGATAAATGGAATTAAATTAATTTAAGGTCCATGTATTATTCTGAAGGAGGATTATTTTAGACTGTAGTAACTATTTGTAGATTATTTGAAGGACAACTATTAAAAGAATAGGATCAGCTTAGTTAATTTTGAAACCAGTAGAGGGGGGAAATGGATTGATACAAAAATTCCAAAAGAGGGCTGGGGCTGTAGCACAGAGAAAGAACTCTTGCCTTGAATATGTGAGGCACTGGGTTTGGTCCTCAGCACCACATAAAAATAAATAAAGATATTGTGTCTATCTAAAACTAAAAAGTTTTTTAAAAAAAATCCAAAAAAGCAAAAGATAAAAGAAACATTGAATATATAAAACAAATAGCCCAAAATATAGTAAATTAAACCCAAATATTAAACAATCACATTCATGTAAATGCATTAAATAGTCCAGATAAAAGACAAAGATTATCAGGTTAGATTATAAGCACAACAAACAAAAAAGAATCTAATGACATGGTATCTATAATAACCACTTCCAAAACATAAGGTACAGAAAGATTAAAAATGAAAATAAGAAAAAAGTTATATCCATGCACATGATTCTCAAAAGAAGCTGACATTGCTATATTAATAAGTTAATTGTTGGAATATTCATAAAATGGAATGGTGTGCAGCATTAAAAGTGGATTAACTGCAATTATACACAACACAAATTAATCGCACACACACCATGTTAGATTGAAGAAGCAAGATACAAAAGACAGTGTGATTCTATTTGTATAATTTCAAAAACAGGCAAACTAGGTGTGGCCAGCACCTAGCCACAGAATTTTTACCTGCTCAAAAGGATAAGCCTCCTGAGAAATTAAAGTCTAGAATAATTAGTGAAGAATAAAAGACAAGTAGAAAATGGCTCCTGTGGTTTATTTATGGAAATAGACAGGGGTAAGATTTCAAGGGTGGAGTCTTGCTTGCTGATGTCTTGAGATCAGCAGGTTGATTGGCATCTTTGTTGGTTGTATCCATCTCAGAGGGGCTGTGCGGCTGCAGCAGGTCACCCCATCTCTGGTGCTGTGTGGGACCTGGCAGAGCTCACAATGTCTCTTGGCATCCAGCCAGAGAAAATGTCCAATGGAAGTTCCCAGACACCAGATTTCCCTATTCAATTAGACTGTGATGCACGAGGGTCCACACACAGCGTATGGATGGCTCAGGACAAACTGCATTTTATCATTTAGAGATGCATACACAAGTGATAACTGCAAGCAAGAAATAGCTTATTACAAAATTATGATTGAGTTACTGCTGGATGGGGAGGGAGAGGACCAGGATTTGAAGCGACACCTTGGATTGGGAGTGAAGCTTAGAGAAAGAGCTCTTCCCTAGCACTTTTGAGGCCTTGGGTCATAGTTAGTACTGGAAGTAAGCAAAAAGTGACACACTGGAGGCTTCCATTGTGGTAGAAATATTTTCTTTGTTAAATGGTGTGTGTTTGTGTGGGTAGTGTATATATGTATATATATAAATCCATACATAAATGTGTCTATATATTTACTTTTCTGTATATTTCACAATAAAAATATTTTTTTAAAAACTCAAACTATTGGGACTGAGGGTTTAGCTATGTGGCAAAGCAAGCGCTTCTCATCTGTCAGACCCTGGATTCCATCCCCAGCTTCAAAATAACAATAATTAAGCAAAAGAAAAACTCAAAATATTGCTTACAACAAACAGAGTAGTTTTTAAAAATGATGTCAGAATGAAACTAAATATATATTATTGCCACAAACATAAATTCATTAAAACTCCGATTAAAAAGGCAGAATCTAGGAATAGAAATCAAAATCCAAGCTATTAACAAGTACACTCTGGCTGGGTGTGGTGGTACATACTTGTAATCCTAGCAACTTGGGGGACTGAGGTAGAAGTATCACAAATTGGAGGCAAGCATTGGCAATTTAGCAACATCATGTCTCATAATAAAAAAAAAAGGGGGAGTTGATGGGCGGTGATGTAGCTCAGTGGTAGAGCACTCCTGGGTTCAATCCCTAGTATGGAAAAAAAATATCCAAGTATATGGTCTTCATAAGGAACATGATTACATCAAGCAAAGGTTCACTTCCAATGTTCATAGAAGCCAATACTGCACCCCTAGTTTCTGCTAAAAGAAAGAGCTTTTTATTTATGAGGTTGACCAGCAAGGAGAACAGGAGCAAAAAGCTCCAATCTACCTCTCTGATTAGTTGGAAAAAAGGGGGGCTTTTGAGTTTATGACATCTAAAGATCATTGACTGTGCATGTCTATTCTCAAAAAGCCAGTTTTAAACCTTTCTTGAGTGGCTTCTGGAGGCGCCTCCTGAAAGACAAATCGAGCACTTTGTTATTTAAGGAATTTATGTCTGGGTATGTCTAGGCCTTCACAGGTTTCAGTGATGCAAAAATTTTAAAATGAAAATAATGGGAAATGTAAGTCACATTGACATTAAAAGAAAGAAAGAAAGAAAGCAGGGATTTCACTTATAAGTAAAAGTAGAATTCAAGGCAAATACTATTATATAGGGAATTGAGATAATTTTAAACTAACTGATAAGAGTTATGCACACATATGGGACAGCTTTCATGAATCTTTATGAACTTAATATCACTGTACTAAATATAAATAAACACTTATTAATACCAGGAGATATGGAGAGAGATACTGTAGTAGCAGGACTTTAACAATGTTTCATATATTTTGATAGATTAAGTAGGCTAAAATAAGGATATAGAGAAGATAATATAATACAGCATGAAGTTAACTGTATGTTTTGTAACCCTCGTTCTCTGGATGTATGTGAAGAATTATTATGAGAACATTTTGCTCAGGGCTGCTGTTTATTTTGTTCCCAAAGTTATTGTAAACAAAACACATTTTGCCATTAAATGATTCATCTTCTTTTCTAACATAGTTTGATTATGTAGGAGAAATTCATTTGCATCCCTTGCAAAATGGAAGAGGTTCTTCTCTTTTCTGGGAGGCAATCATCTGACTTTATCTTACTCGGAGACCATTTCTTCTTTCCCCATAGTCAAGGTGCTAGAGAAGAAGAGCTCCTCACCTGAACTCCAGTGCTCACCCTCACCTGGGAATCCCACTTTGCCTTTTCATAGATGGATTTGAATTTTCCATCCTATAGTGAATGTAGCCATCCTTCTTAATTACTATTGTTGTGGTAAAATATACTAATGCAAAATTATTTTAAGTGTTTAATTCAGCAGTATTTACAATGTTAAGCAACTATCACCAGAACTATCCAGAATTTGTTTTCATTGTCCCAGACAGAAAGTCTGTATCCATTAGATCCTAACTCTGCATCCCACCATTCTAAGTTCTTTCTTCTTTTTTGAGGGGTGCTAGGGATTGAACCAGGGATACTCTACTTCCAAGTTATATCCCCAGCCCTTTCCATTTTTTATTTTGAGACAAGGTCTCACTATGTTGCTCAGGCTGACCTTTGACCTTGCAATCTTCCTGCCTGAGCAGGCTGAGGAGCTGGGATTACAGGTATGGACCACCATTGATTCCTTTAAGTAATAATGTCTTAATATTAAGTCTTTCTATCCCTAAACAGGGGCTATCTTTCTATTTATTAGTCTCTTCTAATTTCTTTTTACAATGTTTTGTGAATTTCTGTGTACTAGTCTTTTGCTTCTTTCTTTAATTCCTAAGTATTCTATTCTATTTGTTTTTGGGGTTTTTTTTTTTTTTTTGGTAACAACGATTTGAACCCAGGGGTGCTTAATCACTGATCCACATCCTCAGCCCTTTTAAAAATATTTTATTTTGACACAGGGTCTCTTTAATTTGCTGAAAGCCTTGCTGAGTTGCTGAGGCTGGCCTTGAACTTTCAATTATCCTGCCTCAGCCTCCTGAGACACTGTGATCACAGGCGTGTGCCACTGCTCCAGACTTACAGTGGGTGTGTATATGTGTGTGCAATCTATAGTAAATCTTTTAAAATGTTCATATAACATATATAAAAACTGATTCTGTAACAGAAAACAAAGAAAATCTCAATATGACTTTATGTTAGAAATTGTACAGGCCACATTTTCTAACATCAGTTAAATAATGTTGCAAATTAAGAACAAAGCAAAAAGAACGAGAGAGAGAGAGAGAGAGAGAGAGAGAGAGAGAGAGAGAGAGAGAGAGAGAGAGAGAGAGAGAGCAAATGAGCAAGAGTGCTTTGTTAAGTAACTTTTGGGTTTAGGAATAAATTTAAAACCATAATAAATATAAAAAGACTGAGTAGTGGATTAGCTGGGTCAAATGATGGTTCCATTCCAAGTTTTCTAAGGAATCTCCGTACTGCTTTCCATGGTGGTTGCACCAATTTGCAGTGCCGCCAGCAATGTATGAGTAGTGTACCTTTTCCTCCCCATCCTTGTCAACACTTTTTATTGCTTATATTATTGATAACTGCCATTCTGACTAGAGTGAGATAAAATCTTAAAATAATTTTGATTTGCATTTCTCTAATTACTAGAGAAATTGAACATTTTTTCATATATGTATTGACTGATTGTGTATCTTCTTCTTCTGAGAAGTGTCTGTTCAGTTCCTTATCCCATTTATTTATTTATTTATTTATTTATTTTTAATATTTATTTTTTTGGTGTAGATGGACACAGCACAATGCATTTATTTTTATGCAGTTCTGAGGATCGAACCCAGGTCCTGCCCGTGCTAGGCGAGTGCTCTAGCCACAATTCCAACACCCCTTATCCCATGTATTGATTGGTTTTTTTTTTTTTTTGGTGTTAAGTTTTTTGAGTTCTTTACCCCCCAAACCAAAGGCTGAATGTTTTCTCTGATAAGTGGATTCTGATCCATAATGGGGAGGGGGTTGTGGAGAAAATGGAGGAACTTTGATTGGGCAAAGGGCAGGGAGAGAGGGGAGGGGGTATGGGGGCAGGAATGAATGGTGGAATGAGATGAACATCATGACCCTAGTTACATGTATGACTGCACATGTGGTGCGACTCTACATGGTGTACAGCCAGAGAAATGAAAAGTTGTGCTCCACTTGTGTAAAATGAATCAAAATGCATTCTTCTATCATGTATCACTAATTAGAACAAATAAAAAAGAAAGAAGAATATAAAAAGAAACATAAGCTTTCAGTATCAAAATTTATGAGATATAGCTAAAAATATGCTAAGTAAAATGATGTAGTCTTAAATCATTTTATCATTAAACAAGAAAATTGAAAATAAAATTAAAGCCATCAATGTGAGGATTCTAAAAGAAAGCTAAATTTGTGTAAAAAGGGGGCTGGGGTCGTGGCTCAGTGGTAGAGCACTTGCCTGGCATGTGTGAAGCATAGGGTTCAATTCTCAGCACTGCATATAAATAAATAAGGATCCATTGACAACTAAAAAAATGCTCAAAACAAAATTTGTGTAAAAAAAGGGAAATTACTAAAAGTAAAAGCAGATATTAACAAATTATAAAACAGAAAAATATAAAATTGATAAACAAATCTAAGAGGTGGTTCTTTGCAAAGATGAAAAAAAAAACCATTTGATCCAGAATCTGACATCATTTAAAAAAAATGTGTGAAAATACCTACAATAAATGAAAAGAATCCAAATGCAGATATTTTAAAACTATCAAATGAGAACTAAATGAATATTAATTTGGAAACTAAAGGAAACAATACTTTTCTGGGCAATTATAAATAAGAAAATAAACTCAAGAAGGACTAGAGGAACAGAGTGGGCCTTGTATCCTTTAAGATTATGTTCAGCTGCAGGTAACAGAACCAAAAAGTGATTTATTTGTGTCAATAACATAAATCTTGAGGTGGGCAATCCAGGCAGTCCTGGAGGCAGACAACTTGCTCAAAGATAAGATTAAAGGTCCCAAATAGATTTATCTTAATACTTTACCATTCTTAGCATGTGGCCTCTTTCTTCAGGGACTTATGAAGGCTGCTTATCCTCTAGCCATTGCACCAATTTTCTAGGTAGGAAGAATAGAGGAAAATAAAGTGCAGAAAGCAGTAGGTACATGCTAAATGATTCTGCCCCCTACCCTTTAATAAGATCAGAGAAGGAACAGCTTTCTTTGAACTTCTGTTCCAGAGACTTCTGCTTAGATTTCTATGCCAAATGGTCCATTCTAGCTCTCAGGAAGACGACAGGTGCTTCTTTTTAGTGGACAAATTACCTTCCTATTGTAGTCACTCCATAGAGGCACAAGGACCCTATTCAAGATTTGGTTTGAATGTTGACTGATCACACACCACATGTGCACCATAAAGACATAAAGCTGAGTTAGTCCCCAAGCAGGACCAAAAATGGCTAGATAGAGTGGGAAAGGTGACGAGCTCTGGGGTCTTGAGGGGGGTGAGTGTGGGTTGTATGGTTTGAACCTTCCATTGGTAGCCAATTTGGAAGAACTTGGGCTTCCTCATCAGCTTTCCCCGACATGGGGTGGAAAGGAAGGAGGCAGAGATGGCCCCTAAAGATTCAGGAACCAAACATTAAAAAAAAAAAAGTCACACTCTTCATTGAAATTCATTTCCAACCTTTGGTGACCCAGATGTGCCATGTTTCATTTCATTGAATTTGAACTTGTGTGCATGAGCCAGAGCCCTACTCTACCAGGCCTGTAACCTGAGACCAGCTAGGGAGGTGACAGTTCTGATGAATGCCCTGCTCCAGAGTCTGCCTCTGTAGCTCTTTTTTTTTTTTTTTTTTTTTTTAGAAGTGACATGAGTGCCCTGTTCACTATCAGTAGTGTCTGGAACTCTAAGGGAATGAGAGTCTCCATGAGGCTGTGCAGAATGACTTCAGCATATTCAGAGATGTGCGTGACCTTGGTTTATATTTTGGGAGTCTGTGCATTATATTCCCAGAGTCTGTTCTACCCCAAGAAGGGGCAAACTTGGCAAAGGAATTATTGTTGCTGCCATGGGCCGGGATAGAGAGCAGACCATTGGCAATGGCCCAAGGGTCTGTAAAAATGAACAGATGGGGCCAACTTTTGGCCAGGGGGTCTAGAACTAAGTTGATTGACTGCCTGAACTTCAGCCAATTGTCAACATGAGTCATGCTCATTATCACAAACATCCCACTTAAAAGGTGAAGAGCGGTAACTCTGCAGGAGGAGCCATACCTTGTGATGGTGATGATTTCATTTAAAAAGTGCACAAACTCCCTTCACCATCACTCATTTGATCCCAGATAGCCAAAGGATCCAAAATGACCTTCTGAAGCTCGTGGCCTTTGGCAAAGACTTAGGACAGGGGAGGCCTCCCCTTCCTGCAGGTGAGATATGCCCCAGGGTTATGGTTTAAGTCTATCCTGTAGGGACAATTTCCATTTTTTTTGGAAGAAGACCCTGGTGACCATGCTGATTCTGGGGGTGCTATTTCCATGACTCAAGGCATAATTGGGCAGATAGGTTTAGAAGTTCATGGGCTCAGGGCCTGTGAGAACCTTGATATCCATGAGAGCCCAGAATGTGGCCAGTAATCCCATTTTAATGGCATATGGGATGGAGCTAAGAAGGTCGGTTTTTTCCACTGGAAGTCCATGTGCAATTAGTGGCCAGAGCTCCAAGAGGCATGAGAGGAGGTGCTAAAGTCCCAGCAGTGAAGGAATCTTGGGATAATAGTGGGCACTGGTGAGAGCAGCTGCTGTATTCCAATTTGGACAGATTACAGGCCTGCTGATATGGAAAGCCCCATTCCAGGTGGGCTGACTTGTGAGTAACCACACAAAAGAGCTCAGGTATAATTTGTAAATGCCGAGTATGTTGCCTCCAGAATCCTAAAGGAACATTGGGCTTGTTTTAGTGTGGGTAATGAGTGGGTTAATAGCTGTTTCTTGACCATGTCAGGGATGAAGTGGTGTTGACTCACCAAATATCAGAAATTTTTTCAGGGAGTCTTCCAATGTGTGCGGCCTGGCCCATACCCTTTCTGTGAGATCTTCTGTGAGCATTCAGTATGCCCTGCATGATTTTGTCAAATGAACCACGTCAGAGGAGGACGTAATACTTGTGCTCTTGGTGAACGTTGGGAGTGGCTAGGATTTTGTCTCAAAATATCCTAACTTCTCTTTAAACTCTGTGCAGATCTCTGAGTCATGTATATGTGTTCAGAATGAGCAGACTCCAAGCAATGCAGCTAAGGTTAAAAGAACTGAACTGAGTTGATCTGCTACTAGGATAACCCAGTTTCTCCAAAAAGTTTTCTGGTTTGGGGATCAAAAGTCCTATCAACAGGGGACCCTTTTCAGTAACAGGCCAATTGGGATGATTGGTCACTTTAACTGTTTCCCAAAAGGCTGTTTGCAACTTGAATCCAGTGAAGCTGGCTGCCTACTAAAACAAACACCAGGAGGAATATATTTGAGTCCGATCTCTGAAACATAACATTTACAATTTGCTATGAAATGAATATTTGTGCCCCCCCCCCATGTGCTGTATTAGGAGATGGGGACTCTGAGACATAATTAAGTCATGAGGGTGGTGCCTCTTGAAGGCAATTGGTGCCCGAATAAGAGACACGAAGGTTTGCTTCTCTCTGACTTCCTCCATGTGACGTTACAGCAGAAGACAATTATCTGCAAACCACAAACTAGGCCCTCAACAGACACTCAAACTTCTGCCACTTTTCTCTTAGATTTATTATCTTTCAGAACTGTGAGATGTATTTGTTTGTTTAACACCGCCCCCCCCCCAAGTCTATTGTAATTTGTTATAGCATCCTGAAATGACTGACACAATGTTTAAGATATGATTCAAAATTAGCAGACAGGTGGGGAAAAAAAGTGAAATGGGACCCATTTTCAAGCAAAGACAATCACATAATACTGACTACCAAGATAACCAAATGATGGGGATCAATAAAGATTTGAAAACATGTATTAACCACGCTCAATCATGTAGGAGAAAAGGTGGTCATAGTGAATGAAAAGATAGGCAATCTCAGAGAGACATAGGAATCATAAATAGAACCAAATAGAAATTCTGTCTTGAATACAAATTTGGAAGTTTTTAGTATCCAAATAAAAAGTTTAAAAAATTGAAAATAATAACAAACAATTTCATAGGTGTCTGGCACAAAACTAACAGATTATGTAATTGGAGTCCCAAAAAGAGAAGAGAGAATAAAGAAGGCAAAAGAACCTCAAATTTGACAAATGAATGAGAAAATTTATGAGTGGTAAGAACCATTATAACGTCAAAAGAAGAGAATCTAGCAAAAGACCCATAATTTGCCAATTATCCTGATCTGGTCATTACACATTGTATATATGTATTGAAATGTGAAACCATACCACATAAATATGTAAAATTACTATGTGTCAATTAAAAATAAAAACATATTTAAGAAGACTCATCGTCTGGTTACTCTTGGTGGAGCGTTCTAGTACTTTACAAGGAAAAACTAATAGTAATTAAAAACTTATGGTACTTATGCCAGTATGTTATTTGTATATTATTCAAATATGTTATTTATTTGAGTTAACAGTTCATTATTTAGGTCCAATCTCTCCGTCCTGAGTAGCAATACGTAGCCCAGACGGACCCAACTTATGTGTTGGATCACCACTCGGGTACACAGGGAGGGAACATAGCCTAGAATACTATACTACTATTGAGCTGGTACTTCAAAGAGCCTATTTTTGATTGAATGTACACTATTGGTCTGTTGGAATCCCTAAGGAAATGAAATTTGCCTCAGCTCTTTGATGGTAGGAATTCCGTCTGCTTGCTTTCGCAGTTCTGAAGAGTGCTCCTGGACACGTTCTGTTGGCAAGCTCCATTTCTTTCATTCAGATTGGTTGTAGGTATTGGGAGACTTTTATATATGCAAGTCCCATGTCGTACGAATGGCTGGCAACCAGCATCTACTGTGGTTCTACATCCCACCCATTTCCTATCCTGTTTTCTCCTCTTATAACTGATGATGGATCCCCCTTTTATTTTTGTTTTTTTGAACTTGCTTGCTGAGCAGATATATATTGTCTTGCTGCCAATTCCCTCTATGCACCTCTGTCTGAAAATAACTGAAATGGTCACTATTTGTTGTTCTACATGCCTTTTAAAAAAAGTATTTGCTTCTTCCCTCCCACTCCACCCTCTTCCCCTCCAGGCTATTTAAACTGGGAACTCGACCCACAATCCAGGGAAGTCAGAACATAAACACAACACTACACAGGCTTCCTGTGCCTGTGCTCCTGGGCAAACCCTAAAGGGGTACCCTTTCCTTGATCGTGAGTCACTTACCTGTCTTTACTCGCCAGCCAGCACACATTGGCTTTGACAGAACCTTGAGTGATTGATAGGACCCGACCCTCCAGGGGTGGATCCTCTTCCAAAGTCAGCCACTTAGATTCTGTGTTATCCAAATTACTATTGCCTCCAAGGACAATGGGTGAAGTACACAAATTTTTGTAGGAAGGGATCATAACCGTGAGTCATACTATTTGCTATGGTTTGGATAAGTGCCCCCCAACAGGCCCATGTGTTCGAGGCCTAGTCCCCAGCCTGTGGCATTATTGGGAGGTGGTGAAATCTTGAAGTGGGGCCTAGTGGGAGGAAGTTAGGTCATTGAGGACATGACCTTTAAGGATGCAAGGGGACCCCAGCCCCTTCTCTCTCAGTGCTTCACACGACAGGCTCCCACCATGATGTGCTGCTTTGCCACAGGCCCCAAAGCAACAGGGTCAACTGACTGTGGACCCAAACTTCTGAATCTATGAATTATTAAAAATTCCACCTAGTCCTGTGCTAGGTGCTGTGAATAACAATAGCAATCACTTAGATTTTTATACTGGAAGTTACATGCCCGGTTTTAAGAGCTTAACAGGTACCATCTCAACAAAAACAAACAAGCTGGCCTTTGACCCCAAGGGAAATGCATGTGTGGTTGAGAATAATGACAAAAAACTGAAAGACAGAAAGATCAGTAAACCAAGTGAGTACCTGAATCCTCCAAAAGAGGATGTGCACATCAGGCCAACTTGGAGCCTGTTGCAGGTGAAGATTAGCTGAACTGGTTCTGCAGGCTGTCACTCCACTACATTCTGATCCATTCTGGTCAGCAGACTCAGCACTGGTGCTGACTTCAGGGTGGGGGACCCAAGTCTCAGTTCAGAAGGGATCACATTCCTGCAGGAGCGCTGCATTCTTGTTCCAGGGCTGTTCCCAGGGGGTGCTACTGGTTGGTCAACATGCCTTCCTTTTGTCCCGGGTTGGGTGGGATGTGAAGTTTCAGTGTAACACCCTCTGCAGCCTCTAATACACTGGTGTTGCGGAGGGAAGTAAGCCCAGGGCCTTTGCTCCCCAGAATGAAAAGTCTTAATAATACAGCCAAGGAAAGACTGTGCCCCAAGTAAGGATCACAGAGGCTTCTATCCCCTGTAGCAACTGTTCTCAAAATGAATTCCTAGACAAGAAACAATAGTGTCACTTGGGTCCCTCAGCATTCTGAATTTTAACAAAGTCTTCTGGATGATCCTGATTTTGAATAGTTTTTTTTTTTTGCCCCTGCCGAAGCCTATATATATAATATAGATATTCATTCTTAGGTACTTCTCCAAAAAAGTCTTGGTAGGAAAAAGTCAATGACCTTTGGCACTTAGCAGGGTTCCATATCCAGCGTGTGCATTGTTTCTAAACAGCCTTTGAACTAAGGAAGGCTTTACAATTTTAAAAGTTAGTTAAATGTGTAAGATCCAGGGTTTAATCCCCAGCCAGAAACAAACAAAACAAAACAAAAAAAGAAAAAAAGGAGAAATGTTTATTAAAAAAAAACAATAGCAAAGAATAACTGACAGAATACAACCCTCAAATTCTGAACTATTTCCTGTCTGATCTTTTACAGAAAATTCTGCTTACTTATTCTTTTAGATAATGTCTCAAAAACCTTATTTAATATAAATTAATCAGTCATATTACTTTTGTGACTGTGGTCTAGCATTCAAAAATCATGATAGAACAGAATTTTCCTTTAAAAAAATACTTCAATTTACCGAATGGTATTTTTCTCTCAGTGAAATTTAAACCCTGTACTGTTTTTAATGACTGTCTGGTTGGAGAGGAATAGATATTCTGTCTTTCACTCCAAACTGACAAATATTTATTGAGCGAACACAAAGGTGACTAAAGTTAAATTTGGCTCTGAGTTCTTAAGAATGTGGTAGATACTACAATGATACAGTCACATCAATATTTATAGCAGTTCAATTCACAAGAGCTAAGCTATGGAACCAACCTAGGTGTCCTTTAACAGATGAATGGATAAAGAAAATGTGGTATATATGCACAGTGGAATATTGCTCAGCCATAAAAAAGAATGACTTTATGACATTTGCTGGAAAATGGATTAATCTGGAGACTGCTAAGCGAAATAAGCCAATCCCCCCCAAAACCAAAGGTCAAATGTGGAAGCTCTGATATGTGGATGCTCACACACAACAAAGTGGGGAGGGGAAGAATAAAAGTTCAGAAGATTAGACAAGGGAGAATGAACGGGAATATAAAAGACAATGGAATGAATCTGACTTAATTGTCATACGTACATATATAAATACACTATAGTCAATGTCCACATCATGTGCAACCAAACACTGGGATTCTTATTAGAAAAAGATGTACTACTCCATGTTTGTATAAATATGTCAAAATTCACTCTACAGTCATGTATAACTAAAAAGAACAAATTAAGAAAAAGAGTGTGGTAGAATTGTTGGACAGGTAAACAGGTAACTATGTGAGCACCAGAAATACAGAAGAGAGGATACTTGTGTAGTGTTCCACTGGAGGGGTGCACCTCACTCATTTATCCTGAGCCCTGATGACGGACATTTGGGTTGTTTTCAATCTGTCCAGTTGTTTCCCGGATCAAAATAACGTTGTCACATGTACCCTTGGACACACCTGCTGGGTTCAAGGTGATGTGCAGAGACTGAACATTCCAATGGGCTGAGCCCCAACTCAATGGGCCGCCATGGATTAAAAGTCCTTAGAATAAAATTCTGTCTATACTGATCGTGTACAAACTCCCTTTCCTTGTCATCAGTCACTGAACAATACAGCATAACAGCTATTTCACATTGTATTTGGTATAAAAATCTAGAAGTGATTTAAAATATACATGAGGATATGTGGAGATTTTTATGCAAACGCTGCATGATTTTATATAAAGGATGTGAGCATCCATGGAATTTGATATCTTTGGAGCCTCCCGGGATTAATCCCCTGTGGATAATGAGGAATGACTGTATATATAAAAATAGAATTCTGATGGACGGGGGATGTAGCTCAGTGGTAGAATGCCTGCCATGCATAAGACCCTGAGTTCTACCCCTAGCACCACAGACAAACAAACAAACAAACAAACAAAACCAAAAATAGAACTCTGACCCACAACTACAGCAACCAGACCAGGAAGCCAAATAATAATCTCTGTAACAATTGGCCCCAAATGGCCAGGACTTGATTGATGGCTGACTGCCTCCTTAATTTTTATTCTTGCTTCTAATTAAGGACAAAAGAAGAAAGTCACAAATGCACCCCCAACCAATCACATAGGATTCCTTGCCTCTGGTCAGCCACCTCTATCTTGCCCACACCAACAGCCTCCAATCAGAGCACATCTGACCCCTTCCCTTCCCCCCACAAATCTTTACCACCTCTTTGCTTGACTTTGAGTCTTTGCCAAATCACACGAGATGTGTGATTCTCCTTGCTATGGTACATTCTGAATAAATAGATTTTCCTATTATGATAAGATTTGGTCTTTATTTCCACAGTTAAAGTAAAGGCCTCTCTGAAATAAATTATGCACTCACAATTGCCTTGGGCTTGGTGTGATACCCACAAACGCCACCCTCTTCCTTGCTGTTCACAGTGTGGATGCACTAAGTCAGCACTAGTCCAAACTCCACTCTCTGTGTTGAATTCCTAGATTTGTTATATTTAGTTTGGTACTCAGGTATAAGTTTGGCATCCTGGGTAGAATCAGACTATTATCTATCTTTTTGCAGTCATATGTTGTTGCTGTTTTTTTTTTTTTTTGTATTGCATTGTCTATAAGTGCTGTTAGTTGCAAGAAGGAGAATCAAAGGGCAGAAGGCATGGGTACGGGTCCTATAGGCCTATTGTTCAGCTGGCTTCTCAGTGTTCGTGGTTCTCACTGGATAAGCATCCACTTGGACAGACTTTGCTGTGGGTCATGATAAAACCAGTAGAGGTGCTGTGTTCATCTGATTTTTTATATTGAGGGATTGGCTTTGATCAAGTGCTCTCTCTGATTTTCTTTCTGCCAGTGTTTTAGATTGTCAGGGCTGCTTTTGGAGGTGGCCAATCATCAGAAGGGGAGGGGTCTGCTGTGGTTTAGATAGGAGGTATCCCCCCAAAGCTCATGTGTAAGACAATGCAAGAATTTTCAGAGGTGAGATAATTAGATTATGAGAGGCGTAATCTGATCAGTGGATTAATCCACTGATATGGATCAACTGGACAGTAACTGTAGGCGGGTAGGATGTGGCTGGAGGAAGTAGGTCGCTGGGGGTGTGCCTTGGGGTTTATCTTTTGTCCCTGGAGAACTTCCTGGTAGTTGTGTTCTGAGCTGACTTTCTCTGCTATGCCCTTCTACCACCATGTTCTGCCCCACCTCGGGCCCAGAATTATGGAGTTGACTGACTGTGGACTGATCTTCTGAAACTGTGCACCAAAATAAACTTTTCCTCCTTTACATTGATCTTGTTAGGTCTTTTGCTCACAGTTATGAAAAAGCTAATTAGAACAAGGCACAGTGCTCAAGATTTCACCCCTACCAACCATTGCCGGCTCTCATAGGGTCATTTTAATCTAAATCTTCTCCTTTACCTTCAAATACTCTCACTCTTACCATGTATTTGGATTATAATCCCAATTCCTGTGTTTATTTTTGTTTATTTATTTTTTGGTGCAGGGGACTGAACCCCAGGGCCTCACACATGCTAGGCAGGTGTTCTGCCACTGAGCCACACTGCCAGCCCTGCCTGTCTTTAATATTTATTTTTTAGTAATTGGCAGACACAGCATCTTTGTTTGTATGTGGTGCTGAGGATCAAACCCGGGCCGCACGCATGCCAGGCGAGCACGCTACCGCTTGAGCCACATCCCCAGCCCTCTGCATGTCTTTTTAAGTGGCATAGTTTTACTGAGGATAATTTGAGCTTTCAGTAGCCATGCTAAAGAACATTTGATTTGAAAAGAATTGTTCATTTGAGAAGAAGAGGGGACAACATTTCTAAGGCTACGTGGACAGCATTTTTTGGGCATTTTGCAGAAGTTTCTGAACAAAATTCTAAATCAAGAACTCCTTCACTGAAAGATTCTCTGACGAAGTCTAATGAACAAATGCTCCTTGTTCTCCTGATGTCTATGTTCAACTTTTCCTCTTCCCTCTTATCCTTCTCATCTCTGTCCTTCCACACCTCCTCCCTTATCTTTCCCTGATCCATACTCCCTGCCTCTTCCAAATAGTCGATCTACTGCCCCCTAAAACCCCAAACTGCTAGCTGCCTCTAACCATCCATGCCCTAAACCTTGGACCTGGGCAGGGGGTGTAGGTTATTGGAAGAGTTCTTGTCTAGCAGGCACAAGGCCCTGGGTTGGATCCCCAGCACTACAAAAACAAAAATCTTGAGCCTGAGCTGAATTAAGAGCTATAAAGATTCCCCTAAACCCAAAGAAGAAACCAGCAAATATTCATAGAAGAATTTAGAATTCTTTGGGGGGCATATGACCCAGTGTGACCTGAACTTTATCAACTCATGTACACATGTTGGTTAGAATCTCAGGTGCTAAATCCTGGATGTTATGTAAAAGCTAATTGGATGAATCCCAGAAAGATCCCCAGAGGATCCATTTTTTTCTCCAATAAACCTGAGGGTCAAGAGAAGGTCAATTGTGTAGGCCAAACTCTCCTAAAAGTCATACTCAAAAGGTTTATAATAAAAATCTGTTGGGTCATGATTCAATCATGCAAACGGGATGAAACTACAGGAGACTTTTGGTGTAAACTGGAATATATTTGCACAGCATTTCATGTCAAAAATATGTAAAACAGTGGATGTGTAACCGATGTGATTCTGCAATCTGTATACGAGGTAAAAGTGGGAGTTCATAACCCACTTGAATCAAATGTATGAAATATGATATGTCAAGAGCTATGTAATGTTTTGAACAACCAATAATAAAAATTTTTTAAAAAATGATACTGCTGTGAATGCAGACCTTTCATCTCATTTTGTCAGTGGAGATGAACCTGAAATTGGAGACCCAATTCAAAAACAGAAAATAGAATGGGAAATAGCCCTTTAAACTGAACTGTAGCACCTGGCAGAGGTAAGCATGTTGACCGGGCTTTAAAACAAAAACAAGATCAGATTCAAAGTAAACTGGCCTCACAGATCACATAGCTAAGTGGCCCAATCCCCAACCACCTGCCTGGAGACAAAAACATTTGTAGGTATTTTACAAAGGCAAAAAGATTGTACCATCTTATACACACACACATACACACACACACACACACACACACACACACAGAGAACAGTATAAAATCAAACAAAAATGAAGACAAAGAAGACTTCAACAAATCAGGTCAATGAAGGTTCACCAAAGATGGAAAATGGGCCCAATATACTGCCCAACTCTTAATCACTGCTAGCATTCCATCACTATAACAAATTACCTGAGAAAATCAACTTAAAGGAGGACAAATTTATTTGAGCTTATAGTTTCAGAGGTTTCAATCTATGACCAGTTGGCTCCATTGTTTCTAGGCAAAACATCATGGTGGGGAGCCAAGCGTGGAGCAAAGCCATGTACCTCATTCTATCTTCCTCTTTCTATCTCCAGGAAGCAGAGAGATAGAAAGAGGAAAGGGACAGGGACAAAACAGACTCCTCAGGGGCATTCCTCCAATGACCCACCTCTTCCAACTGAGTTCCATCTCCTAAAGTTTTCACCACCTTCCAATAGCCTATTAAGTTACAAATCCATACATGGATTAATCCATTTATGAGATTAGAGCTTTTGTGATCCAATTACCTTCCCAAGGTCCCATCTCTGAACACTGGTGCATTGAGGACCGAGCCTTCAACATGAACTTTTTGGGGGACTCTTCAGGTACAAATCATAATGACACTCAAGGTAAATTGATTTCAATGTGGATGTCCATCCTCGTTAGTTGCTGGTGGATGCTCTTCCTACATTAAACCCCCACCACCATTGGTCAACCTCTTCTTTGGATTAAACAGCACACACAAGTAGGTAGTTGGTATTTTACATAACCTCCAGGATTTTTTCCCTCTCTGCCAGTCATTAAGCATAACCCTGGGGCCCTTTCTGCCTTTTCATGTGCCTGAAAATTTAGGAAGGAGAAACCCACTCTGCAAATGGAATTGTTATATTAAATGCATATTGGAAGAGCTATTTCTTCATATTCTGGAGGACACCTCTCTTCATTGTCAAGTTCTATCTGCTCTGTCTATGTCCCATCTAAGTACTAAGTACTAACCAGGCCCGACCCTGCTCAGCTTCCAAGATCAGACGAGATCGGGCGCGTTCAGGGTGGTATGGTCGTAGACTGCTCTCTCTCTAAACCCTCGCATCCTCCATTCATTCCTTAGGGTTCACAGAGGATTGATTCCAAGACTCCTCTCTAGATGCCAAAATCCATGGATGCTAATATTCCTTGTATAAAATGGTATGCCATTTGCAGAGAAACTACGAACATCCTCTTATATATATTGAATCGTCTTCAGATAAATTATAATATATAATAAAGTGTAAATGCTGTAGAAACTGTTCTTATACCATGTAGTTTAGGAATAATGACAAGAAAAAGGTCTGTACATATTCAGTACATTTTATTTTTGGAATATTGTCAATCCATGGTTGATTGAATGTGCAGATCCAGAGACTGACTGTATTTGATGCAGACCCCAGATAACAATCACAGAGAAATGTAGGGTTGGGGGGGGGGAATTTGCTTTAGAATTTTGTCTTGCTTTTATGGTGCTGTGGGACAGGGTGGCCAACGCTAACACGGAGACTCAGGCCAGGGGTGAGCCTGGCTGGTCCGGAGGTCTCAGCATGGGTTCCTCTGTCCTGCTTTAGACAGGTTTCATCACACAGCCAGGGCAACCTAGGAGATCCAAGCTTCCTTTTTAAAGACCATGTGGGGAAAAAAAAAAAAAAGAGTTTGTCCCAGCTGGTGCAGCCTAAGAAATTCTGGGATGGACTGTGATGGGCCCAGCTAGTGGCTAGGCCACATGGCTTAGAGGCACATTTTTCAGAAGCTGGGCAGTGCTGATCTGGGCATGCAGAAAATAATGGGAGTGAATTCTAGGGCCGCTATGTGTGGAAGCAGCCATGAATGTTCCCTTCCAAGAGGACCAACGGCAGGGGGAGGGAAGTGTTCTTTGCTTTCTAGAAGTCAACTTGCACACAGCTTGTGGGGCAAGTTTGGCCTTTGCTTTCATATGGTAGAAGAATTTAAGCAATATAAACATTTTAAAAATCATCCTATTTCTTTCTGGAATAGACGGTTCAATGTGCGGAGCAGTTGGAAGGCAATGAGGTTGCAGGTTATAAAGTGAGATGACTTAGTAGAGTAAAACTATTCCACTTACCTGGAATCCAGGCATTTAGAGCATCCTGATAAGGGGCCCAAGGGTAATTCATTTGAGCAGCCTGGAGTCCCCTGAGCAAATACCATTTTGTGATAAAAATTTTATTTGATGGGTCACAGAATGTCCCGTAAAGCAGAAGCCCTAAATCTTAAAACAACACTGACTGCTGGAAGGTGGTGGTGTGCAGCAGTTTGATATTTATATGTGAAGTGTGAATGTGATGGGGCTTTGTATGTTTAAGGGGTTGGTCTGTTTTGGGTATTTAGAGAGAACCCAGCCTAGAAATGCCTCATCTCTCTTGATGCTTCCATTTTATTTTACTTTATATTTCTTTCTTTATTTTTTTTTCATTTTTCCTGTGGTGCTAGGGATGGAATGCAGGAGCAGAAACTCTACCACTGAGCCATGCACCCAGCCCCATGCTTCCTTTTGATTCTCCAAAAAGGGAGGGACCAGTGGCTGGCTCCATCTGACAGCCCAAAGCCAGGAGATGTGCTGTTGGTCTGCGCCATCATCAGAGACGCTTGGACACAGTGTGGCTGGTCTCCATCTGGCAGGATTCAGGGTTCTGGGCACCTGCCAGTTCTCTGCATTTTGCACTATATTGTGTCTGGAATTAAGAGAGTTGTATTCCTTCATTGCAAATTTTACTGGATCTCTGGACAATGCTAGAAGGCACTTGCATTAACTTGTATTCCCCCACTTTATTGGTGAGCCAAAGTAAAGAACCATTCATTGAAAGAAAAATTGCTTGCTTTTAGCCCTTCTCTTAGAACTAGAAAGTGTGCTCTTGAGCAGACTGATTATGTACACAGCCCCGATTGCCAGTCCTTGCTGTGTGACTTTGGGCAATCATTCAGTCATGTGTGAAATAAGAGGGTTAGACTGAATGATATTGTTATTTTGTCATTCTTTTCCTACTAGCTAATCTACATTGTAAAACACCCTATGCTGGCGGTGAAAGGAAAGAAGAAGAAATTGTGGACCCTCAACTCACCTGCATTCTCACTCAGTTCTACTCATGTGTTCCTTACTCCCTCCAATCTCCAGGAAGAAGAGGGAAACACCACAGACCATCCCTAGCACTCCTCTGTCCTGGCCTCAGGAGAGTCTGGGGTATTCACAGTATAAAAGTCTGCAAGAAGGGGGGTATCTTTTGGAAATCCCAAAGTGCTATTGATTCCAAAAAGTTATAGAGTATAAATTGAAATGAAAAGTGTTGGGTCATTAACACTGTTTTAAAAGATGTTCCTAGGCATCCTGAAAAGCATCTGCTGTGACTAGGATTGAAGTTATTTATTTGTGGGTGTTTCTGGTTGTCTTTTCTGTAAGTCTCCTGTTCCTCCCCTACCACATTCAGCCCATTGTTCAGCATCATGAGTGTGTGGGGACTGGAATTTTCTGATTTGAGGTCTAGAAATTTTATTTCTTTTTAATTTTTTAAAATTTTAAACTGATACATAAAAATTGAACATATGTATGGGGTACCATGTGACATTTCCATATAGGTATACATGGTGTAATGTTCAAATAAGAGTAAAAGTGACTATTTGCTCAGGTGATTACCATTTCTTTAGGTTGACAACATCCAAACTCCTTTTAGTTTTTTTTTTTAATTATAGTACATTATCTATGGTCATCCTACAGTACAATAGCATGGAACAATTAATTTCTCCCATCTAACTACAACTTAGTGCCCATGGACCAATCTCTTCTACCCTTCCATCCTCCTTCCCTCCCCATCTTGTGGTGACCACCATTCTATTCTTTCTTCTATGAGATCGACTCTTTTAGACTCCATATATAAAAGAGATCACGTAGAACTTGTCTTTCTAGGCCTGGCTTATTTCATGTTTCTTAATAATATATTATAAACATTTAAGATTGGAGCTGGGCACATGCATGAGGCCCTGCATTTGATCCCCAGTTCGTGTGTGTGTGTGTGTGTGTGTGTGTGTGTGTGTGTGATTTGTGCTAAATTCTGCTCTGTAGCCATAAAGAAGAAACTTCTTAAGTAGAAAATAATGTAACTTACAGGACTAGAGTCAAGCTTTCTGATAGTTTCTATTGACTTTTCTGGAAAAAAATCTACGTACAAATACTCCTTAACTTATGGTGGGGTTGGGTCCCGACAAAACTGTGGTTAAATTGAAAATATTTTTTGATTTGAAAATGCATTTACTACACCTACCAAACATCATAGCTCAGCCTAAACTACCCTCAATGTGCTCAGAATACTTAGCTTATGAATGGACAAAATTTTTTTTTAACATAAGGCCTAATTGATAATAAAGTGTGGAATATCTCATGAAGTTTTTGAATACTGGACTGAAAATGAAAAGCAAAGTATGCTTTTGCACCAAACTAAAATTGAAATATTGTTTCAGTTGAGCACCATCTATATGTCTCATGGTAGGTTATTTTCTTACAATTTAGTGGACAAGCTTCTGCCTGTGGAAAAAATTTGGGCTGCCACTGGGTGTGATATTGTTTTTGAGTTAAGAATGATTTTTTTAGATTTTTAGATCAGTAAGTAACCATTCTTTACCTCTCGGTTTCCAACCCCTAAAATATTTACTGTTTGATGCTTAAGAAACCTTTGCTACTGTTAGAGCAAACTTTTGGAGTGAAAAAGAATGATAAAATTTTATTTAGATGACATAGCAGTACTTATGTTTATAAACGTGTCTATGACAATATGACTGATTTTGCTTTATCTTGTTGGCAAGATTCAACGTCCTGATGTCAGAGATTGTTTTGAAACAAAAAACCAACCAACCAACCCCCCCACCAAACCCACAGATAAGGCTACATCAAATAAAAACACAATAAAGAATACAATTAAAGAGACGCTTGTGGGAAGACTTGATCTGAGCTACTATTGTGGTTATGCACTGTATATAAATCCCAGAGAAGCCTGGACTATTTCAGTGTTTCTAAACTCCAAATAGAATTTGTGTTTCTCATGCATGTGCTGTTCTATATACTGCTTATAGGAAAATTCCCATGATGTTCCAAAGCTCTATCCTGGGCAAGGTAAACATGGGTGCTTTGCTGGCTGTGGACCTGATAAAAGTGTATATCCATGGGTTAACTAGCACTTGGAAACAACATAACCCAGCAGTTCAGTGCCACACCAGGAGCCAAAAGAAACAGATGGATCACCGGGCTTTACAAAGGGAGTTCACAGTAGTCTCTGATAGGATAGAATAATATCTTTGAAAGTTTCAAAACATAGATAAGACAAACTCATTTGTATTTCTTGGGAATTACTCTTTTGAAACAATGAGAAATTCCAGCCAGGTTTAGGCTGTCTTGGCACACAGACAATACTGCCACCTGCTGGCCGAGTTGAGATGGGCTGTTTGTGTCAACTTTTCTAGAAACTGATAAAACTTAAATCATTTGGCAGGATGGTGTAAAACTCTATCATTTCAAAAATTTAATCTCTTTCTTGTTCTTTGCCAACAGCTTTCAAAGAATTCTGCCTTTCTTTGTGACTGCTATTTTTCTTTATCTGTGGCTATGAATTGGCATCACATACAGCTACAAATCATTTCCACTATATTTGTGTCTAAAGTTGTGGGAATTCCGAATCTTTGGGGTGCTAATAATTACTTTTGCAAAGTAATAATTACCACTGTTTAATATTTTCTTTGCTTTGCTTTTGAAAATAAATAGCGTTCCACTATGTTGCCCAGACTGGCCCTGGACTCCTGAGCTCAAGCAATCCTCCTGCCTCAGCCTCTGGAATAGCTGGAACTAAAGGTGCATCCCACCATGCCAAGGCTCTTCATTTAAAAAACATACATGTAGCTGAGACAGATTAAGGAAAAGAGAGTGAAACCTATATCAACCCATTTTTTTTCATATGCAAACAGCATTCATTAAATATTTGGTGGAATGTTATTTTTAAAATAACTGATTACAGTAAGGGTCTGTGGTTACCAATTTATTGCACTTTACATCCATTCTTCATTGATATAAAGCTCTAGTTTAATGTTATTAATTAATTTAATTATAAAGGCTCTGGATGTTCATGTCTGCATATACTCCTTTTTTAAAGCATTTTTTTTTAGTTGTAGATGGACACAATACCTGTATTTACTTATTTATTATTTTTATGTGGTGCTGAAGATTAAACCCAGTGCCTCACATGTGCCTGGCACGTGCTTTACCACTGAGCCACAACCCCAGCCCCTGCACATACTATTTTACTGCAAATATTTATTTCCCAGCAAATATGTTTGAACCACATATTTAATTTGGGGTAGTTAGCTTAACTAAATGTTTTTGTTATTCTCTCCAACATGTTTGCATCTATCTTTGCTTTTAATTTAGTATGTGAATATAGTTGCTTGAAACAATGGGAGCTGCGTGGAAAAAATACTTATAAGTAACATTTGTGTGGCTGAAATGAGACAAATCCTTTCAAAAAAGGGTGGGCTGGGATGTAACTCAGTGATAGACTGCCTGCTTAACTCTCTTAAGGCCCTGGGTTCCATCCTCAGTGCTGCAAAAGTTAAAAAAATAATAATAAAGAATAAAAAACAAACAAAAGGCAGTGGCGTTGGAGAGAGGGTTGATTTAAGGAAACCTCCTTGTAAGGGTGTAGATTAGCTAAAATATATGACACCTAAAGTATCTAAACCTGCATAAATTATAATCCTAACTGTAAATTTCCCAAGATATGTAACTTGAAGTGTAGTATATGTGTCAAAGACAGGGAAAGCGTTATTCTTAATTTCAAATTAAGAAACAAAACAATCCCCACCCCCAACCACAGGACAATGGAAACCTAAAAGCAACATAACATTAAAACCTATTAATTTGGGTTGTAGCTTAGTGGTGGAGCATTTGCCTAGCACACGTAGGGAACTGGGTTCGATCCTCAGCACCACATAAAAATAAATAAATAGATGAATAAATAAAATGAAGGTATTATGTCCACGTACAGCTAAAAATATTTTTAAAAGACCTATTAATTTTAGTTTGAGACTCTAAAGACACTTTTTTAATATCAAAAGTTGGGTACTTGTAACTTAAGTGTGCCTATAGGTGAACAGAAACTGAATATTTTGGTAAAAAAACATTTTGGTTCCTATCCATAAAGCAACACAACTTATTTTCAGCAATTGCATCTCCCTGGACTGCAAGTTTTAAGGTTTTTGGAGAATAGCCCAGGCTTTCTTACTTAGCGGTTAAAATCTAGTCTGAGTGCTTGGCATTTGTACTACTTTACCCATTAGTTCAAACTACTACTCAACTAGATTATGGTGAAGAGTTTTTTTAACTGGGAGAGGCTGTAACAATTACCTGATCCAGCCCTCTTTTGTCGGGAAAGCAGAGGTCCTGCCTGGTTAAGAAAGTCAGTTACAGTATCAAAATTTCTTCCCTCCCTCCCTCCCTCCCTCCCTTCCTTCCTTCCTCCCTTCCTTCCTCCCTTCCTTCCTTCCTTCCTTCCTTCCTTCCTTCCTTCCTTCCTTCCTCCCCTGCCCTATCCCTCAACCCCAGGGATTGAACCCAGGGGCACTTAACCACTGAGCCACACCTCCAGCCTTTTTTATGTTTTATTTTGAAACAGGGTCTTGCTAAGTTGCATAGGGTCTCACTAAATTGTGGAGGCTGGCTTTGAATATGGCATCCTCCTAACTCAGCCTCCCACACTGCTGGGATTACAAGCATTTGCCACCGTGCCTGACTCAAAATGTGTTTCTCAGGCAGGATTAGGATGTTGGATTAAATAAGTACTGGGTACTTGGACTTGAACAATTTCATTGGACTAATTGAAGCTTTTTAAAAATTTTTTCCCATGATTGTTCCCACTATATCTCACTTTTTGAGAAAGGATCTTGCTATACTGGCCAGGCTGTCCTCAAACTCCTGGGCTCAAGACCTACCACCTCAGCTACCCAAATAGCTGGTTCTCATCACTGGTCTGGCTGCTCCACCATATTTTAAAACAATCCTTTAGGTCTGTACATTTAAGAATTTTATATTGTGTGTTGATATGTAAATAAATAAATAAATAAATAAATAAATAAATAAATAAATAAATAAATAAAAGGAGTCCATGTGATTTCGAAATGAGGGTGTTCACATAAAGATGAGTTTACAATTAGACTCCATACAACTATTAGATCTAGTTAAGGACAATGACAATGTGTGGCTGCTAATGAGTGGGGAAGGGGGGTAGTAAATTATTAAAAGCTGTTAGGTTCATGAATAATACCTCAGCTTGTCTATTTATTTATTTTTATTGGTGCCAGGGATTGAACCCAGGGCTTCATGAATGCTAAGCACACATTCTACCACTGAGCTACACCCCTAGTCTCAATACCTCATAATTTTTTTAATACCCTTTGTAGAAATGATCTCAAATGATGAGTCCTATTCAATCATCTACTTTTAATTCCTTCCTTCATTTGATGATTTATTCATTCTCTGCTGTGTTTGCTAAGAGCCCATTGTGGTAAAACTTGCATTAAATAATATGTGCAAAGAGCAAAGTGGAGTCAAGAAAAAGGTGCACTGGCATTTTTTCTAATTCTTATTTTGTTTCTTGAGGGTATTTTTAATCCCCTTTTGAGCAGAACAGATGGTGAATTTTCTTTATCTCAGTTACACTCCCCAGGACTCCTTTCCGCATAGAGAAGCAGCATGCTTTATTAATTTTTTTTGATGGTGCTAGGGATTTAAATCTAGGGCCTTGTGCATGTGAGGCAAGCACTCCACCAACTGAGCTATACCCCCAGCCCAAGCATGCTTTATTAAGAAGGACTTATACCAGACAGAACATTCAGCCTTTGGTTTTTTGGGTACCAGCTTATTTCACTTAGCATGATATTCTCCAGTTCCATCCATTTACTGGCAAATGCCGTAATCTCACTCTTCCTTATGGCAGAGTAATATTCCATTGTGTACATGTACCACATTTTCTTTATCCATACATCGTTGAAAGGCACCTAGGCTGGTTCCATAGCTTAGCTACTGTGAATTGAGCTGCTCTACATAGATGTGGCTGCATCCCTATAGTATGCAAAGGGGAAGTATAGAAGTTCATTGGATTAGACAAAGGGCAATGAAAGGAAGAAAAGGGGAGTGGGAATAGCAAAGACAATAGAATGAATTGGACATAACTTTTCTATGCTTATATATGAATACATGAACAGTGTAACTCCAGATCATGTACAACCACAAGAATGGGAACCAAATTGGAATGGATTGCACTCCATGTATATATAATATGTCAAAATACACTCTCTACTGTCATATATCTAAAAACAACAAACTTAAAATAGGACTTCTAGACATCTAGTTGTTCTAGAGCAAATTTAGAGACTTTTTTCATATTAATTGAATGTGGATTAGTTAATGCATAGCCAGCTGGATTTTTGCCTCAGCTGTTAAAATGTATTCAGGAAGGGGCTGGAGTTGTAGCTCAGTGGTAGAGCACTTGCATCTCCAGCACTGCATAAAAATAAATGAAGGTTTGTGTCCACCTACAACTAAAAATATTTTTAAAAAATTTATTCAGGAGGATCCCCAGCACTGTAAAATAAATAAACACACACACACACACACACACACACACACACACACACACACTGAGGAAATCTTTCTTCTTTTTCAAAAACGTGCTTTAATATTAAAAAATAATTTTAAGTGCTTCAAAGTAGTGATTGAAATTTAGTGGATGTCCTTAGACAAGTGTTCTTTAACCCCTTGTTTATCAGGCTCTGGGCTGTAACTCATCAGAATTTTTAGTCTGGTGCTTTGGGGTTCATGTGTGTGAATTTAGAATAAGAAGTTTCAAAGGGATCAAATTATATATAGTCATCCCCCATGGGGAAGCCTTCTAAAATCACCATTGGATGTCAGGAACTTGATAGAGCCCAATCCTATATGCATTATGTTTTCTTCCTATATCTGCATACCTATGGTGAAGTTCAATTTATAAATTAAGCACAGTAAAAGATTAACAATAAAACACACAAAATATAATTAGGATACATAGAATAATTGTAACAATATACTGTAATAAAGCTATGCAAATGTGGTGTCTTTCAGAATATCCTATTGAACTAAACTTACCTTTCTTGTGCTGGTGTGAGGTGATACTTACAGGAATCACTTTGTGTTTTCTCTTTGGGATATCTGAACTGCTGGCAATGCCACTCGTGTGCTTTGAACCATTATTAAGTAAAATAAGGGTTATTTGAACACAAGCATTGTGACACTTTAACAGTTGATGTGATGACCAAGATAACTACTAAGTAACTAATGAGTGGGTAGTGTATACAGTGTGGATACGCTGGACAAAGGGATTATTTGAATCCCTGGCAAAATAGAGCAAGATGGCAGGAGATTTCATCATGCTATTCAGAGCAGTGGACAATTTAAAACTTAAGAATTATTTATTTCTGGTATTTTCCATTTAATATTTTCAGACCACAATTAATAGCAAGTAACTGAAACCACAGAAAACTGTGGATGAGAGGGGACTTCTGTAGCATGAATTCATTGAAATATCCATTGGAAAACTATAAGCTAAAATATTTGCATTTTTCGCTTAAACAATTTGGGAATTCATTATTTCATATAATAAGAAATCCAGAGGTAAGAGATTCCAGGTTCTATATTGCAGGACCATCATGAAGAACCTGTGTTCTTTCCATTGTCCCACACTGTCATCTTCAGCACTGTGGTGGAAGCAACAGTAACCGCCAAAGATGTCTATGTGCTAATCCCCAGAACCTGTGAATATGGCAAATTTATGACAGGAAATAGCCTTGCTTAACAGCCTTATTGATTTGTTTATCTAGCTCCTTTCTTTCTTCTTTCTTAATCTATATTTGTTTTGCTAGGGATTGAACCCAGGGCCTTGTCCATGCTAAGCATGTGCTATACCCTAAATTCAAATCTTATTGTAAAATTTTGTCTGTATTTTTGGCTAACAAGTGAATTCATTACTGCATGTCATTTATCATGGTTCATTGTAAGGAAATGCTTGTGCTATAGCATATGAATAATACCTCACATTGCACAGTTTTTTTCATCCATTCATCTATTGATGAACACTCCGTTGCTTCTGACTTTTGATTGTTGTGACTAATGTTCTTGTGAATGTGGGAGCATACCTGTCTGTTTGAGTTTCTGCTTCTAATTATTTGGGGCATGTACCCATAAGTGGAATTGCTGGATCCTGTGGTAATTCTGTGAGCAACTATTTGAGAAGTCACAACATTGTATCCCACAAGAGCTTCAGCGTTTTACATTCCTGCCAGCAGTATTCAAGTGTTCCAATTTCTCCACATCCTTGCTATTTTCCTCTTCCTTCTTTTCTTTCCCCCTTCCTTGTCCTGAGGATCAAACCCAGGGCCATGCTAAACATATCTCCAGATACCATCCCACTTTTGATAACAGCTGTATCCTAGTGGCTGTGAACTGGCATCACATCAAGATTGTGACTGGAATTTCCCTAAAGACTAATGAGGTTGAAAAATCTCTTTGTGCAATTATTGGTTATTTGTACATCTTTGGAAAAATGTCTACTCAAGTCTTTTCCATTTCTAAATTCAGATTTTATTTTTTTTTGGTGGTGGTGGTGAGTTGTAGGAGATGAACACATTTTTTTTTCTGATTTGCAGTATAAGGCTGAAAGAAAATACCAAGATTTATTTCCTGTGCATTGTGATCTTGATAGTGCCGAAAAGAGTTTTTTTTTATATATATAGTTAATATTTACTTTAAAAATACCATTTTCTGCAGGGTGCAGTGGTGCATGCCTATAATTCCAGCAGTCTGGGAAACTGAGGCAGGAGGATCCCAAGTTCAAAGCCAGCCTCAGCAACTTGACAAGGCCCTAAGAAAATCAGTGAGACACTGTCTGTAAATAAAATATATAAAAAGGTGGGCTGGGTTGTGGCTTAATGGTGGAGTGCTCTCCTAGCACATGCAAGGCCCTGGGTTGATCCTTAGCACCACATAAAAATAAATAAATAAATAAATAAATAAAGATAGATAGATAGATATTGTGTTCAACTACAACTGAAAAATAAATATTTTAAAAAATAAAAAATACAATTAAAAATATGTGTGTGTGTGTGTGTGTGTGTGTGTGCGTGTATGTGTGTGTGTATGAGTATAAAAGGCTGGGGATTTGGCTCAGTATTTAAGTGCCCTCTGGTTCAATTCCTATTAAAAAAAGAAAAAAAAACCAAAACAAAGAGACAAACAGAAAAAACATTTTGTTCTAGTTTTTTTTCATTTTCATAAAAATTTTAGGAACATCTTGTAAATTTATGTAGAAATATTCTTCAGATATTTATATATCTTGACTAAAATTAGTGAAGATTGCATAGAATCAATAGGTCAATTAGAAAAAAAAATATTGTCATATTGAATATTCCAAATGATGATGGTTTAAATTTTCATACTTAAAATTTACTTTAAAGTTTTTTATCAAAATTTTGTGGTTTGGGTGGACAAGACTTGACATGTTTGAAAAATATTTTCCTCATTATTTTATTGTATTTTAATGTAATATTATAACACATTTTAAGTTAAGTCTTTAATTTTGTACCTAGCATATAGAAAGAGATAGGATATTGGCCATCTATCCTCAGATCTGCCAACTACTAACTAGTTCTTGTAGATTTATCAGGATTTTCTATATAAATGATCATGTACTCTCTGAATAAGTGTTTTATGATTTCCTTTTCTTAAAAAAAAAATTACCAGCTAAGGGTAACAGAGAGACAGAGAAAGCACTCTCCAGTCTATTCTTATAAGGGCACTAATTCTATCATGAGGTCTCCACCCTTGTGACTAAACACCTCCAAATTACCCTCTTAAGACCATCACATTGGAAGATTACTATTTCAATATAGGAGTTTTGTGGGGACCCAAATATTCAGGCCAGACCAGTTCATGACCAAGACAGACTATAAACGACAAAAGTTCAATGTCACCAAGAGTTCAGCTATAGAATTCATGGTGGTGAAAACCACTTCTTACCCATCTGCATGGCAGCAATTAAAAGGATAGATGACTCAAACCTTGACAAGGATGTGGGAAGACAGGGCATTGCTCATGGGACTTCAAATTGGTACAGTCATTCTGGAAACCCGTCAGTTTCTTTGTGAAATTAAGTGTGCCTCCGTCCTCTGGTCCAGCAGTCCCAGTCCTGAAGTTGTGCAATGCAGGGCTTTCACAACAGCAAGTAGTGGCCCTGATTCAAGACCACAAAATGAGCTGCTGGAACATCTGGGAAGAAGACCTTTTGCTTGCCAGGTAGTTCACAGACCTAGGTTTGTTGTGGCAACAGTGCATGGAAAATTAAAAAAAAAATAAATTCTTTGTATATCAGAGATTGAAAAGGAAGCAGTCATGCCATTGAGAGAATCTTCAGGTGAGGGCAGAGGATGGCTCATGGTGGATTCTAGGGTTCTGAAGTGATGCTCCTGGTGGTAGTGAAACCTTGAAAGAAATTGCAGGAAGGGAGTCTGGAGGGACTGAAGCCTTTAGAGCCACAGCCTTACAAAAGCGGGTGGAAAACCTCAGAGCATCTCTCTTTTGATGTTTCCCTTGCATGTTGCAGCACGGATGAGCATCTCTGACAAGGTGACTGGCAGTGCTGGGTCCAGTGAGAATCAGCTGAGCAATCCCATCAGCCACAGCCACCTGGGGGACCACAGGGCTTTCTCCTCCCTGGAAAGACAGCTCCAAGATCCTGATGTTTCAGGAGGACAAGAAAGTGGAAGTTTGTGATCTGGAATTCCTGCCAATCTGCAGGTGGAGGCTGGAGCCTGTTCTGCTTTCACGTGGAAACCTAATATGTTTCTGTCTTCTGTCTTTGTTTCCATAGCCATTTTTCATTCTGCAGGGTGATGTTCTCAAAAGTAAGGTAAAAGTGTGATTCTGCTTTGTATCCTCGTGACCTGGAACAGGATCTGGTGTGCAGTACTTCTCAGTAAATGTGAGATGAAGAAGCAAAAGAGGAGATGGCCAATACAGAGTGCGGGCACAGGTAAATCTGTTGGCGGTCAGGAAAAGGCAGAAGGGAGCAAGGTGTCCAGGGTTTCAGGGGAAACCCTCACCTCCCCACCCCTTTATCTCCCCACAGAGAGGCTTACAAAGAACAGCTTGTCCCAGATCATTTGCTCCAACACCTGGTGAAGGGAGAGGAACTATTTGCAAATGTTCCTATTGAAGAAACAAAATTTGGGAGAGGGATGTTGATTGAGAGGTGATAAGTATTCTGTAAGCTGCATTCCATGCTACTTTTTATCTCAAATTGCAATTTTAATTCAGGTTTCATGTCGACCTATTCTGACCTACCCCAAAACCATTAAGTTCTGGTTAGAAATATAAATATAATTGGGGTGAAAAAACAAACAAATTACCCACCTTCTGAGAACCGTTGCACACAGTAGGAACTTAAGTCATATTTCTTCATGGATTGATTTCCCTATAATATTTATATTTTCTTGTAATACTTTGTACCTGATAGTTCATAAAGAAAAAAAAACAAAGGTAATTTCATTCTAAAATTTGAGAGAGAAGGCTGCTGAACATATAATCATTGAAAAGAGTTTTTTGTATTTAATTTCTATAAATCTTGATCTTTGTTAATGGAGAGTTTAGTTTTGGCCTCTCTATGGTATTTGATGAAGTCCAGTTGAAATAAAAACTTCAGTCTCAGTAAATTTTGATTCCTGGCATTGAGACCTGTGAAATGGTTTGATTGTATTGAAGTACTGATTTCTAGCCTTACCAATAGACAATGCAGATATTCTCTTTCTGGACAGTCTCTGTTGTTTAGTGGCTGATGGCAGTCATACAGAACCCTGAGCAGACCAGGTATAAAAGATCATAGCAATATCTTAAATCCTTATCCTATTCTTGGGGATGAGATGTATGCTAGTGTTTTCCAATTATACTGATACAAATGTATTAGATGTGAGGTAGTGTTTAGAACACAGATTTTTGGTTTCATACACACTGAGTGGGGTAAGTACTTCCACAATTAAATGATATCTGGTTTATGGCTGTCTCCAGAAGAATTGCATTTCTTTGTCTGCTGGTGGCTAGTCACTGCTGTGTGACTTGCTTTGGTCCGTACAATGTGGTGTCTGATTTTCTAGTCTTTGGATCATCTGCTGTACTGGACTGTTTTGCCTTGCTGTGACAAAATACGTGAGACGAGGTAATGCATTAAATAAAAACTTTATTTGGTTCATGATTCTGGTAGGTAGAAGATCTATATAACATGGTGCTGGCATCCTGGGGAGGGCTACCAGCTGTGTCATAACATAGCAGAGCAGCAGACAGGGAACTGGAAGTGTGCAAAAGGGAGAGATCACATGGCAAGACAGGAAACGAGTGAGCGAGCCATGAAAACCAGAGTCACTTTATCACCACCTCTTCTCTCAGTAACTAATCTACTCCAAGAAACCATAATAATTCCTTCTGAGGGAGGCACCTCCAAGATCTAATCACATTCTACTAGGTCTTACCTCCCAAAGGCTCCATCATATCTTAACATTGCCTCACTGAGGACCACACTTCCTGCACATTTACTTTTAGGGAAAAAACATATCCAAATACGGCACCTGCCATGACTATCATGGAAGTATCAGATGGTCCCTCCATCAATCCCTGAATGACCAGGAGAAGCAGAGCTGCTCTTCTGCATTGGGTATATAGGATCATTAGAGAGGAACAAGCTGAGATATTCAAGCTGTTTGTTACTACAGCATAACCTAACCTGTCCTAACTGATGCAGTCAACTACATATTCTACACATAAGAATGAACATATAGGTGATCACATACATAGGTAAGAAGAAAATAATAAGAATAATGGAACAGTGACGCATTCAACGAACACTCTTTCTTTTCCTTCCTGGACACAAAGATAGGTGACACTGCTTTCCTTCTCTTGCAGGTATAGTTCTAAATGAAATATGGAAAGAAGGTTATTTATAGGCCTGGGCCTCTAGAATGTCTCCCATACAACCCCTGCACATTCTCTCTCCTTTTCCCTGGGGAGAGAGGCCTCTGAGGCTCTGGGAATTGTAGCATTCATAGACAGAGGGAGCATGGGTTCCTGAGTGACTGTATGGAGGAAAGTTCTTATATGCCCTACATAGTCCATAGTAGACAGTGATTTGAGGGACTAAAACAATAACAACCCTTATTTATGTAAGTCATTGAAATTTGGGGATTGTTTCAGAGATTAGCAACAGTTGGACACATCCTTAAAAGAAAAGATTTCTATTTCAATCTCAAACCAGCAAGTGTAAAGTATAACTGCAACATTAGAAACAAGGATGGCCACTTGCTATTACTGTTTGGCATTGTTCTGGTGGTACTAGCCTATGTAATTAGATAACAATAGGAAGTCATGACTTTTATCTATCCCAAATAAACTGTGTGAGGTACTGACCCTATGGATAGGACTTAATACCTCCGGAGATTCAGTGTATGATAAAAGGATATGAAATCAATAAAGAATAGATGGATCAGGCCCCTGCCTGTACCCATCATCCAACTCCAACATTTTCAACTCATGGCCAGTCTTGTTTTATCTCTTACTCTCCCTCCCACCACCACATGCATGCTTTCCTCACCTATCAGAGACAAAAAAATCAGCATATTTTCTTGGAGAAAATGTATCTTAAAAAGAACAATAAATAAATTTTATAAAAACATTATACATTGTTGGAAAAAATAGAAATCAATTACAATGTTTTTATAAAATTTATTTATTTATCCTAATTTATTATACATGTTAGAATGCATTTTAATTCATAGTACACATATAGAGCACAATTTTTCATGTCTCTTGTTCAAAAAAGTAGAGTTACACCATTCGTGTTTTCATACATGTACTTAGGGTAATGATGTCCATCTCAATCCACCATCTTTCCTACTCCCGTTACCCCTCCCTTCTCCCCCCTCCCCTTTGCCCTATCTAAAGTTCCTCCATTCCTCCCATTCTCCTTCCACCCCTAGTTACAACCTTTATAGAGAGTAATTTATTCTTAACTATCAAAACTATAAACACTTTGATCCAGAAATTTCATCTCAAGGATTTTGTAATGTGATACACTTTTACATGTGCAAACACCTAGAAAGTTAACTATGAAGTTATTAGTTGGACAAGCCAATAATTGGAAATATCTTATATGCTAATACTTTGTAGTTACACACAAAAAATGAGGTAACTGTACTGATATGCAGTGTACTCCAAGTTGGATTGGGAAAAGAAAGTGCAAGGCCCAGAGCAGTGTAATAGTGCACTCCCATTTGAATAAAATAAGGGGAAAGATGCTGGTAGCAGAAAGTACTCAAAGGCTTCTATAGGAGCAACAGATGGCTAGATGTTTTACTTCATTTTTTTAAATATTTATTTTTTAGTTTTCGGTGGCTACAACATCTTTATTTTTATGTGGTGCTGAGGATGGAACCCAGCGCCCCGCGCATGCCAGGTGAGCGCGTTACTGCTTGAGCCACATCCCCAGCCCGTTTTACTTCATTTTATGTTGCTATAACAAAATATTTGAGTCTGGTAGCTGGTAGCTGGAAAAGTTCAAACATGTTGGCACTGGTATCCTGGTGAGGGTCCCCCCTGACTCTGTTCAATGTGACAAAAATATAGGGAATTGGCCACATGCAGAAGGGGCAAGTGTGACCTTGTTTTATAACAACCTGCTCTCTAAGGTGCTAATCCTGTTCCAAGAGACCTGATCCATTCTTAGGAGACAGCATTTAGCCATGCATGAGGGTGGAGTCCCTCATCCTCGACACCTCCCACTAGGACACCTGTTAAAGATTCTGTCATCTCAATACCACTACACTGGGGACCAAGCTTCCAGCACAGGAACTGTTAAGGGACAAACTACATCCAAACTAAGCACTAGGGGTTAGGGTTAGAAGGAAAGGGCGGAAATTCAGGTTTTTTCTACATATACTCTTGAGTTGTATATCATATTCAAGCACTAACTATTCAAACACAAAATAAAGTTAAAATTTAAAATCAAATCAAGTTGGCAACCACCAACATCATATGTTTAAGCAAAGTATACTTGTGTCCTGTCAACCAAAGAATATCTGAATAATAACTTCTCTTGGAAAATTAAAAAAGTGACTCATTTGAAAAAAAATCATCTTTTGAATTAAAGAAAAATTAGTGACACCTGATCTTGTTTTGTAATTGTAGAGAATAATTATAAGGAAGTGTATTCAACTTAAGAAAAACAATTTAAAAAAATGAAAAAAAATATTGACTTACATTCTTAGAAATAAATGTAGAGTGTGATACACTGTGTGCCGTCATCCATACATATACAGAGATGCATGGACTCGTGTGCATTACATACATGAATTTCCTTTGCATTCATGTTCACATACATGTTGCACACACATGGACTGCCCTTGTGTTCCTGCATACATACAATAGCACACAGAAACACACATGTGCATATGCCCATGCACAAGCACTCACAATCCTATCTCGTCAATTCACTTCTCTCCTTAAGTATCAAAACACAACTCACGGTTTGCAAACTGTATGGGGCCAATGCTGGCCTATAACATGTGTTCTGGATCCCTCCGCTATCTTGGCACTGGAGAGGATGCTCTGTTTGTTCAAACACCATCTGCTCTGAATTGCATTTTATTTTATAGCTTTCTAACAAGCTTTCCAGGGTGCTGCTCACCACTTATCCATACAGAAGCCCAGCCACCTCAGTGTGCTTCCCTCACCCCACTGACTGAGCTGCGAGGCCATGAGAGGTGCCCAGAGGCCCCTTGCCCCTCTGGGAAAGACGCTGAGCGAAAGTGTGTTTTCCTTGAAAGAACCAGAAGAGAAAGTGAACAGCAACTCCTGAGGTAGTCTCAGAGGCATCTTCTCCACACTAGTACCAGGCTATTTGTAAGAACCAGAAGATCCCTTGGAAAGTGGTTAGCTCTGAACCATTTAAAATGCACTTTCTACCTATATTTGTGCAACTTCTTAATGCTTGTAAGAAACTATGAATCTATGCTATTTAGTAAAGTTTCCTCTAGAAAACCCACCTGAGTACCTCAGAGTGACACAGAAACTGACTGACTATAATGCATACATTAGCACTTGTGAAATGATAACTGCTTGTCTCAGTATTATTGCTCAGCAAATATTTATTGATCAATAAATACCATGGGCCAGGCCTTGTTCTAGGTGCGAAGGACACAATGGTAAATAAGAAAGGCAAGCACCATGCCCTTCTTAAGTTGATAAACTAGTGATGTAAGATTTACACTTAGTGATCAATGTGCACATCCACAGAATAGATGCTGTGCAAATTCTCCTGCCTTCACTGCAAAGTGTATTGACAGCTGACAGCTGTTGGCTGAGCTCTTCTCTGGGTATTGTCCTCAGAGGAGGGAATAGGTCCAAGGTCTCATTCCTCCCCAGGTGGTACCACATACCCATGACCACATGTCCTGGAGGGTCAAATGTGAAGATATAGGCTGGGGCTGTACCTGGGGCTGATTATTTTCTTATCCTTATTCTGCAAATGACCCAATTCTCTACTAAGAGAGCAGAGATGGTGACCTTTGTTATTTCTAAAAAAAATACAGAACATAGTGACTCCAGTCATTTCTTAATATTATTCTTTCTTACGTATGAACTAATTATTTCCCTGAAATCTGGGCCTTAATTACAAATAAACTTTATTATTATTATTAATGTTTCAAATGTACAAATAAACTTTAGAATAATCTTTCAAAACTTAGTGTCTCCAACCATATTTGATACTTACACCAGATCAGCATTTCAAATACGGTCTTCCAAGCCAGAACCTTTTCTTTATTTTAGAACCATACACATAAAAGTAAGAGTTATGTTTATTTTATTTTATTTTTTGGAGTACTGGGGTTTGAACCTGGGGGCAATTTAACGCTGAGTTGCATTCTCAGTTCTTTTTATTTTTTATTCTGAGACAAGGACTCACTAAATTGCTTAGGGCCTCACCAAGTTGCTGAGGCTAGCCTTGAACCTGAGATCCTCAGGTCTCAGCCTCCAAAGCTACTGGTATTACAGGCATGTGCTACCACAACCAGTGCTTTTAATTTATTTTAAATGCTTAAAAAACAAGCATACTTGAGATTAAAATGAGACTTGTTGGTAGAATCTGAATTTCTAGTATCCCACTTTACAATCTTCCAAGACACCATAAAAAAGAATTGGTCAATATTTGAGGAGATAGATATGCTTAACCTGATTTAAAGATTACAGAATGTATATATGTATCAAAACATCACACAGTACCCCATGCACAGTTTTAATGCTTTTCATTTGTCATTTTAAAAATTCAATTAAAACTTTTTCAAAAAGACAATTAGATTGTAATGTTTTGAACAACTAATAATAATAATAAAAAATAAACCTTAAAAAAAAAGACAATTAGAAAATGTCATTCACATGTGCCTGTAACAGGCTTCTCTAGTTGCTAATGAGAGAAGGCTGCTGGAACAGGTTTGAAGATTAAAGTAGATTCTCTACTGGGCCTGCTTAATCCTCCCTTCCCCCACCAGGGGCAATGTTTGGAGCTGTTTTGGTTGTGACTACTGAGGAGGGGATGCTACTGGCATGTCCTGGGAAGTGGTAAGTAGTGGCCCTGTGCTGCTCAGCACCCCACAGTACACAGGACAGTCCACATAACAAAGGCTGATCCACCTATCAATAGAGCTGAGGAGAGACTCTGATGGTAGCCACCAGCCAGCCTCCCTACCTCATAGAATATCCTCCAGGAGAGAGGAATTCCTTTCCATAGCCCCATCCAAGGAGAGATAACTTTTTTTTTTCTTTTCCTGAAGCCCCATTAAAAGCTGTCCAGCCTCATTGCCTCAGTGGGTCTGTCTCTGTAACCACACCCCAGTGTGGGATCCATTAATGGATTTAACTCAGTCACAGACACTGGAATAGGAAGGAGAGGTGAGGGTCTCCAGAAGAAACAAAGGTGCTGTTTCAACCAGAAGAAAAGGGAATGTATGGCCTAGAGTTGTAGCTCAGGGGTGGAGCCCTTGCCTATCAGGTGCAGCAAAATAACCGGGGGGGGGGGGGGGGGGGGATGACCAACAACTTGGGTACATTGACACAGCAGGAGTGGGAGCTGTTTATTGTAGGACAGGAGGGGTATATATACATTCCACACAGCTTATCCTAATTAACATAAACTAGATACAGCAGTCAACCAATAAGGAATCTCCACACTTAATGGCTCGCTGGCGTTACTTCACAAACCACTCCCTCTGCAAAATGCCAGGCGCCATCTTGATTTGTTTACAGACTCGAACACTTGCCTATCAGGTGTGAGGTCCAACCCCAGCACCAATGGCTCAAAAAAGGGAATATATGGATATTAGGGAAAGAGAGATCTACCCTCTACAGATGGCAAAGCAGGGTGTAGATGGAAGTATTCAACAAAGCATTTGGGGTGTTTGCTTTGTAGGATCAGTGAAAGACTGCAGGAGAAACAGAAAGCAAGCCTACTTTATTGAAGTCAGATGGTATCACTAGTTTATGATTCCTCTGATGAGCAGCCTGACAGTCAGGGGTGTCTGAGGCCTAAATCTTGGGCCCAGACAGTACTTCCTATTGGAAATAAGACAGATACAAGAACATATTATGCTTTCTGAAATATCCTTTCAGAGGTCCCCAATTCTCTGTATATGTGTGTTCATGGCCATGTGTGTCTGTATGTGCTTGTGCATCTGTTTGTGCTAGATTAGTGTTGATGGGAAGTGCTTTCATTTCACCTAAAACCCCCAAACCTTTAGAATAGTGATTAACAATCTGTTCTTTCTCTCTTTTCTTTTCTACCCTCCTGATCCCCAATGGAACATTTGCACACAATAATAAATAATAATAATAACTAACATTGTTATGCACTTACTTACGTGCTAGCTCCTTAAGTGCAAATTGCCACAAGCCCCTATGGGGAACATATTTTAATTCCCTTAGAAGCTGAGAAAACTGAGGCCTGGTGAGGTGAAGCAGGTTGTCTAGGACCAGTGAGAGGCTCAGGGGAACTGTGTGGAAGTGGGAAAGACAGTGAGAACTATTGCATTAAATCAGATGGGAGTGTGGTTCCCAGACACATCCGCCCACTGTTGAATTTCTGCTTGGATGTGTCCTGTGGAAGTGGCACCTGCCACTTCTGGGCAGAAGCTCCGTGAGCCAGCACCTGGTCTCTCTGCTTCCTCTCCCTCTGCCATGGGACAACGGACTTCCAGGGGGAGGCTGCTCCCTCAGTGTGCCTCCCTGGGGGGGGGGGCTTCAGGAGTAAGCTGGCGTGGACCTGAATGGATATGAACTGTGGGCAAGGGAAAAATCGGAGGAAATCCCTGAGATCTTGTGATGGGTTGTTATCCCAACAGAATGTGGTTGTTTTGACAGATTTAGGGGCCCTTGAAACTTTTAGCCTTATGGGATTTGGCTCCTTAGAGCGTAAGGGAAGCTGAGAGGGAAGCTGGCCAAACAGTGTGTTTTGGTAAACCCTTCCACTGGCCTATGGCGACTCATGTGCTGGGGAATTTACAGTGAAACTGCGGTAGGATGGGGTCCCCGCCCCCTTCCCACACTCAGGGGCTCTCTTATGGGAAGAGAGCCACGTGGGAGGTTCTCAGCGGTGCAGATGTTGTCCTTTAGTGAAATAGTAAGGATTTCTAGGATCCTTACTCAGGCCCCAGTGGTTTCTTTGGTCAATTCTAAACATTTTAGGAATAAACAATAACAACGCAATACAAACTTTTCCAGAATATAGGGGAAAAAAAAAAAAGGAAAAACTTTCTTTAGAAGACATCTACCCTGAATTTTAAAAGCTGACAAGGACGTTAATACAGGAAAATGACAAGATGCTGAACTCCCTAACAAAATTATTAGCAAACTAAGTTCAGCAATATGAAAAGTGGTGGCTTATCCCAGGAATTCAGAATGGTTTATCTTTTGAGGCTCAATCAATGTAGTTCATTAGAGTACTAGGAAAAAAGGGAAAATTATATGATCATATTGATGGATACAGGGAAAAAAATTGGACAAAATTTAACACCCTTCACTATGAAAACCTCCAGCAAACTAGGATTAGAGGGAGACTTTCCTGGGCTTGGGGTGCAGCGCAGTGGTGGAGTGCTTTGTCTAGCATGCATAAGGTCCTGAGTTGGATCCCCAGCACTGCAACTCTCCCCTCAGAGTCCTTACAAAATTCCCAAACAACAGGCTAGTGGTACATATCTCTAACCCTCACTACTCTGGAGTTTGAGGCAAAGAGGATCTTAAATTTAAGGTTGGCCTAACGAGAGATCCTGTGTCAAATAAAATTTAAAAAAGAGCTGGGACGTAGCTCAGTGGTAGAGTACTTGCCTAGCATGTGTGAGGCTCCGGCTTTAATCCCCAAGACTGCAAAACAAAACAAAACAAAAACCCCAAAACCTCAAAACTTTAATTTGACAAAGATTATTTACAAAAATACACAGTAGCAAACATCAGATTTAATGGTGAAACACTGAAAACTCTGGGGAAAGCCGGGAAGCTGAGGCCTTAAACAAGCAGACTCCACACGTGTGTCAGTGTTCCCACAAAAGCTCGTCCACTAGTTGCACGTGCGCGTGTGTGCACACATGTATACACACAGACACCATGCTGGCCTCGGAAACCCCCTAGTAATACTTTTCTCTCTAAAAACACTCTTCTGACTGTTTGCTCACTTCTGTGTTGACTGAAATGCTGTTTGAAAATGTGGAAACCTAAGGAAACTTTGGCTAACAGCACAAAACCAAAAGCAAAGAGGCCCCAAAGAAATCAGACACCCGGTGAGCACTCTCTTCATATTGCAAAGCTGTTTCTGTGGTCACACCAATGGTTCACTTCAAGAACCTCTTAGCTGAGATCTGGTTTTTCAAACTGCAGTGGTGATTGTGGCTCTTGAGCACTCTCAGATATTGAAGAGTGTCGATAGGATGTGAGTCTATATTTCATCTGGGCTAGTGGTGGTTCTCAAGGCTAAGATAGTTGTGGACTAACCTCTTTTATGGGTAAAAAATGTTTTCTATTTTTTTTATTCCCTCCACTGTTTATACAAATTATCTTTTTTGTTTGCTTTTTCTTATTTTGTATTTAAATTTAAGACTATACATATTTAGTATACTAAGTGATACTAAATAAATTATTTTTGTTGTCATACTTAAGTATGGACAGGTATAAAGCTATGCATAAACCAACTTCTTTGATCAATTCTCTAAGTACATAGGTTCTCTACCAAATCACCAAAGTGAATATGGTATTAACCATTACAGTTTAGTGGTTTTTTTCCCCTATTGTAAATTTATAGGATCAATTTATCATCTTCCATAAATGATTCAGACCTGTTTTTCTCTATTCAAACTACCAGGATGTTTTCCTATAACACTTTGCTGTGCCATCTGGGCTCTGTGCATCATTTAAATCAGAGGCAGACAAGCGATGGCTCATGGGCCAACTGTACTTGTCCAACTATTTTTGTAAATAAAAAATTTTACTGGAAGATAGTCACAACCACTAATTGACATATATTCTATGATGGCTTTCACAATACATTGGCTAAGTTGTCTATTCTGTCAGTATTAGCTCGTTGCAATTAAGACAGTACTTTTTGGTCCTAATGGCCTAATAAGGCCCAAGGCAGAAATGGGTATCAGTATCCAAAGGTGGTGCTTGGTTACAGAGAGCAGGCACTCAAGTAATTCAGAATTGATTTATTAATTATGGATTATGTTTCTGGAATGATTTTGGCCTCTTCAATACTACCAAATGCTAAACGTCTAGCAGTGACATAAAATTAGAGGTGTTATGGTTTGAATGTGCGGCCCCTCCAAAATTCAGGCATTGTCAATGTGATAGAATAAGTAAGTAGTGCCCAACAGATAATTAGGCCAGGAGGATTCCTCCCTTGAGAATTGGATTTCCATAAGAAGGCCTGATGGAGAGAATTTGTCCCTTTTTGGCAGTGCCATGTGAGGACACAGCAGGTAATCTCTCACCAGATGCCCTTGCCTTGATCTTGGACTTACCAGCCTTCAGTCTGTAAGACATAAATTTCTGTTCTTCAGACATTACCCAATTTCAGGTGTTGTGTTGTAGCTGCACAAAATGGACTAAGATAAGAAAGAACAATTTGGGCTGGGATTGTGGCTCCGTGGTACAGTGCTTGCCTAGCATGCATGAGGCAGTGGGTTCAAGTCTCAGCACCACATACAAATAAGTAAAATTAAAAAAAAATTCACCATAACTAATAAAAATATTTTTTTAAAAGAACAATTTATTGGGGAAAGCAAGCTAATTTATGATTTCTCAGATTTACAGGTTGATGTTATATAAAGGTGTTTCCTTGGTTTATGAGAAAAAGGCAATATTCAACAAAATTTTATTGAAAACCTACTAGGAATATAAAAATAAATCAGATACACTTTCTGACACAGCATTTTGTGGAGCTAGAATTTGGAGGATTCATTTTCTTTTAAGACTTGGATTCATGGTAATACAACATGTTTCCAAACCCTGTGTTTCAGTTGTTTTATGGACTTTTGGGTCAGTGCCAATCTCAGCCTGCTTGCCTTATCTTTCACACTCCTGTGTTTCTTTTGGAAATGACTTCAGTGGAGGAAATTGGACAAGAAAAGAAGTTTTGTTTTTTTTAAAGATGCTTTCCTTCTGTAATTTGGAAAGAGGAACAAATTGAGTGCCCCTAATTTTAAAAATCTGAACTACCAATGCTCTGAAATTTGAAACGTCTTGAGTGCCAACATGAAGCTCCAAAAGTTTTGGATTTTGAAATTTTGGATATTGGATTCTGAATCCTTAATCCCCTTGGAAATCTATGCAACTATTACATCACCCACCCCACCACCCAAATCTCCCAAATCTGAAATGCTTCTGTTTCCACATTTTGAGTAAAGAATATTCAACCTAAAGTTTGGATATAGCCCCTGTCACTAGAAAGGGTATGCATCCTTCTATTCATATAACATACATTTTCCAAGCATGTCCCATGTGCCAAATGGTCTGCCAGGGACTGGAGGGTCAGTTATGACCAGGACAAATATACTTCCTATCCTATGTGATTCTAGTGGGGCAAATGACCTCACACATGTGTGGTGAGATTTAATGAATGGTAGGGGAAAGCTAGGGTAAATCTGCAGCAGGAAAAGAATCTTGGAAGAAATCATATTTCTGTAAGAACTTCAGTGTGTGTAGGAGTTAGATAAGCCAAGAGGATAGGAAGAAACTTCCATGCAGAAGACAGAGCATGTGCCCCCAAGTACATCATAAAAACTTTTGAGGAATGCAAAAATGAAGATGTCTATGGATATGCTGGTCATATGCATCTGCATGATTTGCAAACTCTGCCTTTTAGTTGTTTGCTTTTTGGCATGAGGTCCACGTTAAAATGTCTGGATGTCAACTCTGCGATGGTTCATTGCATGTGGTATTCTGACATTCAATTCTACACCATCCTTTCACTGTAGTTTTTTGAGAGAGCACAGGAAGAAGTTACACTTTCCCACCCACCTTGTTCCTACATAATCTCAAAAGTAATAAAGCAGACAGAGCAGACTGTATTTGCCAAAGTCTCTTATGCTCAGAGCTTGTGATATATTGGTCTATTTCTTCTTTCCCCCAAAGAAGGAAACTTTGCTCTCATATTCCTTTTTATGGGTGAGGAAAGTCATATACACATATTTCATAGGAGTTTCAAAATGCCTAATTTCAAGTTCCAGAATGTTCCTGAATGGTACTTTTCTCCCCTTTTCTCATCTAGGTCAATTAGATGCAGATGGCCTCAAATGAGAGTGGAAAGGGTACTTTATTCTGCAAAGGGTTTATTTTAGAGGCAATGTATGTGAATGAGCTCTATTTGGGCAAACCCTGCTTAATGACCATGTGCATCTTTACTTATGACAGGTCAAGCGGTCTCTTTCCTGGAACTGGCACAAGGAGGTGTTGAAGCTGGGTGTTTGCAAACTGCTCCATTTAAAAGTACCTCATTAAATGAAGTCTGTGTTAACCACCTCCCCAGGGATGAGGCAGTCCTGGGCCAGCTCACTCTTTGTCCCTTGTGCATTCATATCTTTGGTGGGTGCCGTGGAAACTGGGTGCAGAGAGCATGATTTCAGTTCCCAAGCCGTTCTCTACAATAACTAAGACCCTCCTGAAAAATCATTTCATACATTTGGGCTTGAGGGGTTTGCAGCAGATGATCAGTAATGTCACTTCTAGCTGTAACACATTCTGTGAAGGAATCTATTGAACACGTTCAAAATCCCTAGACAGATGGACATGGGAGGTTGGAAGTTTATTTAGCACAGCACTTTATAAGGAAACTCACATAATTTCAACATCTTCAAGTTGCTTACTACGGTCATTTATGCCAGTCGAGTGTTTGGTGATGATAATAATTTGATTTGTCTCAGCTCAAGGAAAATTAGGATTGAGGGAAGGTTGTGAATTTGCGTGCAGTGTCTGATGGAATCCATCTCACAGTGGTGTCCCTTCCCCCCTCAAAACTCTTATCTGAGAGACCACTGTTCCAGAACACCTGGGGCTTCCTTACATGAATATTATGTTATTCTCATTAAGCACAAGAACATGCAACAATTATGTAAAAGTGCGCATGTGGGGAAAATCCAACACATTTCACAAGGGAATGGGTATACAAAGCCGGCTTTGAACCTGCAAACCCAAGCCAGCCAACATGTCACAGGTGAGAACGTGTTAGTGAGGGGGTGACGACAGTTCTGAAGCTATTAATTCACTTATCCTCAGATACACTCAGGCAATTGTTCTGAGTTTCCGGGTGGCTGGAGGGCATTGCTCCTCTGTGGCACGTGCGGGCCATGCCAGCTGCCAAGCACTGTCTTCGCATCTCCTGGCTCTGTCTTCACGTTTCTCTGTTCCCTTTTCCATCGGATTGCCGTGGCTTGCCTACTTTCCCATTCTTCTGGACTTCTTCCTCCTTTGTTCTGAGGGGATGACTGTGAACCATTTAGAAAGAAGTAGTAAAAAATAAAGATGTACTGTTTTAATATGTGCAGGCATCGACACAGCTGGCATAATAGAAAATACAGGAAAACCAGTTAGCAACTCCGATTGATTTGTAGGCTGTATCACCCTCGGAGTGGGGCTGGGTGGAGAGCTTTCCCTGAGTTGTGGAACAAGTGTGAAGCTTTGACCCAGGCAGTGACAATAGATGGTGACATGAAAATGATTTACTGTCTTTTTGTCTGTTTGGGGTTGAAATCCTCTTTATTTGTGGTAGCAGCATTTGTCCTTTGTTATACATATACCACACATACACACAAACCTCCCACTACATATACATACTCGGCACACATAGCACAACACACACAAACTCAACACACCAGATGCAGTCACACACACACACACACACACACACTATATATATATATATATATATATATATATATATATATATATAAAACCAGACACACCCAACATATACCCAACACCCACACCCACTGCACATACCCAACACAAACATCATACACCACACACACACACAAATTCCACAACACACAAAATGCACATGCCACATATACTCAACACAGACTCAGCAAACACCACAGCGTGCACACACACACCATGCATATCCAACACATATTCAACACATACATGCACACACCACACCACACATACCCAACACACACCCAACACACACATACCACAACACACATGTGCACACCACACATACCCAACACACATATACCACAACACACACAGTGCACACACCGCACCATATGTACCCAACACACACCCAAAAGACATATGTATACACACACACTGTATACACTTGTGAACACCCCTCTCCTGCAGTAGGATGGGGGACATTCAGGCACTTTGGTAAAACACAGCCATGGGATTGGAAGCTGAGAAAACTCAAGGTGAAGGAGCCTCATGGATGGACTTGGGTGTAATTAGAGGGGCCTCTTCACATAAGTCATCTGCCAAACCATCTTTTCCATACCGTAGGGCTTTACTGCGAAGAGAAGAGGGCGTAGTTGCCTGCATTTGTTTTTTTTTTTTGGTAACTATTTGCTTGGTTCAATGCCTGATGATTATCAGACGAATTACCATTCCTCCTTCCCTGCCCAGTCCACACACCCTCAATGCTGCTGTCCTGTGCGGGCTAATGTTCAGGGGTTGAAGCGATGGAGGGAGGGATCCGTTCTCCCTACACATACACACAAACCTCCCACTACATATACATACTCGGCACACATATCGCAACACACACAAACTACAGAGCTAAGAAGGCTTTTTTTTTTTTTTTTTTTTTCAGTACCAACTTGTCTTCTGGCCCCACCAATAAAGAAGTGAGAAGCCATTATGAAAAAAACAGCGTTCTCCACTCCGGCCAATAAAGTGTTCATGGAAATGCCCTCCTCGCCCCCCCCCCCCCCATGGGCCAGTGTGTGTGAGGAATTTCCATGGTAATGGTATTTTACGAGCATGAGTCACTCTTCTGTTTTCCAGGGAGCGCTTCGCTCTGCCCATCTCTTTTAGTACATTTCCATTTGGTGTGGTTTGGCTGCCGAGCGCAGTGTGGCGGCAAGTTGCTTGAAAACATTTCACGGAAAGCCAGCTGCCCCAGCCCTGGCATACCTGCGGACCACATATAGGGCTGTAATTGCAAGCAGCTGCCCACCCACCCACGTAACAGTCAGAGAAGCCATTTTTTAAAATGTTAAAAATAGCATGCCCCAGGGGCAGCCAGCTCGGTTGTTGATTCAAAAAATATTTGCCACCAAGAAGAGCTAGTCCTGTACCTATCCCCCTGTGAGTGTTTCAGGAGGGTCACTCAGGACCAGCCCCATGGTTAATCTGAATTCTTAATGATAATGACAACTGTAGCCCAATGACAACAGCATGCATTTATTGAGCACTTACTCTGTGCGTCCTACTCTGTGTTTTAAGCCCTGTCAGTGTCCCGACTCAGTCCATCTTCAGATGCCTGCCCCAAGGTAAGACTGTCACATGGAGAAAGCAGATACCAGCATGGGGACCCCTGAGATGCTGGGAAAGCTTTACCACACCAAGATGTTCCCTTTGTCTGTCTGACAAGTTGAGTCCGGGGAAGAGTTTCCCCCCACTAGTCTCAAGATGCCCCTGAAAAACAGAAAGAAAGAGGGAGAGAAGGAGGGAAGGAGGAGAAGAAGGAAGGCAGAAAGAGAGAGAAGGTTCTCTACCACTTTCTTTCAATTTCATTTTTTTTCCCCACATCAGGACCTGTCGTGCCAAAGCTTGGGCTCTTTCTTTTTTTTTTCTGAGATGGGGTTTTGCTATGTTGCCCAGGATGGCCTTCAAATCCTGGATTTAAGCAATTCTCCTGTTTCAGGCTCTTGAGTACCTGTTACTGAAGATGCCTGGTTCTTTTTTTTTTTTCTTATTAATGGACAAAATCATGTTTAAGGGGGCACAGTGTGATGTTTTGTTACCTGTATATTACATAATGACCCAAATCAGGGTATTTAGCATAATATCACCTCAAACATCTCTCATTTCTTCTTGGTGAGAAACTTCAAAATCTTCTCTTCTAGCTATTTTGAAATTTTCAGTATAACATTGTTAATCACGTTCACTCTATGGTGCAATAAATAGCTCAGCACATCTCATTTCCCCCCGCTAACTCAATTTTGTGCCCTTTGACCACTCTCTCCCCAATCCCCCTCCAGACTAACCTTCCCCAGCCCCTGGTAACCACTATTCTACTCTGCACTTTAATGAGATGACCTTTTTTAAGTTCTACAAGTGAGTGAGATCATGTGGTATTAGTCTTTCTGAGCCTGGCATATTTCACCTTAACATAGTGTCCTCCAAGTTCATCTAGTTCCCTGTAGATGACAGGAGTCTATTCTTTCTTTTAAATGACTGAACAGGATGTCACTGTGTGTGTACACCACATCCCCTTATCCATTCACCCATTAATGGACATTTGGGTTGACTCCACACCTTGGCTATGGGGAAACAGTGCTGTATTGGACACAGGAGTACAGATGCCTTTTTGGCATGCTGATTTCATTTGCTTTGGGTATATACCCAGTAGTGGGGTTGCTGGATCACATGGAAAGTCTATTTTTATTTTTTGGTGAGCCTCCATACTATTTTTTTTTCTTTACAACGGATGTGTTCATTTACATTTCTAGCAACCATGTTTAAGGGTTACTATCCCTCCATGTTTATGTCAGCATTTGTTAACAAAGATTTCCCCAGTCATCCTCTAAGGTAGGATAGTGGTGATTAAATAGTGAGCAAAAGACCTGAAAACATATTTCTCAAAAGAAAACATCCAAATGGCCAAAAAGTGTGTGTGTGTGTGTGTGTGTGTGTGTGTGTGGCGGGGGTGGGGTGGGGTGGGGTGGGGTGGGGGGTGGGGAAGCTCAGCATTCCTAATCATTAGAGGAGTGCAAATCAGAACCACTAAGGTATTACTTCACCCCAATAGAGTGGTTATCATCAAAAAGACAAAAAGTAGCAATTCCATTTGTAAGGACTGTTTACAGGTGTTAGTGTGGGGCATTTCAGAGCCTTTAATTTGTGTCAGAGAAGTCAGTTTAGGGAGCATTTCCCAAACTTGACCTTGAATCCGTGATTTCCAGAGCTGGTCTTGATAACCTGGAATTACAATTGTCCCTGTGGATTTTACATGATGACCCCATGAAGAATGTGTCCTTTAAATTCTATGATCTAGAGAATTCTCAACACCCCTGAAACAATTCTTTCCTTAAGTTTTCCTCCTCCTCCTCCTCTTCCTCCTCCAACTCCTCCTCCTCCTCCTCCTCCTCCTCTTCCTCCTCTTCCTCCTCCTCCTTCTTTTTCACGGCAGAAGGAAAATGAGACCCTTACTTGAGATTACCCATTCTTTCTTGCAGTGCTAGGAGATTTGGAGAAGATGAACCTTAATGAGGTTATTGGATGTATAAAAGTGCTGGAAAATGTGCAAAGTTATGATAAAGGCATAAAATGGCATTCCTGGATTTTAGTGGATCATGACAAACATTCTAAAACCAACCAACAATTTAATAAGCCATAGATCTTTGCCAAACTATAAAGGGTTTTCACCATAAGATGTGCAAAAGTTCAAACAAAGCATTTTAAACTGATCAATATGAAAAGTGTCACTGCAGAAGTTATCTGACCTGTTGTAAGTGGATGTTGATAATGATGTTGATGTCAATAAAAGCAAATAAATGGTAATGTAAATATGCAATTTTATTTAATTTCCCCAGTTACCCTCTAAGGCAGGACAGATGGTGAATTCATTTCAGTGACCTGTTACAAACGTATCTGCAACGGAAACCACTTGGGATAGAACCTAGATGTTGAAGAAGCATTAGGAAATCAGCTTACACAGTTTGTGTGTGTGTGAGATTTATAGCTTTCCTTAGCATGTTTTCTCAGTGTCAAACAGTGTCTTATAATTTATAGTGTGATATCTATGTAAATAAACCCACAAGGAGCTCAAGGCTCGTTGGCCAGGCCCATTTTATTCTTCTTTATTCTACTCACATTAAGGACCATAGCTTTATCAGAGCCCTTAATTTCACTATAACTGTGTTAGATCTTAATCTAATTTTCTGGCTCAGGCCATGTGTTTGGAACTTATGGAACTTATGAAAAACATCCAGACAGCAAGATGTCACAGTGACTCAGGTACATGCCTCACAGTCTCCTCCATCACAAACCAAAGAGCAGCTTCATGCCATGAACTTCTGACTAAATCATTATGAGTGGTGGGGGAAAGTGGATGGGTGTGAACTCACTTAGCATGTTGAAGATAACAACAACTGTAGGTGTCTCTGGAGGGGAGAGACACCTACAGTTGTTGTTATCTTTCAGGTGATGTAAAAAGTGAAAATTATGTTTAAATGCTTATAGTTTAACTTGTTTTTCAGTCTTTTATTGACCAACCTTATTAAATAAGGGCAGAAAATGTGGTACCTACATACAATGGAATGCATTTCAGTTATAAATCCATTGGTTATAACACAGTTGGAACTGGAGATCATCATGTTAAGCGAAATAAACCAGGCACAGAAAGACAAGTAGGGAAATCCAAAAAGTGGATCTCACAGAAGTTGAGAGTAGAACGGTGGTTATCAGGATCTGAGGATAGTGAGTGAGGGAGGGTGGGGAAAGGTTGATGGATGGGTGCTAAGTCACAGTTGGAGAAGGGAAATGGGTCTAGGGTTCCACTGTACAGTAGGATGACTGTAGATATCAAAGATGTACAGGTTATTTCAAAAAAGGCTAGAAGAAAGGATTTTGAATGTTCTTACCACACATGTGATAAATATTTTCAAAGAAGATTATGTTTACCTTGATTTGAACATTTCACAATGTCTATATATACTGAATCATCACATGGAACCCCATGAATATGTACAATTTGTAAGTGTCGATTAAAAAAAGGCAGAAAACTGGCCAAGTTATGAAAAAATTTTGTCCCTCTAGTAAACAATACAAACAGAACTTAGTAGGGAGGGAAGACATCTTGCTCCGCTTTTTAGCTATATTCACTCACCTTGCCTTGAAATTTCCATTTCCTTACCTCGAGAACAATCCAGGCCTGTCTATCTCACAGGATAGCTGTGAAGATCGAATGGATACTCAGTTAACTAGTTAGTTAATATCCTGCTCTGTTCTAAAAAGCAAGCAAAAAACACCCCTGCCCCCCTCCAAAGGATGTAAAGCAACTGCCTCAGTAAATGGCCATGCTTTTGAAACCTAAATGGACTGTAGATATGCAAACCATTATTACTAATCAAGTCAGTGAAAGGACTGAATTCTGAACCAGATCAGAATTTAACACCCAGAACTGTAAATACTTTAATACAATTATAAGCTGACCTCATTTTTGTTGGATTTCTTATTACTTTCTCTAGTACTACAGTAACTTAATAGTAAATACTTTGCATCTTGGTGCCAGGAAGGTTGTAGGATTTAGTATCAGAGAAGAGCCATGGGAAACCCAATATGTTGTTCTGTTAGTGCTCTGTGCTTATTACAATGCTAGCTTATCTGTTAACTTATGGGTGTATAAATATGAGTGTGTGTGTGTGTGTGTGTGTGTGTGTGTGTGTGTGTGTATAAAATAAGGGTATACACTTTTTTTTTTTTTTTTTTTTTTTTTAGTGTCTGTCTCTTTTGTTGAATAGTAGAGTTCACAAAGCCAGGGCCACGTCTATTTTGCTTTCTGAGATATCTCTACAGGCCACTCTGTCTGCCAAATAGTAGGCCCTCCATAATGCTATTTGAATAAATGACAGAGTGATGAGCAAATCTGCCTTTTCTGCTTCTTAGTTAGCTTCGCTGTAGTAAGGCAGCCCAGCTCCACCAAGGAAAAGCTAACTATGGTACAAGGTGGGAGGGTGAGGCCTAGAAAAGTGCCCAGGCAAGTTAGAAAAAGCTCCCTGTCTTTGTGCATTTGCTTCCACTGGCCAAGTGCCCTCCCTGCACTCTGGGTAATGTACATCTGTTCTGGCCATGCTCTGTTGAACTGGAATTATAGTATCTTGTTCCCCACTCCAAACACAGAGCCAGTGTGAATGGCTTTCCTAATAACTTTAGTCATTGGAAAGACTGAGCAAACGTAGCTTGTGGCTGGTGAACCTTAACTACAAGAAAATCAAGTAGGTAAAGCCCAGATTTTGTCTATATGGTAAAACTACATGGGGACATGTATGGATGTACCCCATGTATACATCTACATATAGAAATGGTTGAACTGTGTTAAGGAATCAGTTAAGTTAGGGACAAGCTGATGGAGTAAAGGGGTTCTCACATACACACACACACACACACACACACACACACACACACACACACACAGTAAGAAAAGTGGCAACTAGATCTCCCAGATGTAAGGTGGTGGACACATTGTCTCTGATTTAGCAAATAAGGAATATGGAATGGGAAGGAGATGAGTGGGGGAGGAAAACAAATATGAAACCATTTGTCTTTGGGTCAGAATTTCATCATCCTAAATTTCACTAAAATTTTCTGTGTGAACAATATCCAGTAATTATGCATAAGTAGATATGTCTAATATGTGTAGGGGAAGTCTCCGTGAATTAAAGCAAAAGTTATTTAAGAAAAATTTTTTTGAATGAGGAATTTACTTTTTAGACTTTCCATAGTTTTCAAAACCAGAATGAAAATGTCACTAAGTAAGATAAGCCAACTGGATGAATAAAGCAGTGACTACCAAGTTATTATTGATCTGTTCAGAAGGAATATTTAATATTTAGATGATTATTCTAAATTTGACAGCCAAGTCTTTGTTGAAGTCCTAGTCTCATGGCTTGCTCCTGTCTCATTATTTTTTTTCAGAAACCAAACTACTAATTCTCTAAAAGAGTTCAAGACATCAAAATTAAGTAGGCAAAAAGAATATAACAGTTACTATCTTTGATTAGGGCACAGAACATTGCTTCATGTTAAAATGAGTAAATTAATATGTCTTTACTTACATGAATTAAGACACAAGGGCTGGGTTGAATCTCATAATATAAATAAAAGACATTTTTGATCACATCATCTTAGAAATGCTTTGTTGCAGGCAAATGTCAACTAATGAAGAATAGATTGAAAAATGAAGATAGATTGAATGATCCAGGAAGTGAGGCAGCACTGAGCTGGTGAAGGACAAAGTTGGCCACTATAATTTGGTCCTCGTAAGCAAACCTAACATGTTCCCATTGCTCCTTGACTCTGGTGCCTTAGATTCGAGATACACTTTAACATGTGGATAGTCTCCTACTTAGTTCCTGGCTTCTTGACTTTTGCCTACCCATCAAAACTCATTATCCCAATCATTTCTGTCTTTCATCACTAGTCAAGAATAGACAATTGAGGTTGTATGCAAACACTTTCCTCTTTGCATGCTACTCAAACATCCATTAACACCGCCAGGCAGCATCATCACATTACACAGATCTGAGTGTTGGGAAACCAGGTATTGGTCATCAAGGCAGCCTTGTCTAGGAAGTGACTAGCAGTCCAAGTCTGAATTACTGTTGGCAAACTTTGCAAGACTGTTCTGTTCCAGGAATAAGGGAGATGATGACCATGAAACTTGGAAAATTGGTTTGGGGCAAATGATATGATACATGATACATTTTCCGCTATGGAGAATGGTATGAACAGAAGAGGGTAAGGTAATCCAAATGGTCTTTGGTTACGAATGCTTTACTTAGTCTCTGAATGTCTGCTAAGGTATGTGTTCAGGGTCTGAAATCCACATGCATGTGGCAGATGTTTTAATTTCGGTATTTATTTCAGGAATGTGGGATTGAAAGCAAAACTGCTCAGAAATTATTTTTGAGATCTTATGGTAAGAATATTTACTATGCTGTGATATTTACGGGGAAAAACAGTTTTTAAAATAAATAAATGTAAAGCATGGAGAAAAAGAATTCTTAATTTCTTTGTCTAAAGGAAGGATTTCTTTCTGACCAAGTTTGTTTTTATCATTATTATAATTTTCTTTTTGTTGACAACTGGCACTGTGAACTCTTGGATAAAGAAGTTTTTGTTTAAATTATGAAACTTCTGAAAGCACTAATTTCACACCTGTCTGGCTTATACTTGAGTTCACGCCTGATATTTCCAGCCAGGATACTTCTTTGGGCCAAATTTTTCTGGTCAGTTTTTTCTATAGTACGTTAGTTATTTTGTCTAGAGTCTTCCAAAATACTTTTCAAATATGTTCAGTTGTTGAATGATATTAAATTTGGGCTCATACAGTTCTCTAGTTGACATGAAATATAATTTACATGTCCTTGAATAAATAAATAAGTTATTTATTTATGTTGGGGACATTGTGCAAATGCTCTATGACTGAGCTATATACTCACTCCACATTTTTTGTTTATTAATCCCTGTTTTCTTTTTTTTTCTAAATAATGGGCTTATCTTTCACATTCATTCATATCCAACTAGTGTTCCTTCATTCTATTTCCTGTTTGTTATAAAATGTTCAGCATGTTTTTTTCTCATTGCTGATTCTCAAAGAACCCACCGGACAATATAGCCCATGGACATATTGGCTAGGTGGCTATGTGCTAATCTTTATATTATCTGAAAAGAGCAAGTACAAATGACCTCTCCTGAAATATGTAGGTCATAGAGACAATGTGATCAAAACAGATCCAAGGCTGAGGGTGTAGCTCAAGTTAGAGCAATTGCCTAGCCTGTGTGAGACCCTGGGTTTTATCCCCAGCCCTGGAAAAAAAATCCAGATTGAAAGATAATATACATATTTTTAATATTCTCTCTGTGTAGATTTGAAATTTTTCATGATAAATATTTGAAAACATATTCATGTTTCATACACAGTTGATCTTCATTATTTGTTATTTCATATTTGCAAATTTGCCCATTCTATAAAATTTTTTGTAACCCCAAATCTGTACTTACAGCACTTTTGTGGTCATTCATGGACATGTGGCATAGCAGAAAAACATTTGAGTCAACTGATGTGTATGGTCCCTGCTGAGGTTGGACATCACTCTTTCTTCTTGTCTCAGCTGACACAAATATCCTTTTTGTGGTCTATTTAATGCATGACTTCCCCTCCCCCATTTTTGTACTTTTTATTGATTTTGCTGTTTGAAATGGCCCCCAAACATAATGTCGAAGTGCTATCTATTATCTGTAAGAGCAAAAAGCCTTGGTGTGCCTTATGGAGGAACTCTGTGTTAGAGAAGATTTGTTCAGGCATGAGCTATAATGCTGTTGGTTGTGAGTTCAATGTTATGGAATCAATGAAAATATTAAAGAAGGTATCTTTAAATGAAAACACACATAAAACAAGACTATCTGTTAATCAGCTTACAAAAGTGCTATGGCAAGTCGTTTGTAAGAACCTAACCCTGTAGTATCTGCGTTTTCTACAACAATGTATTCAATGAACTATGGAAAATACTTTGGGGGAAAAGATTGTATCTGTACTGAAAGTGTAGAGACTTTCCCCCTTGTCATCATCCTCTAAACAGTGCAGTATAACAATGATTTACATACCACTTCTATTGTATTAGATATTATAAATCATAATACTAGAGGTGATTTAAGCCGATAGGAAGATGTGTGTAGGTTCTGTGCAAACATTACATGATTTTATCTAAGGGACTTAAGCATTTGGGCATCTGCAGGGAGTCCTGAAACCAAGTCCCCTGTGTGTATGGAGGGATGCTGCATTTCCCCATGAAGGGTGGCTTGGTACTCACTGAATCAGTGTACCTTGAATAAGAATCAACTGTACTTATATATAATTGTACCTCATTAGCATCTAACCAGCACTGAGGAAGTGCTGATGATTTATGTTCTATATGTATGTCAGACTAGTTCAGCTGCTAATGGTTTAGTTTCCTATTCAGTTAGTTCACTGTAGGAAAAAAAAATACTGATTCTATTACCTAGATTGTATTTGTGTCCATAATGTTCTACAAAAATTTTTATTCTCTTTGAATTTGGGCTGTTGGCATTTGTGATAAAGAGATTTTGTTTAAAATGAGTTTTAGAATAAAAGCTGGCAGTTATGTCCCATTGCAAGGCAAAATTACATCAAATCTTGTTTTGCAGATCTTTATTGGCCTTATTATGGATTCTTGAATCTGGCACCATCTGGACCAAAAATGGTTCTGAAAGCTCCTTCCTATTCTACATAGAGAGGATATATTTGTAGCAAGAAAAAAATGAAGTGACATAAAGAAATTGGAGGTGGGGTACACAGAGAGCCCTGTTTGGTTACAGCTGGAGTCTACCTTATTTGAACATAATTTGAACAGTTGGCCACATGTGATTGGCTAAGACTCAGTGACTTGTTACAAAGTAGGTTACAATCTGCTTATACATCAAGTTAGGTTGCAGTTCACTGTATTCGAAGGTAACTTTAAACCCAACTTGATTTAACTCACCTCATTATCCCCTCTTGGAATTTCAGTATCTGATCCTCTGAACAATTTTTTTACAAGATCAGGAAGCATGAGTCTTCCTTAACAGGGAAGAACTTTTTTATCCTCTAGACTGAACATAGCACCTGGAACCTAGTAGGTACTGAATAGAATGGCTATGTAGAATATTAATTAAAGATACAGCCATAAAACTTATTAAAAATCTTACAAAATAAGTGGTGACTAATGTTTAATGTAACAGCTGGGAAATGGAGCCCTCAGGGCAGAAGCTGTCTTAGATGTTTAGAGACTTAGTATTGGTTATAAAACCTATAAAATGCACAGAAAAATTACCATATATATTTATAAAACCACACAGAAATATTGTGATAAATCATAGAGTTTATATATTTTATTGGTTTGGCAACTGACAGTAATAAGTGTAAATAAACAACTGAGGTAACCTTTATTAGTTTGACATAGTATCATAAAATATTGCCCAGGGGACAGACAAGCAAAATTTAAATACTGATATCTTGGCTTGGGAGTTATTTCATAATTAAGGTAACTCCTATCAAGAGGGCAATATTTTCCAGCTGTTCTCTGCAAATGTTACCATTAACATTATGCTTTATATTTTGTTGAGTAATACATGCAATTAATTCTAAGCATTATAGTTTGTCCCTTATTTGACCATCAAAATTTTAAGAAATGATTTTTTTTATCTAGGCAGTTAAACAGAATATAAATGTCATTTTAAAAATAGGAACTGAAAATTTAATAATATAGTATTAAGCTGTAAGTATAAGTGAATAATACTAGTCCTAGCTCACTTTATTTTCTACACAATTCTGGCCTATCAATGGAATTTTTATTCACAGGAATGTTGTAGTGCAAAAAGAACTTTTTTGTCAAGTATAGAAGCTTTCAATAGGAACACAAAGGGAAAAAATGAAAATAAATGTTGAGATATTTATACAGATTCATAGAATAAATCATAGAATAAAAATATTCAGAAAAAATATTCATAGAATATTTTTATTCATAGATTCATAGAATAAAAATATTCAGAAAAAAACTCCAGCAGTAAAGGTAGTTTTCACTTGGAGTTTTTCCTCAAGTCTTCATGTAGTTAGGTATGTCAGTGTATGAGAAAATACGAAACTACCCAAGGACACAAACATATATAAAAAAAACCCAACAATACATTTATAAAAATCAAAAAGTATTTGCATAAAGTGAAAAATAAAATGAAACAGAAACTTTTTCAAACAGACGGAAGCCAGATGTCAGAAAGTCTCACGAACCAGAGTGGCCACTGAAGGTTTGCCTTGGTAGCTGTGCCAAGTGTATTCCAGTTATCATGGCTAAACAGATGTCATACACTGGCTGAGTGAATTCCTTTTAAAAATAAAAATGATGGGGCTGGGGTTGTGGTTCAGTTGTAGGGCACTCGCCACGCATGCGCAAGGCCCTGGGTTCCATCCTCAGCACCTCATACGAATAATAAATGAATAAATAAATTAAAAAAACTTAAAAAAATAAAAATGATAATTTCTCTCTGCTGTATGTTGGCCCTCGGATGGAAATATGGCTGGCTAATGGTAGTAAGATAACAATTAATAACGATTACCTATTTTATTGCCTGAGTCACAGAATTTGCACTGAGAGGAAGAAAAATCGAAAAGTTTTGATCCATCAAAATGAAAAACATATTATGTCTGACTACTGTATATTTAAACATTTTTTCCTGCTACGTACTTATTTTTTTTTCTTTCCCCTTCCTCTGTCTCTGTTTCTCTATCATTTTTTCCAGTGCTTTCTATATTCTTCCCTCTTCTAGGCAAGGTGCCTTACACCAACCAGGGCATTACTTAATCTGCTTCCACTGATACAAACATCTGCCCTGACCCATCTGGGATGCAAAGAGACTCAAAGTTTTCTTCTGGTTCTTTGGGTTTGGGAAACAAATAAACAAGCAAGCAATGAAGTGAGCAAACAAACAAACAAGCAAACAAAAAAGTAAAACTTTCAGTCTTTCTCAACAGTCCAAACAATTAATTTCTTTTCTCTTTTTTTCTTTTCTTTTCCTGGAGTCTTTTAGCAATGAGGAATGGAAGATTAAAGAAACAGGATACTCTTTTAAAAAAAAATCTCTTTTCCATAGAAATACCTTATGTGACGGGCTGTGTCCCTGGAACTATATACTCTTGGGGGCTCTGGGGATGGTAACTATTTCTTGGTAGAAAAACAGATTTCAGGCAAATACTCATTGTGTGTCCACTCAAACAGGTTCTAGAATGTTGCCTGCTCACAGGTGATGGGGCCTTCGTGCACCTAAGCTTGTGGAAGGCCAAAGGGAACCACACACAATATTTTATTCTAGGACTGTCCTTCTTAAAATATAGCCCGAGGGGCTCGGGGTTTGAATTATAGTGTGTCTCCTGCAAAGTTCTGGCATCTGGTTTGACAATCATCTTTTCAGAAATGCAGTCTTTTGTGAGCTTGTGACCCAAAATGATACGGTAAAATGAATGCTAGTGAGTCACAGGTGCTTACGTTGCAATACTAACAAAACTAAGAGGAGGGAAAAATAAAGTTGGACACTGGGTGCAATTTAATAAAATACAACACATAAATAGAAGGCCTGTCTATCGGTTATCTACCTGTTCTGGGCTGAATGGTGTCCACCCCCCAACTTCTCAAAACATTTATGTTCTGATCCCTGGAATCTATAAATGTGCCTTATTTGGAAAAAGGATCTTTGCAGATGTAATCAACCTAAGGGTGTGGAGATGAGATCATACTTGATTAGATGGGTGGACCCTAAATCCAATGACAAGTGTCCTTGTAAGAGACACACAGGAGGGACAGAAAAGTAGGAGAGTACAGGACAATGGAGGCAGAGGTTAGAGCATGTGGCTGCAAGCCAAGGAACACCTGGAGCCACCAAACACCGAAGTGACAAGGAGTGGATTCTCCCCTACGGCTTCTGGAGGCAGTGAGTCCCTGTAGATACCGTGATTTCTGACTCTGGCCTCTGAAAGTACAAATTTCTATTGTTTGAATCAACCCAATTTGTTCTGGTAGCTATAGAGAGTGAATTTTTCCTCTCTTTCTCTCGAGCTATCCATCTATGTCTATCATCTATTATCTATCACTTAATATTTTCAATATGACCCTCTCACTATATCCCTATTTTTTGCCAACCCATTCTTATTTCTTTGATGATACATATTCATTTCATGTATTCTATTTTTTCACCTTTTAGTTAGAAAAAATAATAAATTCTAACCATTCTCAGTTTCGGGGCAATATTTTATTTCTGAACTCCATTTTATTTCCTACATGAATATATACAATATATTAAAATATGTGCCCATGTTAAAAATAAACCACACTGCATGCCTATGCTATCTCAGGATATTCTTCAATGCCATGTTAGTTCTGAAGCCCCAAAGAGGAGGGAACAGTATGAATAGAGTCCTTTATAACAGCTCTGACAATGGTGCCCTTATTAATCATGATTTTTAGGCATATTCTTTTGACTTAAAAGTAAAATCAGAATATGTGTTAAAGGAGAGCAAAGCCAAAGCCATCCAACCAAACCTGCTTCTATTGCATTGCTGCTTATTTCAGTCAGGGCTACGAAGGGCCCTCAAGTTCCCAGTCCAGCTCCTGGGAGTTTGTGGGCCATTTCCACATCTCACCTGTTGAGAGGTTCTCCATGCCCTCTGTCCACCTCTCCTGTCACCACTGTCCTCACGTAGAGTTGGGTCAGCGTTAGTTACTTCATCTCTCAGTTACTCTGACCCTCTCCTGGCCCTGCATACTCCACTGTCTCTTCTGCCTACCAGGCAGTCTCCTTGCACACAGGTCACTGACCAGGACCCAAGACTTCACAAACCCGGCTCACTCTGCCTCTTTTCTCTTTGGAAGCTATCTCCTCCTCCCCATCCCTTGCCACATACCACATACATGTGCATGCACATACACACACACACAGAGAGTCACAGTCACACATTCACACATACCTACACCAAGTCCACACATGGATACACACATTCAGCCTGCACACACGCCCCTATGCCCCCACATGTGTATACACATGACCATACAGGCGTATCCCTACACATACTCCCTGTACACACACTCCATGCATGAACACACCTGTATGCATGAGCACATACAATTATACTTGCACATCCCTACATCCCTGTCAACATATGTACACACATTATACACAGTCCTTATGCACACCTCTATATTCTTCACACCCCCACACAATAAACTCATGCTTACAACCTACCTGTGTACACATACACAACCCTCACACACATAAAAGCATGTGTGCACATACATAGGCACCCATGCATGTACATGTTTATTCCCATGTACACATACATTCCCTGAACACAATCCACACACATATCCAGTCTTACACACACACACACACACACACACTTGCATGTATGCATGTGCACATGTGCTATGCATGCACACGTCCCCCAACACCATATTCCATGTAATTACAGGGAAGCCCTCAATTGCGTTAGCCTCAGTGGGATATATAGCATCCCTGTGGCCCAGTAAGGACAGGACTCAGATCTAGTTGAGGTTCATCAAAGACCTTCGGAGAGATACCCTTGGATGTGGGAGACAAAGCAGGGCTGTGACTTTTCTGGGTACACTGGCTGAAAGCATTAAGATCCTAGAAGTTTCATTGGCCATTTTACAATTGCAAGGAGAGAGCTCAAGTAAGAATAAAGTTAATTCAGGAAAGTGAGCCAAAAGACAGTTGGAATGGGGAGAAGAAGGGACACAGGCAGCAAGGAAGAGAGAGAAAGGGAGAAAGAGAGAGGAATGAATCATCTTAATCTCTGGATCATTTAGTGGGTGAAGAAACCCCTTATCTTGGACCTTAAACCAATAGAATTGATTTTTGCTTAGGCTAATTTGAGTTAGCATGCATAATTTGCAATTTATATTGTTCCCATGGATTAGTTGCTCCCCTGAATGCAATCTTTCTCTTCTTCCGTAACCTATAGCCCACCTCCCTGATTTCTTGCCTGTCAAACATCAACATCCACCTTTAAGCCTTTTACATTACAGTGTATAATTTAGCCATTCAGATAACTTGCAGCTTCCTGAATGCAAAGTGGTGTTTCACCCTCAGTCTCTGCATATTTTTTCCTTCACTTATTCCAGAAATATTTTCTAAACACCTATTTTCTAAGTACTGGAGATATGGTAGCAAGCAAAATAGATAAGAATCGTTGCCCTGGTGAGGCTTGTATTCTAGCAAAGGTGAGGGAGGAGAACAGAGTATAAGTAAGATTAATAAGTAAATATAAATTATGTGCAAACGCTTAATTGTAGAGGTACCACGAGATCCAGCAACTTCACTCTTTGTTATATACTCAACTGAAATGAGAACATGCATCAAAATAAAACTTGTGCATGAGTGTTCATAGCAGCATTATTTCTTATGGCAGAAAACCAAGCCAAAACAAAATAACCAGTAGTCTGCCAACGGATTATATGTAGATTATGAGTCAGAGTAGAGGATGCACTCCTTTCATCTGAATGCTCACCCCGGCCACAATATCACCTGTTGCCCTGTCTGTCTAGTGAATACCTCATAAAGCACATGCAAAGGCTTTTTCTCCACGATTTTACTGGTGCTCAGTACAGTATTTGGACAAAGTAGACTTTCTAAAGCATGATTGCGAATCAAATGTACAACCCAAGTGGACAGAATGGTTCTGAGGCCATTCCTGGCATGGGATCATAGTTTAGAGAAACACCCATAGACTTGTAAAAGCATAGGAGAGTCGTGTTAGGCTTTGGCTTAACGTCTCTTTTTGTTCAACATCCAGCAAGAATCCTGCAAAAATCTCCCTTACCCATTGTTATGATTTAGATATGAGGTGTCCCCAAAGACTCATGCATGAGACAGTGCAAGAAAGTTTAGAGGTGAAATGATTGGGTTGTGAGAACTTTAGCCTAATCAGTGCATTAATCCCCTGAAAAGAATTAATTGGATGTTGACTGTAGGCAGGTAGGGTGTGGCTGGAGGAGGTAGGTCATTAGGGGCATGCCTTTGGGTTATATATATTTTGTTCTTGGGGAATGGAGCTGTCTCTCCAGTGGCCACAACCTGAGCTACTTTCCTCCCCCATACTCTTCTGCCATGATGTTCTCCCTCACTTGGGTACAGAGCAATAGAGTTGGATGTCTGTGGAAGGAGATCTCTAAAACTGTGAGATACAAATGAACTTTTCCTCCTCTAAAATTGTTCGTTTTAGGTCTTTTGGTCACAGTGGCACAAAAGCTGACTAATCACCATGTATGCTTTAGAGTCTCTCCGGCTACTTCCCACTCTCTTTCTTGGTAGTCGCCGGCTCTCTCTCTTGCCTCTCCTTTCCTACACTCTCTTCTGTCTTCCCATCTCACTTTTCCTGTAGGCCTGAATTAGACCTGAATTCCTTATCTTTCTCCTCTCCATCTATTAATTCAGCCAAGGAGACAAAACCTGGAAATCTCACCTCGCTGAGTTAAAGATCCTTTCTACTAGAGCCTGGGCAGGTGGCCTCCAGCTAAGAGTGACCTCCTGCACTACCTCAGTATGAAATGGGACTATTTTCCTTTTCCAGATGAACAGCAATGTGAAGAAGATTGGGAAGCACCGAGGGAGGGTGTGTAAAGTACCTGGCATGTGGGAGATGCTCTTCTTTCTTGTTTTCTCCCACTCCTTTTTTTTTAAAAAAATAATTTTTTTTTTGTAGTCGTAGGTAGACAGCATGCCTTTATTTTATTTGTTTATCTTTCTGTGGTGCTAAGGATCAAACTCAGTGCCTCACCTGTGCTAGGCAAGTGCTCTGAACTACAGCCCCAGCCCTCCCTTCCACTTCTGAGCACATCTTTATTATAGCACATATGATAACTTCATCTATTACATGTTTGTCTCCACCTCTAGACTCTAAGTTCTTTAAGTGCAGGGAAACACATTACACTCATCTCTCTTGCTGGGGGCTAGCACAATGCTTCCTACAAGGGAGGTACTTAGTAAGCATTTGACGAATGAATGGATCAAGGATGACGATTTCATGGAAGAATCACTTTAAAATTTCCAGCCACAGACTGAGGAAAGCCAGGATGAAAGCATCGTGTCTCTTGCCCAATTCTCACCACACTCTAGCAGTGGTCACTGCACTGCAGGGTTTCTCCAGGAAGAATGACCTCATGCCAAGGACGAGGGAGGGCATCGGGTCTGTGCCCAGCACTTCCCAATTCTGTGCCCTGGGTGGGGGGAAGAGAAAGGATGTCTACAAGGGAGGGAGGGAGCCAAATGGAGCAAAGGAAGCCAGGAGGAGCCCAAATTGCTTCTGGCCAGGCGCAGGCATGTTGCTGTCCTGTTAGTTGTGTTAGAGGATGTTTCTGCAGTGTCCCTCCATGTCCATCACCCCCATGATGCTCTCAGTGAAAATAAACTCATCTTCTATGAAGTGTCCACAAAAAACTCCATGGGGAAAGAAATGCCATGGGGAAGTAGGCCCTTCTTCCAAGTGAGAGCCAAGAGCTAAAAGGCCTATTTCAGGCTGTCTGGCATTAGCTGGAATGGCTACAGAGCTGGGCCTTCTGGAAAACTGCTGAGACAGTGCAAAGATCCCCCTTCAAACCCTGATTCTTGCAATTAAGTCATAGAGATTTCAGACATGTTGCTCAAAAGTATGAGTTTATTAGAAGGGTGGGGAAAGGGAGAGACTAGGTCCTCAGAGAAGCAAGGAATGGTATGCCTCTCCTGTCCTCTGGTTTTATTGGGGATCCCAGAGAAGTTTTCACAAAGTCCTGCCTAGGTCCATCTCTTGACTTTTGGCTGACAGCAGGATGTCATTAGACTTTCAAGTCCCCACTGCGGATGATAACTCTAGATCACTTTAGCCCATGCTGACCGGTTCTAATGGGATTTTATAGTTTGGGGAAATTATCCTTAACTTCTTGAGTTCTGGGATCTGTCTGTGCAAGGGTCACAAAAGTCCCTCCTTGCTCCCCAGAGTAACTTGTGTTCATTTTATAGGTATTTCAGGCCTGCTTTTCTCTTGCAGATAACAGGTAGTTTGTTGAGGAACGTAACATATCCTGTCAACTTAAGCCAGGCAGGGCTGTAGGTAAATTGCTTTTTAAAAGTGAAAGCATGTGGGGTCAGCACAGTGTGCCCTGTTTATAAAATTATTCCCTTAACTTCATGTTCCCACCACTCACGTCTGTCTGTTCCCTATCAGAATGACCTTGGGATGTACTTTAGGGGAGGCAGCTTTCCCTCTTCCATGGTGTGTGTGGCAGAACACACACAAGATTTCAGGCTCACTTAGTCATGACTATTACAGTAACCTTAAATCTCATCTTTGGGAACGGAGGTTGGCCAGTTCTTACTGTGGAGGCTAGTTTCTTTAAATGCAAAATTGTTTCAATTCATCAATGTCCAAGTATTCCAACAAAGATACAACATAGACACTCAGAGCCTGAATTGATTTTCTAGTTAAAAACTTTCGTGGAAGAAAGTTATTAACTTGGTGGATTTTTAAAATTGTCATATTTAACCTTAGGGGAGAGGATAATATTTCATGGGAGGAAAGCTGGCTCCTTTCTGGTTCCTCCTTTCTGTGCATCCCTCCCTCTGTCACTTGTGGGGACCCATGTTCATACATGAAGAAGTACAGTCTTCCTTCTGTATCTGTGGGTTCTACACCACCAGTTCAATCAACTGCAGATCAAAGATACAGTTAGGCTTATTGTGATTGTGTCTGTCCTAAGCACATACATATTTTAAAAATTATTTTCTCCTCAACAATACAGCATAACAACTAATTACATGGTATTTATATTGGATTAGGTATTTTAAGTAATCTAGAGATGATATAAAGCATGCTGAAAATTATATATATATAATTTTCAAATATATATTGGACATTCAATATAAAGGACTTGAGCATCCCCAGATTTTGGTAACTTTGTAGACACTGGAACAAATCTCCCAAGAATACTAAAGGATGATTATATTACATAATGTTTTGTTTTTTTTAAATGTGGTTCAGGACTTGTATCCCCTGGAAGCTTTGAATCTCAGGCCTCACCCCAGAACTACCAACCATATTCTTCATTTTGATGAGAGTCCCCAGATAATTTGAATGTACATTAAAGTTTGAGAGGCATTGGAATAATGTTTAAGATGGGTCCTCTGATTCTGGACCTAAATCCATTGTAGAACTGGGACAAGTCACTGTAAGGTTCTTTGAGGCTCAGAATTCTCATTTGTATTATGTACACATAAGGGCCTATTTTGTAGTCGTTGATGGGATTAAATGAATGAACAGATATAATAAAGCTCTTAGCATCCAGTGTTGGAAATGATCGCTATGGAGATGACCATCATTCCCCTGTGCCCTCCTTCCCAGTCCTGGTGCCCAGGACCCAGGCTGGTGCTCAGAGCAGGAACAATATAATAGCTTTGGGCTGATCATTTGAAAACCAGCACAGGTAGCACCAAATAGGACTCCTGATTGACATTGTATTTCGAATGCCTCACTCACTGATGTTGATAGAAATGGGTACAGTTGAGTAACAGCCTACTTTTGTGATTTTATTAGTTTTTTTATTAATGCTATTATTCCTATACTATTGGAGGAATTAATGAGTTTTCAACTTGTAAATGCAGCAGCTTTCAAAATTGCAGTCTTTAAAATTTATGATTGCAAGTTTTAGGCCCTCTGAATTAATATCCTCTGGAGGAAAATCCTGCCTTAGGCACCTGGGTGTGAGGCCACAAATATCACAGCTATTCTTCATGCTGGGGTGGAGTAGACATGGTGGGACTGCAGGGCTTACCTGGAAGTGTCCCCTGGGGGCAAAGCAGGTGTTGGAAAGATCCTGGTCTGACAGCAGAACCAGGCACCTACAGTGTAAGGCAGTACACAGCAGGGGCAGTTGGAGCACCTGTGGCCCAGGGACATGCTTGGCACATCTGTGAATCCCTTTCAGTTGATTTTTACAGTTTGCAGTCTGTTTTAATGGATCTCTTTGCCTTGAAGAGAATTTTCCATTTTTTCTGCTAAGGTCCTCAAAGTTTTTGGCACATGACTTGGACCTCATGGTAAATGAATTGCTTTGTCACTAAGCACTTGAAGCTTATCAGCACTGATGTGTTTCTCCACTGTTCCGTCTTACCCTAGTCCCCTGCTTCCTACTCATTGCTCTTTTACTGTGGAAACTGTTTTGAGTTGACACTTGCAATATCACTATTAGTTTAATGGTCAGGGATGCTGCGAGGGAGAGAACAATGACCTGAAATGTGAACATGTTAAGGATATTTAATGAAGGAGGTAGGAAGTCAAGGAACATAGATGAAATGGACAGAGGTATTTTTTTCTTTTTTTCTCTCTTTTTTTTTTTTAAATTCCATAAGACTTCATGTTTGGCTTGGAAATGAAGAATTCTAAAGTTACTCCATGAATTCTCATCGTAGTAGCTACTCAATTATTCTTGGACAAATAACCATCCCGAATCTTGGATAACAGTCAGATATACTGTCTGAAAAGTTGAAATGAGATCTTTCTATGCTTTCAAACATGGCACTTGGCTGTATTCCGGGCAGCCATGCCATACCGATGCGGTAGCCAGTGTATTACCACTTGGCCAGTTGATGGCCTCTTGCTCTAGTGAACCCTGTGTGCTGATAACTGTCATTTGTCATTCTCCTAGCTTCATCTCAGTTCAGTCAATTATCTACTGGTTAATATTGCATCTGTGGGCTGCCATATGGAATGTGTGCTCTTGGGAAATCACTTTACTGTTTACAGATGCTCTGGGAGTATGATGCAATTTTTCAGATAATTAAATCCATAAAAAGCTTTTGCTTTTCCTTCAATGATTGGCCTATTTCAAGTGAATATGTTTCCTTTGGCCAAAACTGTATTGCAATTGCCTCCGTTTTACATTTCTCTGGTCATATATCAAAAAAACCCTTTCTGTTTTGTATACATGGGGCTGATCATCCATACTATACAATTCGTCAGGGAATCTCTGCAGAGTTGACCTTGGTTTCTGTGTGTACTAATATAAGATTGCTACTGGTCTATGTTAGAAAAAAATCATCCACAATTGGAGTTCACAGAAATGTCCAATTTTATATCTATAAATGAGAGAGGTCTCCAGTGGAGTTAGGGAGGATTTGGAAAAATGGCCGTCAGAGAACAATAACAATAGCTAAAGACATATATTGAATATGTACTGTGGGTTAAGTTTGTGAAGTACCTTTCCTTTAAACCTTTTGGTAATCTAAAGTTGATAGCATGGAAACTTTGAGAATTTGACTTCCTTGCCCAGGGTTTTATAACCAGGAAGTAGCAGAGTCTTGATTCCAATCTACAGTCAGAGGATGCTGGAGTGTTCATTTTGTGTCTTTCCAGTGAGTGATGGTTCATACCTATTGGAGATATGATTGTTGTTGGAACATGCTTGCCATTATGATGCTGACAGCAATAACAGCAGAAAGAGCGTGCATCCTTTGTATGCATTCTGTTTCATATTGGAAAGAAAGATGGCAAGAAGTTGGCATGTCTTCTACACGATTCCAGCCCATCATCTGGCCTCCAATATTCCCACCCCTACTTGGCTCCCCTCTTTTCTTTGTCTCATTCTAGAAGAACACAAACTCCTTGAGGACCTTTGTTGAAAATTCACAAACTTTTCACAAGTTTTAATAAACTAGCTGTGGCTTCTTTTAAAAATGTGCCTGGGCAGCTGAGTCCAGGAGAGCTTTAAAAAAATCCCTGATTTTGCCAGCAGACTGAAGAGAGGAAATTCAAGTCACTGGAGACAAAGGGGCAAAGTCGTGGGTTTGGCGCTGGCTCTGGATGTCAGTGTGCTCCTGCTCCAAGGACCTTAATTGGCTGATAGAATGACTGCTTTGGCCAAGGGTCCAATTAATACCCAAGATTTGAGGATTGGTTTTCCAACCTTGGTTGGATGAGTTTCCTGGCAAGAAAAGTTTTACTTACCACTGTAAATTCAATTCGCTTCCTTAACTCTGCACCCACTCTATAATGTAAGGAGATCACTGTCTGGTTAATTCTCCAGACAAGGCTCTGTGAGCAGATGGGGAATTTGGATTTTCAAATTTGAAACAAAAAAAAAAAAAAAAGAAGCATGAGTGAGTGTGAGTTTTATATAGTCACCTTGGTGCTCCACCTTGTGGAAAATGCACTAAATCCCAATACAGAAGGAAGCAGGATGGCAAATGGAAACACAGTGCTTAGCCTGGAGGTTTGTGTCTGCTGAGAACGCTCTGATTGAGAGCCTGCTGTGATTGGCCATAGATGCAGGGAAATCACTGTTGAACTACAAAACAAAGTCATCCAGCCCTGTGTGGAATGTAGCATGGGATGACAACACAGTGGTTGGACAGCAGGCACTATGACATTCTACAGAATAACAGTAGAAGCCATAGGTGTGCATCATGGCTCTGAAATTTACTAGTTGTGTGCTCTTAAGTCGCTTAATCTCATGTACAAAGCAGGGATGATAATACCTTCTTAAACCTCATCACGAGGATCTCCTTAAAGACCATATGTAAAAGCATAATGGCATTAATTTACATTAGGTCCTTTCCATTAAACTAGGGATGCATCCAGTCTGACACTGATATGCTTTTGTAATAATGCTGTCTTGGAGAGGCACATACAGCCTTGTGTTTGGCTTCCAAATAGTAGCCACATAATAGTAAATTCCTAGTAAAACAAGTTTGCAACCATGTAGTCGCTTCCCTCCCTGCTGTTTAGCATTCTGGCAGACAAGCTGTCTCAGAGCCTTGGTTTCGTCTGTTTTTACTCACCCTGAATGGACTGAAGCTTTGCTCCTGTTTTTAAGTCTTCATTACTCTTTTCCTTTTCCTCTTGTTTACCAGATGGAATGAAGCCTATTTGTTAAAAACATCCTTCCCCTCTACTTACTTTGACCTGATTTTGAAAGTAGCAAGTCAATTTACTTGAGCTTCTGGAAAGAGCATGGAAGCAGATGTTGAGGTGAGTAGGATTTCTGGAAGACATTCCCCGTGTCTCCTCTCAGACACGTGATGCATGAAGTAGGAGCCCCTGGCCGTGAGCCACAAGCCCCCTGTTGCAGCACGCATACTCACTCATGCCTCCCATCACTGTCCAGAAGGCCAGCTGCTTCAGCATCTGCCTGCTAATTAGTCTCTGGTGTATTACCCAGAATACCCCACTACCCTAATGGAGTCTGAGGGTGGGGAACGCAGTAGCTGGAGGGCAGAAGTTCTCTGTGACGGAGAATCCACGAGACTGGAGTTTGTCAAAGAGTCCAGTCCAGGTCTGTGACATATTGTTTTCAAAATAAAGAAAGCTCATTCAAGACTCGTTGCTTTTATCCTTGACTTCTTAAACCAGTGTAGACAGAGAGTAGGGTGTCATTTAGGAGTTCTTACAATACCTGACCTCACTCTAGAACAGACATGCCCAGGGCTACAGTGCAGACTGTCATTCATCATCCCTTTCTGGGGATGATGAGCTCTAGAGTACTTGCTTCCTTTTCCCCTTCGTTGATTCATTTCTGAGCAACCTGTACCTCCCCAGAGAGACAAAAAGAACATTTTTCTCTGCTTCCCAAATTGGCAGTCTTTGGAAAATTGAGTGAAGTAGAAGGAAAGGCATTTATTTGTGCATGTATTCATTTCTCCAACAGTTATTTATTGAACATCTGTTATGTGACAGGCACTGTGGAGAACAGGTGAGCAAGAACAGTCCTGAGCTGAAGCAGATTGCTGGCTGCTGCTGGTGGGACAGACAATCAAAGAGGAAACTGATAGTTTGTAGTACTACTAAGACAAGCACTGAGTGCTGTAAGAAGTTCCCTGGGAGCGGTTGTACTAAGAGGGAGCAAAGCCACAATGTAGAGCTGAAGGATGAGAAGGGATTAGTTGTTTGTGTGGTGAAGGGGTGGAGATGGAAAAAGGACAAGCAGGTAGAGGTGAGACCCCCTGAGGCAGACAGAGCCAAGGCAGGGTTAGTCCTATGAGGTGGTGGATTCTTAGGAACCCAGGATAGACTTGGGGTTTCCACAGAGGCCCAGAGAGGGCTGGTCGAGGACCCACTAGTGAGGGTCTCTGAAATAGGGTTAGAATAACTACTTAGCATTGGCAGAGTTGTATTTCTGATCTAGCACTTCCCAATCCTTGAGTATCATCTGAAGAGATGTTCTAGATGGGTCTTGTTTCTTGATACGTCTCTGTTCCATTCTTCAGGAAGAATGGTCATAGGGATACCTCCACTGTGAGGCCAGTGTGATAGAAGAGTATAGCTCCCTAGCACACCAGGGGGGTTCCTGGGGGGCACTGCAGGACGTCTAAGAAGCGAAACCACCACTTGGGAATCTGGATCTTGCAGACATGGCAATGCAATCCCATAGCCCACGTCTTTCTTAATGCTCAGGTAAGTAGGGTGTAGGGTACGTCCACCTAGTGCTTCCAGACTTTCTTACTTTCCTATTTGCGACTAACAACTTTTCATCTTCATCCAATTTTCAACAAATATGAGGGTGACCAACTGTTTCAGTCTGCCTGGGATTGAGGGGGTTCCCTGGATGCTTGACCTTCACCACTAAAATCAAAAAGTTTTAGGCAAACTAGAATGAATTAGTAATCCAAGGAATGCTGACTCTTGACGAAACAATGTAAAATATTTACATCATTGGATCCTATTTACTCTTTGAAGCAATGTTTTGCAGTGGATCATATTTGTATTGTAAGGAGTTCATAAACAAGATTTGAAGTGTGCTTCCCAAGGCTACTTATCCAGTAAGTGATAGATCTTGGATTTAAGTTTGGTCGTCTGGTTTCAAGCTGGTACGTCAGTTGTCTGCTGGTGCTAATATGTTACTTCAAAGCTAGGTGACTTAAACCTATAATAAACATTTATTAACCCATCGTTTCTGTCACTCAGGAATCAGGAGCCACTTAGCTGGGTGGTTCTGGCTCAGAGTCTCTCATGAGGTTGTGGTTAAGAGGTCAGCTGGGGCTGTGGACATCTGAAGGCTTGACTGGGGTTGGGGTAGCCATATCTAACATGGTGCATTCACATGGCTCTTGGCAAAAGGCCTCAGCTCCCCCCAGGTAGCCTTGTCTTGAGGGTTGCTCAAATATTCCTTTAAAAAGGTATCTGGACTCCCTGAGTGAGTGATCCAAAAGAAAGCCAAGAGGACGCCATGTGTCTTTTATTACTTAGCTTTAGGAATCATGTATCACTGTTTCTGGAATATCCCATATGGCAGAGGGATACGGTAGAGGATTACCAATAGATGCCATCTTAGACACTGACTACCAGAGTCACTGTGTATTCTACAATTCCACAGCTACCTCTTTGGACTCTACCTAAAGTAGGAATCAAGGGGAGTCCGTAGATTAAGATAAATTGAAAATAAGTACATATAAGAATACATATGCAACAATATTTATTATATTTGAAAATACCATTGTACATACTCAAATGAATATTCTTTCAAGATAATCACTGCATTGGCAGTATGTGCATTTATCCTACTCATGTTTCTATTACACCAAATATTTTTGTTTGAATATTAATTATGAAGGATAATGAACTTCTGATTTTTCAAATTTTATAACATGAGCATGTTATTTTTATAAGCAGAAGGAAGTAATTTTTCCAAACTCTATAATATGAATCCATCTATTATTTTATTAGTAAAGACAATAATATTTGAAAACATTTTTTATGGGTCTATGTGAACTCGCATTTGATAGATAATACCATTTGGGATTCTGCTTAGGAATTTTTAGAAAACAGCTTACCTGTTCAGATGTTTCAGCGGGCAAAATATATATTGCTACTAATAAACAAAGTTATATATAGAATTACATATTCCATTATATGTGCAGATATATAGACCATTTCCTGGAATTCAAACTGGCAAAAGAGTAGAGAGGGCAGGGAGTTTAGGAAACCAGAGATGCCAACAGTAAGATGTTGGAGAGAAGAAAGATGGAAAATACTTGTGTGAATTTTTATCCTCGCAGTGTTGCTGGGTGGTCCTTGTTAATTTAAAGGAGCTGGAATGGTACAGTCACAACTGTATTTTCTGAACCTTCGTTACTTCATTTTTAAAATCAGGGGGAAATAGTGACACTTGTGCTCTCGACTCCATAGACGTGTTGTAAAAAACAAATGAGAAACTGTATGTGAAAATGCCTGGAAAAGTGTAAAGTCCTAAACCAGAGGAAGGTGCTCCTATCCGTCATTGCAGCTGTTGTCTCTGGAAGGGTACCAACACCTCCTAGGGTCAGTGCTGCTGCTCTCAGAACCATGCATAACTGCTGCTTTGCAGCCCCTGGGAGCCCTCCCCCACCAGCACTAGCCACACGTCTTGCTCCAGTTGTCAGACACCTTAGCCACTGTGTTTTCCTAAGATCTGCTTCCATGTGCTGCCTGGAAGTGCGTGGTTCTGTGGGTGGAAATGAGACTGCTGGCAGGGATCTTTGCTCGTGTCTGCTGCTTGCTTATGCCTGGATGTAAGGTCAGGTGGGGCTAGGTGTGCACAAGGCTTGCCACCTGGTGCTGGTGGGTATGCAGGGTTGGCATCAGGCCACAAGCTCCCAAGGAAGCAAGTATAAATGGTCCCAAAGGCAGAAAGTGGAACATGCATATAAACCTGTAACACTCTTTTCACATTATTTGCCATACCACCGAGGCCCCAAACAGGAGAATTGAGTTTCTTTGACAAACATTTCTTTTTCACCCCTTTTCTTATAAAATTATCCCAACCTGTCTGAAGAGTCTGGCGGCCATTCACATGTCAATAAGAGGCAGTTTTATGGTGATGGCATGAGCAAATTCCCTGCTAAGACTTTCAGCTCTGTGTGAGAAATGAGTTGCTGCTTAATGAAGCACAGCTGAGAACCTCCAGCTTCCCTTCACCCCACGACTCCCAGATTCCCTATCTCTATATCATACGTCTCTCTGATCTGAAGAGTGGCGTGCTGGTCAATGTTTAGTAAACCATTCCCCAAAGGGGGCGGGGGAATCATACCCTGGATTGTCACATCTGCCAATTTCCATGGTGTAAATATTCTCACCAGGATTGATACTAAGCTACTGACCTGATGAAATGCAGAGATGGGAAGAGACCACTGATAGTTACGAACCAATATGAGCTGGTTCCAGAACACCACCGGATCCAAACTTGTACATCAAATGCATCCTTACACTTAGAGGTAAATTAAGCATCTCAAAATCTCAAAATCAACCTGTACCAAATTGAACTCTTTCTCTGCCACACACACACAACCCTGTCCTCTTGTAGATTGGTTTTGCACCCCAAACCCTGGACACAAGTTGTAATTGTTTATAGCTTCCTTCTTCCTCATTACCATAAACAAATCATTGATTTTTTTTACTTCTTAAATATTTCACAACCTGTCCACTTCCCTCTAGACTTATTTACTATTAATTACCTGGATTATTGCAAAAGAATTTCTAAATAAATGATTTCACTGTATCCATTTTTCAGACACAATACCACACACACACACACACACACACACACACACACACACTATGCAAGATTGTCAAGATTTTTTGAAGTTTAATAATCTTAAATGTTGGCAGGGATGTAAAGCAACTGGGACTCTCATATACTTCTGCTGGAAATGTAAACTAAGGATAGGATGTTATCAAAGAAAAGAATAAAGTATCTTTTCCGAGATTAGGAGGTTTGGGATAGCCTTTCCAAAAAAAGAAAACCTTTTCTGAGATTGAAGAATGAGGCAGAGTTGTTCAGATCAAGTAAATTCAGGCAAAGAAAAATTTGTGAAAAAGCCCACATAGTAAATAGTAAATAGTAACAGCTTGGCATGTTGGAGAAACTGAAAGATAGCCTGTATGGTTAGGGCAGAAGGAGCAAGAAGCATGAGGCCAGAACAGCATGAAATTGGGCTAAAAAGAGACAGGCAGGTATCAACCATGTTTGTTTAGATTACTTTCAGGGTTTTTATTATTATCCTAAGATCCATGGGAAAACGATTAAAGACTTAAAAAGTAAGGGAGTAAATGTATGATATGTCAAGATGATTGTACTGTCATGTGTAACTAATTAAAACAAATTTTAAAAAAGCAAGGGAGTGGCATTATAATATTTGCATTTTTCTAAGGTTACTCTGGCCAATGGCATTGTGATTTTAACTTTTAATTCCTGGAGTGCACATAAATTTGAATATCTAAGATGTTTATTGCCCATATGAATTTTCTAAGTGTAAAATGCCTGTTCAAGTCGGTTGCCCATTTTTCTATTGGATTGTCTTGTTCTTATTAAGGAGCACTTTACCCATAATGGAGGCTAAACACTGTGAGTTACATATGTTGCAAATATCTTTTTCCACTCTTTCCCTTGTTTTCTAACTCTCTTCAAGATGTCTTTTGATAAAAAATAAGTTTTTAATTTTAGGGTTGTCAAATATTTTGTTTGTTTTAAGCTGCAAATTGAACCCACCCCCAATCTCTTGGCTTTGCTTATTGCTAATAAGAAGTTAACATTTAATATAATTTCTTCCATTTAAAGTTTTTTGTCTTTTATCTCTCATTTGCATTTTATTAAATCTTCTCTTTTTCTTTGATGTTATTCAGTTTTATTATGTTGTATCTGACTTTGGATTTATTTTTATTTATCCAACAAGAAATTATTCTGGCTTCTTTAACTTGCAGGTTTGAGTCTTTCAAAGATTTAAATTTCTCAGTGACTATCTACAATCTCTCATATTCTGCTGAACTTTGCATATATTACATCTTTTCATTCTCTCTTCCAACTCTTTGTTCTTCTAGGTTGCATTTCGAATGATTCAAAACATCTATTTTTCAGTTTAGTAATTCTTTGGTTTGTGCTTAATCTTCTTTTTTTAAACTTTATTTATTTTAAATATTTTTAGTTGTAGATGGACACAATACCTTTTCATTTATTTTTATGTGGTGCTGAGGATAAAACCCAGTGCCTTACACTTGCTAGGCAAATGCTCTACCACTGAGCCAGAACCCCAGCCCCTTGATCATCTGTTTAATACGTTTAGAGAAGCTTTGACTCAAATGTAATTTTCATTTCTAGAGGTTCTATTTCAGAAACTGGTTCTCTTTTCAAATTTTCTTGTTCATCTTCAAATTGCTAAAATGACAAAATAACTTATTAAAGCACTAAAATTCTTATTTTTATATTCTGATAATTTCTGTTTCTTAAATCATTACCTGACCTATTCTGATATCCATCTCACTCTCATCTAAGTATCTGATGAAATGTGTCATCTATATTCCTCTTCAAAGACAGGCTCCATGCTCAATTGTTCCTGCCTCGATGTGGGGAGGAATGAGGGTCAGTAGGCCGCTGCCATCATCAGAGAACTGCCTCATCCATAGCATGCCCTCTTCAACTCAGCCTGCTTCTGGGGACAGAGTGGCGATACTATTTTGGCCGGGGTGTAGGACACCTCTGATGGACACATCCCTATAAGTGTTCTCTTCTGCTGGGTTGCATAAAGTTTTGTCAGAGCTTCATTTTGGTTGAATTTCTCCTTTTGATTTCTTCATTTTCTCTTTTAGAATTGCCAATTCTAGTAAATATCTAGTTTTCTAAGTTCTAGTCCTGTGGCTACTTCCAGAGGACCCAATCTGCAATTTACACTTATGTGTTTTTTCTGATGCTTCTTGCTTATTGTATTGGTAAGATGAAATTTTAAACCAATTAAATTGAATGGAATGTAATCAAATAAAAAATTGGTGAATCCAACAGTAGTAGTAGTAGTTCTGACAGAAAATGGTTCAGAATGATTCAGAAGACTTCACCTTGCCAAAAGTACAGGCTCTATTTATAGCCAGAAAAAAGGCGGAGCCATACAGAAACAACCTGATTGGCTGTAGTTGGCATTTTTCATATACAGTCATGTTTTGGCAGCTTTCAGCCCCTGACTGACTGGCAGTTCAACGGCTCTGATTGGCTGAGACTCAGCAACTTGTTATAAGAGTATACTTCCAGGTTAGATTACAGTCTGTTTACAGGTTACATTTAATTATGCACAGAGAAACTTTTAGGCCAAATTTAAAATTATATGGAGAGGTGACTTTGGGCCAAACATAATTCAATTTATCAGTAGCTTGTTTCCTTCTGTGTTTATATTTCTTGCAACTTTGTCTATGGGGATGCTTTGAGACTTGTATTGAGGTTGGGTTCCTTTTGAAAGTACCTGAGATTTCTTCTACCAGTTGTCTGGGGGCATGGCCAACATGGGACTAGGTTGAGTTAAAATTGTCTTTTTTTTTTTTTTTTCAAAATATCAATGCAGTGTGTATTGACTGAAAATCCATATGATTGGGGGTGGTAGTTAAGACTTCTCAAGATCGACACATTTCTTACTTTCTGTTTCTTTGCTGGGTTTGTTTCCCATTTACCCTTATACTATGGCCGTGACGTTATAGGCCTCACTTTGTGTGGGAGCCTCTTCACCTTGGGTGGGCTCAAGGCTTAATTTCCTGTTTCTCATGCCACTGTGTAGCTCTCGGATGGAAACTAAAGTTCATCAGAGTTCAGCACATAGTTTCGGGTGAAGGCTGGTTTGGATCTTGCTTACTTTCCATGGTTCCCAGGCTCAGTGTCTTACTTTGAAACTGGAAACTCATGGATGGTTCCAAGTTTCAAAGAAAGATAGATTCCTCACTTTATTGGCAGCATGTTGATTCATTAAAATGTTATTTTCTTTTGTTTTATATTTATCCAGACTTCATTTATTTTCCTTTTCTGAAGTGGCAGCTGGGTCACTTAGGGTTTCGAGTCTACCATGCTGATAGAGATAAATGTTGGGAGTCATATTTAAGTGAACTTTACACAAGAAAGATGCCTGGAGGGCCAGAGACCCCAACAGAGACAATCTGTGTTGAGTGGATCATCTGAAATAGTGTCAATGGGACGTTGAAAGTGGCTTAACAGAGGAAGCAGGGGGCTGTTTATGAGAGATCTACAGTCATAGGAACGTCTTTGAAGAACCCACTAAAAAACACCAAGAAAAATAGTCAGTTTTCAATGTCCTAAAGACCAAAGAGTACGACAGTAGTTTCCCCTTATTCATAATTTCATGCTCCATGGCTTCAGTTACCCATGATCAATGGTGGTCCAAAATATTAATATTTGTCTGAACTCTTGTGAGAGAGATGGACCACATTCACATAATGTTTATTGTAGTATATTGCTATAATTGTTCTATAGTGTTGTTAATTTCTTACTGTGCTTATTTTATGAATTAAACTTGATCATATGTATGTATGTACAGAATAAATCATCATACACACACACACACGTTTCAGCACTATCTGTGGTTTCAGGCATTCATTAGGAGGCTTGGAATATATATATATACATATATATATATTCCCTTATACATATATATATATTCCCTGTGGATGAGTTGGGACTATTGCTTGTGTGGTACTAGGTACTGAACACAAGGCCTCATGCATATGGGCATGCGCTCTACTGCTGAGCAGTAGCTCCATTCCTGAGACTAGAATTTTAGAAGGTGAAGGCACTTCCTGCCAAATAAGAGCTTCCCTGGCCATATGTCTTCTCCTTCCCTTCTATCTCATGCTGGAAGGAGTCAGAGGAAGATTTGTAAGGAAGGAAGACCAACAGAAGCATGATGCTTGGAAACAGAGAAGAAAGACCCCTGACCACTCCAGGGCCGAGAGAGGGGAGAAGCTTTAAAAATTCATCATTTTGATTATGACAGAGGAACAAACAGACCAATGGCTAAAATATTGTTCTTGAATATTCTTACAACCACATGTGAGCAGGAGAGCTATATGTTTTCTCAGTCCTTCTTTCAGGTAAGGACAAGAAAAAAACTCCACATAACAGGTTGGAGTGAAGTGGTAGAGAGAATAAAGATATTTCCTGAGAGAAACTTATGAATCTGCTTTTTTGTGTGTGTGTGTGTGTGTGATGCTGGGGATCGAACCCAGGGCCTTGTGCATGGAAGGCAAGCACTCTACCAACGGAGCTATATCCCCAGCCCATGAATCTGCTTTTAATATACAAACTACCTAGGATTCATACTGGAGTAACAGTTGGAAGGACAGAAGTAGTTGGGGGAAACATGTGGCAAGAAGGATCTGAATTCAATGGTTGAAAAAGAATCTATATAGAAAGAGATAGTGAAGAGAAACGAGGAAGGGGATAATCATGAGAGGGAAATGCCTTTGGGTATACAAGTGGTGGCTTTTCTGCACAAGTGAAGGTGTTAACCTCAGACTATGAGGGGGTCATCATCTGTTTCATTTTAACACAGAGGAAGAAGAAAGGGTGAATGAACTTGTAGACATTTGATGGATTTCTGATCTGATGACTTCTTTTCCCTTTGAAGTGGGTGTAGGGTCACTTTTAGAGAGCGAAGGGCAATATGATGGGGTGACATGTTTTAGACAAATCAAGTTAACATGAAAGAGTTTTTGGAAGGATGGAGGAGCGCCAGACTCAGAACAGGCAGGGGGATGGCAGAATTCACTCTTGACCTAAATAAACAAAGCTGAAAATCTAGACTTCATAGTGGAACTCATCTGTGCCATTTTATGATCTCCTTCAGCAGCTTAACGATCCTGGATAGAGGACAAGAAGGGGACAGTTGGATGGTCCTGTGCAAGATAGACTCTACCTTGGTAGCAGAGGAATTCCTTTTTAGAGAAATTCCGTTTTCTTCCTTCATGCTGGGGATTGAACCTCAGGCTCACACGTGATGTCCAGAGTTTAGTCTTTTGCATAGAATCTCTTTTTCTGCCTTCCCTTTCTTCCTACAGGATTCCCTCTTTTGTGACTCATTCTTCTTGATAAAGTTGTGATTTCATTGGTTAGAGTGTTGTTTTTCTCTGTTACATTCCAGTCCTGTGACTTGATTGAAGAAACATATCTAGTCTTTATCTCTAATCTGTGTACACAACAGTCTTCTTGGAATAGAGCATGACAAAACTGTTCCAGTCAACATTGATTCCTGCTGGTATTGTCTTCAAAGATGAGTCATCTTCAAATCTGGGGAACCTCTTTACAACCAAGGAAGTTATGATTAAAGTTCTTGATGGGGATGGCCATCAAATTTCAGTACATGCCACAGTCATGTGGTATGCCCATGGACTTGTAAGAACAAGGGTTGCTGGACTCTGCTCTTAGAGTTTCTTCTTCAGTTGGTCTGGGACAGGGCCAGATAATTTTCATTTCTTCCAAGTTCCCAGGAGATGCTGCCAATCTGGGGGCCATACTAGAGAACCACTGTGCTGAAATAATGAGACAAGTGATAACAAATCTTCATCATAATAATCAGGTGGTACTTATCTTGAATCCAAGCAGCTCGAAATCAAGTTTAAAAGAAGTGTCTCCCATGTAGTTCATTTTCCTGGGTTTCTCAGTTTCTTTCGAAGGGTTCTGCTCATTTATTTCTGTGTTGCACTTGTTAAATCAAGCCTACCTGAAGAGAGGAAGATGGAGAAAATAAGCAGATCTAGGGCCTTAAAGGTATGAATGATCCCATTGAAGCTGGGTCATCTCAGCTTTCTATACAGAAAGTAGATGAAGTATGGCCATTGGGTTTTTGCAGGCATCTTTATGGAAATATTATGGATCCTAATAGTTGATAGGAAAGAAACATTACAATGTTTCAAGGATCCCAAACAATCCAAGGTCATATATAGAACAAGAGTTAGAAAAGGAGTGTATTGGTCAGTTTTCATCACTATAACAAAATAATTGAGGCACTTAATTTAAAAAGAGGAAATATTTATTTTGGCTTGTGGTTTTGGAGGTTTTAGTCCATGATGAAGTAGCTCTTTTGCTTTGGGCCTCTGGCAAGGGAATACATTGAGGCAGGAGCATGCAACAGAGCAAACACTCACCTCATGAGCCAGGAAACAAAGAGGAAGAGACAAGGGATCCCTAATTCACTCCAAGGGCAACCCCCCAATGAGAGGTAGTTAGTGACCTCTCATTAGGCCCCACATGCTAAAGGTCCATAGGGCTTCTCAATAGCTCCACCCACCAAGTCTTTAACATATGGACCTTTGGGGTATACTACCCATATTCAAGACATAGCAGAACTTTACTGGATCTTCAGTAAAAATAAAACTGCTAAGTGGTCATTGTTTTGATATTGATAAGAGGATGAATAAGGTCAAAAAAGGTAAAAAAAAAAAAAACAACACATTTTTCCAGAGCCAATGATTGGGAGAATTTTTGTGGTAATGTATCAAATACAATTATGTGAAGGAATTTCTATAATAATGGATCCAGTACAATTGTATAAAACATTAATAAGACCTAAGCACATTAAGTATTTGGTAGAGTATGATTAATTTTTCAATATTAGTCAATGTTTAAGTGTTTTGGGAAGTCAAATTTATTAACCTTTTTTTTCTATTTGTTTCTTTATTTTTCAATACTAGGATTGAACCCAGGGCCTTGCACATAGTAGACAAGTGCTCTACCACTGAGGTAGAGTGCCCAGTCTTTCTAGCTTTTTATTTAATAATTAATTAATAATTTAGCTTCGGGGTCAGTCAGCTTTCTGTTGCTGTGTCAAAATACATGGGCAAAATCAATTTAAAAGGGAGAAAGATTGTGGGGCGCGGTGGTGCATGCCTGTAATCCAACATCTCATGAGGCTGAGACAGGAGGATTGCAAGTTCAAAGCCATCCTCAGCAACCTCGAGGAGCTAAGCAGCTCAGTGAGACCCTGTCTCTAAATAAAATACAAAATAGGGCTAGGGATGTGGCTCAGTGGTCGAGTGCCCCTGGGTTCAATCCCCCAGTACCAAAAAGGAAAAGAAAAGAAAGAAAAAAGAAAAAAGGAAGAAAGGTTTTATTTTGGCTCAGGATTTGAGTTTTTCAGTCCATAGTCCTGTTCCCTTGTGAGCACATGGTGGAAGAAAATTACTCACTTTATGGCAGTCAGGAAGCAAAAAGAGGCAGAAAGGGGCTGGGTTTCCAGTATCTCCTTCAAGGGCGTGGCCCCAATGACCTACTTCTTCCACCTCCTAAAGGTTCTACCACCTCTCAGTAGCACCATAGGTTGGGGACCAAGCCTTCAACGTAGACATGGAGGTACATTGAGATGCAAACCGTAACAGCTTTTTATTCACTAGTTAAACTTCTGAAAACTGTGTAAATATTTAGGGAAGTGTTAAAGTGCTTAAAAAATAATCAGCAGACAATAAAAAGTGCAAATAATGGTGAGCCTATTTTCTGCTCTACACATGAAATCTGCTCCAATATTGAAGAATTTGGGGCATTAAACTGATTGACCAGTTGAGGAGTCAACTAATCTCTTCTAGAGGAAAAAAAAGGGTAATATTTATTGGGTATAAAATATAGGATGCTATTTATGTCAAGAGATTCTTTTCTCTATCAATAACTCTCTGTTCATGTCATTACCGAGCAAGTTCTGCCAGTCTCTGCTTTTCACGTAGCTCACTGATGACGCTGTCATTCTTTTGTTTGCAAAAGAGTGTTTTTGCTTATTATCTATGGCCATTTTTCAGTTACAGAAGAGAACAAATGAACTGTGTAGTCCCCATAATCTTGCAAAGGTATTTGGCCTGGAAGATGCTTCGTGGCTGTGTGCCAATAATGACGGCTACAGGGAGAACATTTGGTTAGTCCATAATAAGCAACTCGAACTTGTGCTGTTTAAGATCTGTTGAATTTTTCAGAATCGCCATGATTTTAGCCACAGGAAGAAGTTTATAAAACAGAATGCCCAGGTTCAAGGAAGAAGCCAAGATCGCTGAGAGGTATGAATAATGAAGAGGAAAAAACTCAAACCCAACACCTATCTCAAACATTTTACTGTCAATTATTATTTTAAAATACTTAGCATAGTAACTTCTACCTGATCAACTTGCATCAAGCCACTGAATTCACAGAGTCATTTTGAGAAGCCACTTGGCAGGCAGAAATGGAAATTGCTGGCTCATAGCTTGGTGAGAAAACCAACAGGTACATGGTAATGCTTGCCTGTGTTTCATTTTCCTCTTTCTCCTCTCCTTCTTTTTCTTCCCTCCTGCCTTTCCCTCCCTTTTCCCATTTTCTTTTTTGGCCATTGAAGATTTATTGCCTTTCAGTACTTACAGATGATGTTTTCATAGGCTCTAATGAGGTCCCAGCAGTTTTTAACAATAACAGGACATTACTGTTCCTAAGATATATTATGTGTTTTCCCTCATCTTTCTCCCTTGAATGAAATGCTTAGAAGTATGTTAACCCCCAATTCCCTTTCCTTTACTATGATAAATGGTTCAGTTATTTAATAAGGCTAACTGCTTTGCTGTGATTTTTATATTACTCATTTAAATAAAATCTTAAGAAGGAAGGGCATTTGTGTGCTCTCCATGTGTTTTCTAGTAGAGTACCTGAGCCCATGTGAATGCATTTATCAGTGGCCTTCAAAGTCCTAATGCCATAATTGCTAGTCACATACCCCAAGGACGCTTTTTTTGGGGGTAGCATTTGATGATCTTCTTTGAGAGCTGGTGTTGAGAATGCCCTGGTCTTAGTCCATTTGGTGTTGCTATCACAAAGTATCTGAGATTGGTCATTTTATAAGGGGAAAAAAGTTTTTTTGGCTCATGATTCTGGTGGCTAGAAAGTCCAAAATGCATCTGGTGAGGAGGTCCCAGCTGCGTTACAACATGGTGGATAAGCAGGTGCAAGCAGAAGGAGCATGTGTGTGTGCAAGACAGCAGATTCAAGAGAGGAAAATTAAAATTGATTCATAACAACCCACTCTTGAGGGAACTAATCCAGTCCCATGAGACCTGATCTATTCTCTTGAAAGCATTAATTCTTTCCCAGGGCAGCTCCCCCCCCCCCACCCTGTCACCTTCCAGTAGACCTCACCTCTTAAAGATCTACCACCTATCAGCATTGACACACTGGGACCCAACATTCTAGAAGCATATGCAGCCTTGAGGGATAAACCACAGCACTCAGTATCCCTTCTCCAACCCCACAGGACAGGTACTGATCCCTACTCTGAGCTGCCCGGGAAGGTCAGACCCACTTTGGTTACTGCAGTGAGACCTATGACCAAAGAGGACTTTTTTAAAAAGGGGGGGAGGGACATTTCGATGAGCAAGTGTCTTGGCATTGTGTGACCTAACTTGGCCACTCCCAGGACTTGTTCTTCTGTGGGGATCTGTTAGAAGCCAAGGCTAGAGGTACTTATTTTCTTCTTCTTCTTCTTAAAGGTCAGACAGATTAAACTTAAACAAAAGAGAAAGGAACCAAGCTGGGTCCCATGATGTCACACACAGATTTCAGCAACATGGGACATTTTCCTTTGAGGAATTCCAAGGGGTGGGGAAAACTTTATAGCCAGAAGGGACTTTTGAGCATGAAAGCTTACCACCATCCCGTATTAGTGTGTTCTATTTTGGTTCTGGGCTCGCTTTGGATCCGTGGCTTTCTCTCTGCCCTGAAATTAACATGTTATAAATGGACGGGTTGGGTCTCCCATCCAGAAAGAACCCAGCTTGAAAAATCATTCTGGGAAATGCACTGAATCATTTGTTCCAGGCACAGAAAGTCACTTTGCCTTGAGAAAAAGGGCCATCAGCAAAGTCCCCCAGTCAAGCGCCCTCCTAGTAGCCCTCTAATAGGTGCCAACTCTGTGCCTCCTATAGCTTTCTGTCACTTCTTAGCTACTCATGTTATTTAGGATTGGATTTCTGCTAAAAGGTTCTCTTGGGAGACTATCAGGAGATAGTTTCTTAAAGATCCTTCCTTTTCCAGATTCCTTTGGGATAGAAACCACAGAGCTATTTATTGCTGTGATAAGCCCTTTTTTTTCTACCCTCTGTTTTCTGGGCAACCGCTTTTGCTCTTGGTGTGTGCGCGGGCGCGGGCGCACACACACTCTAATGACTGCAAATGAGTTCCAGGCCGAGCAGAAATCCATGTGGCATGTGCTGCCAGCTCTGGGCAGGTCTGAACGCTGGTTCTGCACCTCAGCCCTCTTTAGGCGCCTTCAGAGTTTGGCTCCTTCAAATCCCACCCAAAATATGGCTCGTTCCACCCTTCCACAGGAGGGCGATGCTGAGGGTGTTTACAGCTTCAGTTCCCCCAATGATCCATTTTTTTTTTTAATATTCAGTTACTGTCCTCCAATTTTTCCAAACAAGCAGTGTGTCCAAAAAAGGATCAAATGGAAAACTTTATAAATACTCCAAATGGTGGAAACAGGAAGTGGAATAAAAATGATGTAGCTATTCACAGAAAACATGCTGTAATTTTTCCTCCGTAAATATATACTATTCATTTTCAGAAAAAGGTTGTGCAGCAAGGAGAAGAAGGAGAAAGGAGGAGGAGAAGAGAAGAAGGAGGTGAGGAGGTGGTGGAGGAGGAACACTCACAGTGACGTGGCTGAATTTGAAGACTGTTCAGAGAAGCTGTATTGGGATGTATGGGGTTTCCCTAGTGAGGGCATGCATGAGTGGATCATGGCCAGGGAACCTCTGAAATATAGATATGGTTTCTAATGCAGAAATGCAAAGTGATGCCTTGTGGAATACTGTCTTTGTCTGTTTTCTGTTGCTATAATGAAATTCCTGTGACCAGATAATTTATAAAGAAAAGAAATTTATGTAGCTCATGATTCTGGAAGCTGAAAATCCAATATCATGTGGCCACATATGATGAGGGTCTCATGCTGTATCATAATGTGACAGCAAAGTGGAAGGGCAAGCAGGTACATGTGGAAAGACAAAACACACAGGGTGTTCTCACTTTAAAATAACTTGATCTTGAAGTAACTAATCAGTCTTGAGGAATTAAGTCACTCCCATGTGAAAGGAACTAATTCTTCTTAGTGACCTAATTACCAGTTAAAGGCCTCACTTTCTGACATGGCCAAAAGGGCAGTCAAATTTCAGCAGGTGTTTTGGAGGGGACAAACCACACTCACACTGTAGCAGGTACTCAGGTCCTAGCGAGTCTTGACTTATTTAACAGCTAAAGAGCTTCATCCATGTCAACTGTATCAATGGTATCAATCCCATTTCCATTGATCAAATCACCCAGCCATTCCCAATTTCTCTTTGATAACCTTGTCCATGTGCTAGTACTAACACTAATATTTATATGATGTCTGGTGCAGGGGCTATTACAAGTACTTTGCAAGGATGGACTTATATACTCCTCCTGAAAGTTCTAACTGGTAGACACAAGTACTATTATCCCCATTTTATGGAGAAGAAGATGAAGCACAAAGGAAGAGCTGACTTTCCTTTGGATAGATAAATTAGAAATGGTGGAGTTGTTGGGTAATAAGATTGATCAAAGTATGCTATGTGTATATATGAATACGGTATAATTAATCCCACTGTTACGCATAATTATAATGCACCAATAAAAAAAATAAAGAAGTCACCATCATCCCCAAGAACAAAAATGAAATGGTGGAGTTGAACTTCAAATCTTGGAAAGTGAAGTCCAGATCTGTTGTTCTCCAGTATTCCTTCATTGTGGATGACGGAAAGATTGGAAAAATAATCAGGAAGCACACTGTGCACAAATGAAACATTTGTTATTGACAGCATTGGAACTTCAGGAAAGGATTCAAAATATAATTCATATAAACATAATCAAACTCCAATGTAAAAAATGGTATCCAATTTCACGTGACCTTACAAAAGAAAGGTGGAGGGAATTTTCACACAAAGAGGAAAAGGTCATGTGAAGATGCAGACAGAGATGGGAGGGATGGGTCCCAAACCAAGCAGTGCTGGAAGCCACTAGAAGCTGGAAGAGCAAGAGATTATCCCTTGACCGGAGGGCATCCCCCAGCACCTTGATTGCAGCCCTGTGGTTGAATGGATTTCAGATCTGAGATCCCCAGATTGGGATTGTCTAAATTTGTCCTATTAATTAAAACTATAATCCTTCAAGGGCAGGTTAGTCTAAAGAGGGACATCGAATGCTTCATCCTCTATAACACATTAGTCTGAATCAGTAGTCCTCAAACTTTCTGTTTTCAGTAACCCCTTGTCATTCCTCAGGACTACAAAGAGCTTATCTGTAGGTGGAGTATCCCTGTAGACATTTACCAATTAGAAAATTAAAGCTGAGCACATTTAAAAATATTTAATTCATATAAAAATAAAATTCATCAAGTCATAACAAAACAAGCCCATTACACGTCGACAGAGATGACATATTTTAATTTTAAAAATGACTGTATGTTCCAAAACAAGATTTGGTAAGTAGAATGGCATTGTTTTACATTAAAAAATTTTTTAAAAAAATAATGTCTGCCTTAATGGAAGACAGCTGGACTCTCATAACAGTTTTTCATTCAATATTTGCAAAATGTTTTTGTTGAAGTATAAGAGGATGATCTGGCCTCACCTAGATAAGTAGTTGCAAAAGAAGGCGTATTGAAGTGCCCTTTGGAATAATTTTAAGTACTCCAGGCACAGGGAAGCACACTTGTAATCCCAGTAACTCAGGAGGCTGAGGCGAGAGGATAAGTTCAAGGTCAGCCTGGGCAACTTAGTGAGACCCTATCTCAAAATAAAAAGATACAAAAGGCTGGGGGTGCAACTCGTGATAAGAGTACCCCTGGGTTTATCTCCAGTACTGAAAAAAAAAAAGGATCATTTTTGAAGGCTAACTAATGTAGGATCTGAAATAATATCAACAAATTTTTGGTACGTTGTTATATTAAAAATCTATTGGCATATTTTGTACTTTGGATATTTTACCCATGAATCCTTTTTTACATATTTGTGTATTAATTTATTTTTAATTTTAGTGAAAAATATGTAACTATCATTCACTTAAGTTTTTGTCATTTTATTTTATTTTTTATGGTGCTGGAGATCAAACCCAGGGCCTCACACATGCTAGGCAGGTGCTCTACCACTGAGACAGACTCATGCCCCAATCACACATAACATAAACATGCCATTTAGACCATTTTTAAGTGTTCAGTTCAGTGGCATCAAGTACTCTCACTCTGTTGTGCAACCATCCTCACCATCACCTCTAGAACTCTTCATCATTCAGAATGGAAACTATGTGTCCATTAACAATGATTTCCCATTTCCCTTTGCCCCTGGCCACCATCTTTCTGCTTTTTTGTCTCTGTGAATTTGACTACTCTAGGTAACTCAAGTAAGTGGAATCATATAGTATTGTCCTTTTGTGATTGGCATATTTCACCATAATGTCCTAAAGGTTTGCCCATGTTGTAGTAGCATGTCTGAATTTACTTCCTTTTGAAGGCTGAATAATATTCCATTGAATGTGTATACCACATTTTCTTTATCACTTTGTCTTTTGGTGGACACTAAGTTGTTTCCCCCTTTTGGTTATTGTGAATAATGCTGTTATAAATACAGGTGTTCAAGTCTTTGGTTTCTTTTTTCTTGGTTGTAAAGTTTTAGTTTTATGTTTTGATGTGTGGTGAATTTTGCATTAATTTTTATATATGACTTAACATAAGGGTCCAAATTCATTCCTGCCTGAAAGTGTCCAGTTTTCCCAGCACCATTTGTTGAAAAGACTATTCTTTCCCATTGAATGGTCTCGGACCCCTTGTCAAAAATCCTTTGACCTTGTATGTGAGTGTATATTTAGGTGCTCTTTATTTTTTTTCTATTAGCCTATATATATGTCTTTATGTTAGCTATGTATGATTTTGTAATCTCATTTATTGATCACTTTGAAAATGGTTCATGGAGTTTTTCACATTTTCTAAATGTTGACAGAATTTAAAATATCAAACAAAATCACATTAATCAATATCAATACCAAACTCTTTTTTAAAATAATTTTTTTTCAGTTGTAGGTGGACATAACACCTTTATTTTATTTATTTATTTTTAATGTGGTGCTGGGGGTTGAAACCAGGCCTCACATGTGCTAAGCAAGTGCTCTATGACTGGGCTACAACCCCAGCACCTCAAATTCTTTTTAAAAATTCTTTAATTTTTGATAAACTGTCAGTCTCTTAGTGGTAGATATGAATTTTCCAAACGTCTAACTTTTGCTAGAAAACTCAAATTTCATTACTGCTACAAGACTTACAGTTGTTCTCATTGAAGTGACAGGCTCACTGCACTCATTTCAAGGCAATTTCTGCCAAATATCCAAGTCTGAATAACTGCAGTTAAATAATTACACAACTGGGTGCTATTAACCATTCTTCATTTTGAAACTTTGAAAAAAAAATCACTTGCTACAAAAGTTTTCTTTCTTTCTTTCTTTCTTTCTTTCTTTCTTTCTTTCTTTCTTTCTTTCTTTCTTTCTTTCTTTCTTTCTTTCTTTCTTTCTTTCTTCCACTCATTTGAAGCTTTTTTTGGCTGGTCATTCTTGGGTTGTGATCCCAAGTCCTTTATATTTCTAGATTGACACTCTACCTAGGTGATCTCATTTGGTTTTGTGGTTTTAGATGCCATCTACAGGCCAATTTTTTCTATTATCTATCATTTCTTTCTATCTATTTCTCTGCCTTTGTCTATCATCTTTCTGTCTGTCTGTCTGTCTGTCTATCTATCTATCTATCTACATCCTTTCAATGTGCTCCAAATGCCTAGGGGACAGCGAGCTCCATTTGGAAATCAGAGAGAGATCTCCAACTAATGTGACCAAAACTGAATTCTTGATTTCATTTCCTAGTCTATTCCTCCCTTATCTCAGTAAAATGAAGCCCAAAATTGAAAGTCATTTTTTTACGTCCTCTCCTATCCACGTACATTGTGCATCCAATGCACCAGAAACACCAGTGGGTTGTGCTTTTAAAATTCACCGTGAATCCAGTCACTGCTGGTAACATCCACAGCCCCCACTCTTGATGAAGCCATCATCAGAGAAGCAAACTTATTGAATGCCGAGTATTGACCTCTTGTAATAGGCATCCAAAAATGCATTCCCAGATTTATTTTACTGCATGGTCTTTGATGTGATACCATCAGTGTATAGGAGGGTTTTTAAAACAAAGTCCATGAGCTTGTGGCTGTCTGTGGTTAGGATATGGTTATGTCACATGAGACATTCTCCTCGAAGACTCCAAGGAGAAATTTCTGTTCAATCTAGAGGAAAGAGTGGTTTGTTTATTGGTTGGAATGCTTTGGTGAAAGTAGGATAATCATATAATTTATCATTTGAAGCTAAGATGCTTTAGGGATTAAAAGGGGATGGTCTGAAGCAAGGAGGCATATGCTCATTATACCTATAGTAAGAGAAACAAACTCTAGCTGGATTAACTGAAAAGAGAGGTCTTTTCTGTAAGGATCAGGGTGTCATATAGACATTGAGAGCAAGAGTGCAACCAGGACTCTGCAAAAGGCTGGCACCAGAACCAGAAGCCTCTGTCCCCTCCTTCTCTGTTGAGCCCAATTCTTTATCTACAGATTGGAGATTGGGCTTTTCCTTTTACATAGTGAATGACAGCCATGGCTTGGTTCCATTCAAGAGGTTACATCAAGCTAAACCAGAATACCATAATTCCTTCCTCATGCATTTTATTAGAATTTTAAAAAAAATTTTATAAGTCCACAAAATATTTAGAACCATGATATTCAGAACCAGTAGCTATTTGGATGATACACATCAGAAATCTGGGGTTAGAGGTGACAGTTGCAACGTCATCTACCTCAGCATCCAATTTTGCCTTTTTAAAAAAAAATTTAATTGATTTTATTTTTTAAATACATGACACCATAATGCACTACAATTCGTATTACACATATAGAGCACAATTTTTCATATCTTTGTATATAAAGTATGTTCACGCCAATTCATGTCTTTATTGCCTTTTGTTTAATTGCACAGAAATAATAAAATTCTGATTAACAGAGAAGATATTTAATGTCTTAGCCATTGTTCATGATCTTCATCATTAACCTAAAGCAAAACATACCTGAAACCTTGGTAGGATGCAGCATTATCACATCTGACATTTCCACCGCAGCCAAGTGGGATCAACTGGTCCACATATGTGCCTGAGCCTTGCTTGTCCTCTCAGAATACCACACATTGTGGTGATAGACCCTTTTGTACAACTTCACTTGATACAAAATTTGCAGGTGTGAATTTATATAAATCACAGCGCAGGACTTCATCCTGTTTTGTCAATGACATGTTTAGCTGAGGTCAAGTAGGCACAGAAATGGTGAAGTGTTTATACTGAGAATTATACAAAAATGAATTACCTGATAGCTCAAAATAAGGGAAATGGTTAAGATCTATTACTGGAGTATTTCAAAGCCCTGGGAGAGAATCCTAGGTCCAGCTTGGGGTCCTTTGTCTATCCATAGTCAAAGGGAAGTGATTACATAGAACTTCAGTGGATGCTTTGGAGAGAAGTGGTCAATAGCTATCAATAGTTCAGAGAAGTAGGAAGATGATCCAGTGAATAAAAGAGGGGAAAGTTTCAAGGATGCAATCAACAAGATTTTATTAGATTTTTCCACTAATTTAACAAACACCACCATCACTTAGGGCCAGATATTGTCCCAGGCACTGTCTCCAAGGAGCTGACAATTAATAGGAGGTTGACAATGAATTTTAAAAATTCATAACAGTCCTCTCAGGTATTGATGAAAGCTGGGGTGGGAGCCCTGGAGGAGTTCATGAAGAGCTGACGTTTGAGTGAAGGGAAGGAAGGGTCATGAGGGGATCTGGAGGTGGAGAGTTCTAGGCAGAGGAAACCATGTACAAAGGCCCCAACGCAGGAGTTGATGTAGGTATTTGAGGAACAGCATGAAGACCAGTACAGTGTGTCTGCAGTGGAACAAGACGGGGCAAACCAAAGCCAAGGAGTCTGGAGAGGTGTAGCAATCAGATTATGTAGTTTATGGGCCATGGTAAAAATGTCAGATTTTATTCTAAATGTGGTGGAGGCCATTGGAGAGTTTAAGCCTAGGAGTGGTAAGGTCTGATTTATCATTTTTCTATTACTGCCTGCAAATGTAGTAGCTTAAAGTAACACACATCGATTATCTCAGTTTCTGTGGTTGGGAGTCTGGGCATGGCTTGGCTGGATCTTCTGCTCAGGGTCTTGCTTGATTATGATCAATTTTAAAAGACCTGTCAAGCTAATGTGTGGAAATTTGTACTATAGGGTGGTTGGGGGACAAAACTTGGTGACAGAAGGCAATCATTGGCCATGGCTTTTTCAACAGATATTTATCCGGTCATAATAATGAGAGGTACTGGGCTGTGAGTTGGGGATTCAGTAGAATTTTTCACTTTTGAGAAAGCATTTTTTTTTGAAAGACAAGGGGTAGTTGACATTGGTTGAGGGGTAAACATGAGGTGAGAATATTCTCATAAAGTTTGAAGGTGAAGAGAAGGAGACAGATGAGATAGCACATAGCTTGAGGGAGCTCGAATCAGTAGGATATCTATTGTGTGTGTGTTTTAAACTTCTTTTTCGTGGTTGAAGGAGGTAGAAGGTACAGAAAAAGGAGCATTTCAGAGGAGAAGGGAGGAGGTGGAATGAGGGTTATAGGAGAAAAGTACCTTAAAAGAGGGTGAGGACCTCTTTTGTAAAATAGCAACTGTAAAGACATGAATAAGATCAATAGAAGAGTAGAGGGGAATTGATGGAGCACATTCCACACTCCAACGACCACTCCACAGACCCTGTATATGTCTAATAAGCAATTCAACTTCAGCGTGTCTTGATCTTCCTCACCAACCAGCAGCCTTCCCCATCTCATTGATAGTGATCAGCCTTTAGATGTTCATACTTCTTTCCTTTTCTCACATTGCTCACTACCCAGCTGGGACTTCTACCTTCTCCAGCCACATCATACCTGCCTACAGTTACCACCTGGTTCATCCTTATCCATGGATAGGATGAACCACACGGATTAGGTTAATCCTCTCATGATTTAATCATTTTATGTCTAAATGTTCTTGCATTGTCTTACATATGAGCTTTTGGGGACACCTTATATCTCAACCAAAATAATCACTTTCTAATAGACCATATAATCCATTTATTTATTATCTTTATCATCTATCTCCCTTCATTGGAATATGAGCTCCATAGAGAAGGGTCTTTTTTAACATTTATTTATTTATTTTTAGGTGTAGATGGACACAACACAATGCCTTTATTTTTATGTGGTGCTGAGAATAGAACCCCGGGTCCCGCTCGTGCTAGGTGAGCGCTCTACTGCTGAGCCACAGTCCCAGCGCAGAGCAGGGTCTTTATCTTTTTTTGTTCCCTCATGTTCTCCAAATACCTAAAATTATTTCTGCATGCCATAAGTGCTAAATAATCTCGAATGAACACATTCATTAAGTCAGCTTTCTTTGGACCCCCTATGCCTACTTTTCCTAAAGTTGTATTTGTACACTTGTGAAATGTAGATTAAGTTTCACCAGAATTACGGAATCAGACTCTCTGAAAGTGGAGATGGGAAGGAAAGTCTGTACTTTACTCTCCAGGTAACCATGCATCCACAAGAACCATACGGTAAGTCTGTTAGACTTCAGGATAGTAGTTTTCAAATTTCTTGGTAGCTTTTGAACTCTTTCTTTAAATGTCAGTCTTCAAGGTCTTAATAGATAAACTTTAAAAAAACTGATTTAAGCAGACAATTTGGAATGGTGGAGGTTCAGAAATCCTGTCTAGTTGTAGTGGTTTCTGAAAAAACAGGGCCACCTTCCCTATAGCCTATGGTATTAAGAATAGATGACCTATTTCTTTTAGGATTTTTTTTATTAATATGAACCTTTTAATAATTCCATTCTGTGTATTAGATTCTGCTAAAATTCAAAATGTCTCCACCTTAAAGATTCTAGTCTAAATTCTCCTCTGCAAACACATCTGACCTCTCTCCCCTGCCCCTCCTCTCACTCCTACCCACCCCGGGTATGATGCCAGTCCCACCTTCCCCCTCTGCAGAGGCCACTGCCTTCTGACCATTCTGGCAGCTCTGGAGAGCTACACAGCCTATGAGGTCAGGGAGAAGAAAGCAATAAGCAGAAGAGGCTGGAAGGGAAGACCCAGTAAAACAGAAGGGAAAGAGGATGCAGCATACTGAAATCCAAGGGAAAAGACTGAGTCAAGGAGAAGTGAGTGATCAGCCATGTCTGAAGCCGCCGATGAGTCTGAGATGCGAACCAAGAACTGGCCACTGCATTTAGCAACTTGAAGGTCAATGGTGATCTTGAACAAAGCAGTTCTAGCATAGTAATTGTGGGCAAATCTGGCTTGAGTGGACTCAAAAGAAACGAGGAGGAAAGAAAGTGGAGAGATGGCCATAGACGACTCTTCCAGGGAATTTTTCTATGAAGAAGATCAAGGAAGTGGGGTCTTCACAGGGGGTGTTGTTGAGTCAGTTGAAAAAAGTTTTTTTTTTTTTTTTTGTAATGGGAGAAGTGCAGTGTGATTGCTTACATAATTGAGATTGTGTTTTTGTTAAACAAACCAGAAAGGAGCAAGGTTGTTGAGGATATGTGCAAAGAATTCATTACACTGATTCACCATTGAATTTAAACTGGGTTCTTAGTGAAACAATGATGATTTTTTTAAAGCATGTTTTAAAGTCAGACTAAGTGTAAAGGGCATCATGTGACTGTGACCCATGGGAAACCCAGGTTGGTGACTGGATGCAGAGAGGATCAGCACTGTGCTTGGAATCGAGGGTAGAGCGAGAAAGAGGAGGAGGTGGTCAGAGACCAGTGTTTTCAGTGCTGCTAGAAACTGTACCTTCCTTAAGTTAAGGTTCATTCTTCATAAAGTAGACATTGAGGGTATGCTACTGGATAAGAAAAGGAAAAGAGGGATAGAGTGAAAAATTATTTACTCGTTATCTATTTCTTGTCCTGTTGTGTGCTTGCCTCTTGGGGGATTCTGTATTTAGTTGCATCTACATTTTCTAAGAATCTCCAGTGAAGAATTAAACCATAGCATATCAGCCCAACCATCTGGAATTCCAGGTGCATAGAGAAGGGAGGCTGTATTAGTGGGGATTATTAGTTGATCCTTTGGTGGGTGAGCTTCCCTCCAGCACAGCGTTGGTTCTCTTAGCTTCCAAAATATATTCAAACCCCAAGACACAGGAGTAGTAATCCTGACACTTTGGAATAAATTTACAGAGACAAGGAAATAAACAATTTAAAAATCCAACAGTGTCCTGGATGTTTCAGGACACTTGGCCAATGTCCAATAAGAAAATACAATCACAGTGACAACATTCATTCCTGTTCTGTTCTCTGGGGGCACCCAGTGTAAATGGTGTCCCTAAAGCTGTGAACTCAGTGGCCCTGGGCATCCTTGGAAATAAGTTCTGGGATTTCTGAACCGTCCAGATGCAGACCTTAGACAAAGATGCCCCTCAATACCAGCGAGCTATCCACTTACTCATTCCTCATCTGCCTAGGGTCACTGAGATTCTTATACAACAGGTGAAAACAATGTCATTATTTCCCCCAAAGTTGTTTCTTTTTTTTTTTTTATCCAAGCTGTTTTCCACTGAAACCCCATATATTATTTACGTGAGTGAGATCACAGAGCTGATGAGTGTGTCATGTGCTTAAGCTGATGACTGACTGAGAGGAGCTGGATACTGAGGGGAGACACGTTTGGGGATGATCTACCTGGAAGAGGGCCTTTCCTCTCTGGGTTCTTTCTTTTTCAGATTGCCCTGTTATTTGTTTTCCGTTTCTGCTGGCCACAGGATGAATGAACTTGCATTCACCCTCACCAGCACCCCTTGCCCAAATTCATTCTCTGATCATTTTGGATTGACATTTTAAGCTAGATGTGCAGGGGGTCCCTTTTCCCATCTTGGAAAGTTTTCCAAGGGAACTCAGGGAGACTTAGAAAAACACCAACAAATCCTACTGGCTTCAGGTTTGGATTTGAGCCGTGCCTTAGGGCGAGGGGTTGGGCAGGGGCTGGAAGAAGGAATGAGATGGAATGAAGAAAAGGCTCCTGTCCAAACCCAGAAGTCACATTGTCACACAGTTCCTTTCATCCAGGTAAGATTTCGCCTCTTTTCTCACAAAGTCAGGCCAAGCTTGTGGTCAGCTTCTATCCATGAAGGGAGAGGAGGGAGGGAAGGATGTGGCAGCAACTTCAAACCCTGGCATCGGCCAGGCTTAGTTCTCCATGTAACCAAAGTCGATTCCTCCTGCTTCCTTGGCTTCCCAATGCTATTTACCTCTTCTAACCAGTGAAAACTGAAGCAGGTAATTATAAGAAAAACAGAACTGTGGTATCCTGATTGGTGAGGTTACCTTCTTGTCACATCATTCCTGGGGTATTTGTCAAGCGCCTGTTAAGGCCCCTGCCTGAACATATTTCTTTTCTTTTCTATTTTTTTTTTGGTGTGTGTAAAATAGTCACATCAATTCAGATCTCTTTCCAACGTACAGTGGAATGTGCGTCTCATTCCTCCCCCTGAAAAAACCGCAGAGCTTCCTGACTCCCCTTTGTAACCAAATTCTTCATATTCTTATTCCTTACAAAGGCTATTTAAGATATTTATTGAAATTAGATGTATACATATGTATACATCTATATTGTATACATCTCTATATATCTATATACACACAGAGAATCTCAACCAATTTGACTTTTCTCTATGATTTCTTTCAAGAGAGGGGCTTATGCCTTCTGCTAACTGAACTTTTGACCTTCCTTTAGATTTTTATACTTTATTCAGGGATGGATCCAAAAATGTTTGTTGGTGATACCACAAAGACCTTATTATTTTTTAAAAAATATTTATTTATTTTTTTAGTTTTGGTGGATAAAATATCTTTATTTTATTTTATTATGTGGTACTGAGGATCAAACACTGTGCCTCACACATGCTATGCGAGCACTGTACCTCTGAACCACAACCCCAAGACCTTATTTTTAAATGGCCTTAACGTAACTTCCTATAAGATATTTGTTGAACAATTGCTTATGATTTCAAGGGCAATTTGCACTCATTACTTAACTTACTCTATTAGCCCTATGGATAGGTTGAAGGGGGAGCTGCTGAGAATGAAAGCTCAAAGACAGATCCAGGACTTGGGTTACTGATAAATAAGTTCTGTGTCCTTTAAAAAGTATGAACCAGACTATCCATTACAGCATAGTTCTCCACAGCAACAATGGAAACAACTTAAATGTCCAGCTATGGAAGAAAGGATATATAAACAGCAAAGTGTTTATTCAATACACAGCAATGTTACACACAACATCACGGATGACAAAATGTTGAATGAAAGTAGGCATCTCGAAGGAATACAGATGCCATGATCCCACTTACATTGATTTAAAAACTAGCCTGCTCCCCGCCCACCTGCTGCCTAAATATCATTTATTCCAAATGTGTTACCTCCAGCTTGCATCTCCCTCCGTACTTAGAGAATTTCATAGGCTCATGCTAACCAGACACCACACTTGGATGTCTTGAGAGAGCTCAAAATTGGACATTTCTAATAATGGTGACTGGGAAGGATCAAGGGTAGGAGTCTGGGATCCTAGAAATGTGTTTACCTGGATCTAGGTGTGGAGTACACAGGCAGACACATATGTAAAAATAAATTGAGCTGTATCCTTATGATGTATGCTTTTTCTAGATGTAAGGAATACTTAAATTCAATAGCTTAAATGAAAAAAGATGAACAATACAGAGTCCCTGGGCGGGAGGAGACAATAGTCTAGTACAAAAAATTTAAGAATCAATCATTTTCCTGCAGTGTGCCGAGAGCTGCCACTGAGGTGTGTGCCAAGAGGAGAGACAGGGGCACACATGGGCATAGGCAAGGGAGAGGAGAGGGACGTACTTGGTACCCTTGGAAAGGCAGAAGGCCATTCTTGGAAAGGGACAGCTCAGTGTGTCCAGTGTGATTTATGCCACTGTCATACTGAAGACAGAAGCTCTCAAGAATGTCACCAAATCCAGGGGATAGTTCATAGCTTTTCTGCTTTTTGATCTCTCTGTGGCATTTGGTTTTGCCAGTGACTTTCTTGCATTTTCTTTCTCTCTTTTTGTTTTTTCTTTTTTTCCTTGGGATTGAATCCAGGGGTGGTTTACCATGGAGCTACATTCAGTCTTTTTTTTTTTTATTTTTTATTTTGAGACAGGATCTCTCTAAGTTGCTGAGTCTGGTCTCGAACTGTGTGATCCTCCTGCCTTAGCCTCCCCAGTCACTGGGATCATGGGGGTACCCGCTGGGCCCGGCTCTATGGCTTTCACTTTTGGAAATGCTCTCTTGCTTAACTCCAGTGACATTTTCTACTGGTTTCTCTCCTCTTTCTTTTTTATTTTTCTTTTTTTGCTTCCTGGTTCCCCTTCCCTGGTCCTGCCCTTTCAATGACCCTGTTCTGCAAGGACTGTCTGTGTCATTCTTCTCTCTCTTCCTCATCCCTGGCTAACTTCATCCACCTGAGCCTGTGGTTTCAGTGAACCCTCTGCCCTCCCATCCCCACTGCCCAGATAGCTTTGAATCCACATTTTCTATCTCGGACTTACATTCCCATCCTTTCCTAAGGAACCACATGCCAATGGGATGTCACCATTCAGGTGTCCTGCAGACAGTTCAAAATGAGTAGTTCTGAACTTGAACTCTTCGTCTCTCTTTCGTCCCCAACTCCTTCTTCTCATATTCCTTCTCCCTCATCCAGCAAACGTCTTTTCTCCCAGGCTGTTAGATGGTCCCTCTTTCTCTCTCCTTCTGTTGAACTTTGTGCACACCTGCAATCATAGCGGGCCTCACTCTTGATTCAGAACTAATTGAAGGCAACTGATGTTATGTGTGTTCGACTGTCAGGGTGGACTTCCTGAGCGAGAGGCTGCAGGTGGACTTTGGAAGAAACCTGTCCGTATTGACGCTTGCTGGAGTTAGGCTCAATATTCCTTACTCTCAAAAGAGTAAAGAGCTTGCAATTTCTCCAGATTTCTTCCATCCGTTCCCAAAGCTCTGTGTGAATGCTGGTATAATAAACCCCGTCTTAGTTTGATCAAGTGACAGAAATATAACTAGTGACTTAAACAAAACAGGAATATACCGAATAACCTTAGATTTGGATGTGGAAACAATTGAATCCAGGGTTGTTTTTTTTTTTTTTTTTTTTTTTTTTTAGTCTGCTTTCTATTGCTATAACAAAACATCTGAGATCAGGAAATTAATAAAGAATAGAAGTTTATTTGAATTATTTAAATGCAAAAGGAATAGAAGTCCAAGGGTATTGCACTGTCATCTGGCGAATGCCTTCTTGACGTGGCGGGGAGGGCATCACCTGGTGATGCAGAGCAAGCTTGCTAGCTTAGGGATCTGTTCTTAAAAAGTTACTAATATCATCGTAGGAGTCACACCTTTATGACTTTTCAAAGTCCAATCACCTCACAAAGGCCCCAATTCCAAATACGAATTTGGGATTAAGTTGGGGGTTAAGTTTCCAACACAAGACATTTTGAGGGACACATTCAAACCATGGCAGGCTTTGTGATGTCATTTAGATTTGGCTCCTCTGTTGTTAGGTCTCAGATCTGTTTTCGTAACTGTTGACCACTCTCAGGAAGAGAGCACTGGGCTCCACTGCCTTTTCTGGTTGGCAAATCTAGCAGAAAGAGAAAGCCTCTCTCCATTTCTCTCCAACAGACTTTCCCCGTAGAGTCTCATGGGCTCAAGAACTCACTCCTGAGCCCACCACTAAAGCCAGGCAGATGGAAAGCTTCAATGGTTTCAGCCTGGGTCCTGTATCCCTCTCAGGAGTTGGGTGTCCATCAGAAGGCCTGCGTGGGCCCCCACTCAGGAAAAAGTGAGGTGATGTTTGTAGAAGAAGAAGGAAGAAAGGTTGGCCAGGCAAAATAACACCTGTCCATCAGAAGCCCTGGGAGAAGGAGAGTCGGTGACACCCCCAGGCTTCGGGCGATGCTCAATGTTGGCACCACACCACGCTCCTCGGGCTCCAGTCCTGGCTTCTTGATTGTGGTTTAGCCTCTGATTCACTCCGTCTGTCATCTTGTCTCTCCTGTCAGCCTCATACTTCCTAGTCAGTGGGTCACTGTCAGGGGAACAGGAACCAAAGAAAGGGAGCCATTGAACCTGTGCTTTCAATCTGCCCTCTGTCTTTGCCTGTCATGCCTCGTCTTGTGTCATGGGAATGAGGAAGAATGGTGCGGCCAGCCAGTTTGGGCTGGCCTGCGTGAATAACCTGTAAGTCATGCAGAACGATGCTACAGAGGACTCGGATTTCCAGGAGCCTCAGCCCAAGCATCCTTCTTGTTCCCCATGGATCTGGCACAGGGCTCTGGCCCCCCCACCCTCAGCGCCACTGAAGCCCAGATGAGATGTGACCATGGGAAAAGCACAGGGATGGCAGTAACACCCCAGGCCTCTGTGTTTACAGGTGTTCTGTCTGGTGGGTACCTGGTGTTGCTGAACACTAGCCATATTTCTAGTCCTGGCTCTTTGGTCACATTAACTTGAATGCTCATGTGTTCATCAGCCCTGTCTAGGCCTTGTTTTTTTTTTTTTTTAATTAATTGAATGAGAAAAATGGGACACAGACACTCCTTTTAGTTCAAAGAGCTGCTATGATTCTGAGATATCTCATTATGAAGGCATCCCCTGCCACCACCACCCCACTCCACCCCAAGCACAAAATGAAAATCCTATATTCTGGGGGTAGGTTGATCAAACATCCTGATTTGAGCATCCAGGTATTTCCTAGTCATGTATTTCCTGAGGAGGGGATGGAAGGCGACGGTTTTTCTCTCCTACTGACTCAGTCTGTGCTATTCCCTAAAATAAAGATCGACTTCATCTAAAGCTGCTGAAAGTTTTACGCCGTCTTAGCACACACCACACCTAAACTCAGCAGGACGTTGTTTCCTTGTCAGAGGATACCTAGCAGAGCGCTCCAAATAATAGCTCGGTTGTCCAACGTCTACTTAATGGATTAGCAAAGTTAACAAATGATATCTTATTCCTGGCTCCTTCTGCTGAAATGGGATACTTCCAAAGGCCTATAAACCGTTCCCACTTGGTGACCTTCCTCCTTCCAGGGAATGAACATATTTACTTCTCTCAACCTAGGCTTTCCCCCCCCCCCCATAGGATAACCCAAAACATCTGGAGATACTGTGGGGTCTCTCTCAAAAGATTACATGTTCTTTGCGGCTTTTTTCCTTTTCTGGGAGATGAATCCTGACAACTGGAAATTAGAAGCTGGAGTTATGGCGACATGTGAGGGCCAAGGGAGATCTCCATACCCCTCCTTCATGCTGGCTTGCCCCTTCTCGCTTCCCTCTTTTCTCCTTTCTTCCCGTCCTTGAGCCATTTCACTGAACCTGGAGACTGTGAGGCACACAGAGGCATCCACGGCCCCCTCCATTCCCAACATGGGAAGAGGCCACCTGGAACAGGAATTCAGCATGACTGACTTCCCAGCACATTTCCTCTGGGCTCCGCTTGAGGGCTGGGCTTCAGGGGGCAGGTTTCACCTCCTTCCTAGAGACACCTGAAGGCCACCAAGCCCCTGTCTCTGAGTAGTATAAATTACAGCTGAAGACCTTGCAGGCATTTGGAACTGATTCCTCTGTCTCTTTCCTAATTAGGAGCTTTGCAAAGCTGGTGTGTGTCATCTCTAATCACTCATTATTTCTCTTCATGCTGATCTTCCTCTGTTCAATGAAGGGGACCTAGCTGAGTGTCTGCTCTGTGACAGGCAGGGGGCTCTCTGCCTCCCAAGCTCCAGGGCCATTTTCCAGCTGAGATAAAAGGAAAGTCCAGTCAATCATTTGTCAGAAATCACAGAAAGGGGATAGGTTACTGCTCAGGCTGCCTGAGAAAGAAACATCTTTGAGTCCTTCATCTTCGGCTCCCAGGTGAAATCTGGTAGCTGGGTTCTTGATGGCTGACTTTCACTAATGTTTGGTTAGAGAAGAGAAAAATGAACAGAACCCTCCTTGGAGTACTGATGGGTCACAAATATTCCAGGGACTTTGTGGAGAGCCCAGAGGTCCAGTAGAAAAGTCATTGAGTCATAGGACATTATAAGAATGATATATTTTAATGAAAGACATTTTTCCCTGGAGATATGGACAGTAGTGTGTGTGTGTGTGTGTGTGTGTGTGTGTGTGTGTGTGTTAGAAAAACATTGTGATGGAGGAAGAAGGCGAGAAGTGGGAAGACACAAATAATTGAGGTGGGGAAAGGTCTAAAGAGCCTTCCTTGTCTGCTTAGGCGGATTTTGCTACAGGTGGAATGTGAAATATGAACTGTTTACACAGTTCACATTTCCATGTAATAAGAAAAACAGAGGAAAGCTGGGCACAGAGCTCGAACTGAGCTCCCTTCTTCTGAGCTCCAAACCACTTCTTTAAAACGGACTGTTAGATCTTAGAGGAAGCTGTTTTCCACTAGCCCTAGTGGTCCTAGAGCAGAGCATGTACCACCAGCTGAGAAAACAAACCCGAGAAAGAGAAAGTATACTCAGGTTAACAGGCCCTCGGCAAGAAGGCCTCCTTCCCGCCTGCCCTGCCCCAGCGGCCTCCCTCCCCTGGGGCTGGAATCGTGGCTTTGGCAGTGAGGTGCTTAGGCAGGGATGAGGACCGGCTGCCCTGAGCCGCAGAGAACATAAAGAGATTTACAGTCTTCTACTCCCGACTTTTATTTAATGAAAACCAGAGGTATAAAAATGAGGCAAGCAAATAACACCATAACAGGAAATAAAAGGGGAGAAGGAGGAGGGAAAAGACCACACTTTGAATACAGAGTGCACATTCGGAGCACAAGTATTTGCAAATACAATTTTTATTGGTCACACGTCTGAAAGCGACATGACGGTGCATGAGTGACATTGGGTGCACAGCTGTCTGATCTGGGGTCCACTGGATCTAGAATTCATTGAGAGAGGTGTAAGCGGGGTGAAATCCTAACTGGGACCTGTCAAGGCATTTCCTCTTTTGCTTGGAGATCCTAATATAGTCTAAGTAACTTTTTTGTACTCTATTTATTTCTGGTTTGTTTCCTACTTCTTGTGAATTAGTTGAGCTGAAAACTAACTATGGTGAGACTAACAATGGTGAGAAATTCTTTGTGGACAAGTGCGTGTGCGTGTGTCTTTGTGGATGTGAAAGAAAAAATGCTCATACTTTTTCTTTCAAGCAGCTAGCAATTTGAGCTAAATCTGACATTCCAAACCCTTATCCATAGTTTCCGAGTGGGTGTTTTTTTGGGCAACCCGGGAAACTTCCAAATGACAGAATGCTCCGTTGACGGGAAATTCCTTCTACTGAAGAGTAAATTCTGTCTTGGAAGGCACAAGTATTTCTTCTCCTTTTTTTTTTTTTTTTTTTTTGATATTCATACCTGGACTCTGCTTCATCAGCTAAATTCAGGTGGAAGATATCAAATGCTTATAAAAATATTCTAAAGTTATGCCTAACCTTTAAGGGGGAAGGTCTAGAGGTTTCATTAAACATTTATCACTTTTTTGGAGGCAAAGAGACTTTATTTTCCTCTCTTGGGGAATTACCCAGAAGCAATAAAATGCTGTTTTATAACTGAATATCCCAGTTTACATCTCGTGGAACGAAGCAAAATAAACACAAACTCTAAAAATATGGTCATGGCCCATATATTTTAAAAAGTGTTGTCACCATGGCCCAACGCAGCTCAAATACGTTTCTTTCATGTTTAACTGTATGGGCTGGGGAGATTTCCCCCAATATCAGTCTCATTTCCCTATAAAGACTCTGATTTATTCTGTAGTGTTTCTTTAGTAAAAAGGGAGTGGTAATGAAACCCCCCACATTATTTAAAAAGTAAAATGTTACCAGAATCTGAGAATAATTTCTAGGAATGAATTCCCCCTGCCTCCTACCTCACAACTGACTTTTCAAATTTTTCTTCCGTGTTTTTACTTTTCCTTTTTTTTTTCAAGTTTTACTTTTATTTGGAGTTTATTATGCAGCCTTTCTGAACACAGAATTATCTCTCTATATGTTAAAATGTTATGAAACAAATGGTTCTAGTTCTGAGATTTGCCTTGAAACAGTCTGGTAGTGTGAGGCAGCAGAGGTATCCTGGAGAAGGCCTACCTGGAACTGGTTTGATCACAAACTCATTATTTTTGAAGCTGTCCACGAGGCACATGGAGTTTTTTTTTTTTATATTATTATGTTTTGGTATATATTTGAAGTTTTTCTTAAAAGAAAATATTCTCCTCAATCCTCTCCAGGATTCATTTTTTTTTCTCTTTGATGGGACTTTAGTTTGTTGATGTGTCATCCTCTCCTCTAGATTCCCAGTACTTTTCTGGAAAAGACACCATTTTGCTTTTCTGGAAAGGTCACTGTCTCTGACAATGGTATTTCTGGAGTTCTTTCCAAAAAAAATCTCAATACAGTTTTGATCACTCTAGGTGTGGGTGTTATTCCAGCTCTTCAGGTGATGGTCATCTATGTGGGCCTCACTGAGAGCCCAGGTTAATGGGAAAAGAACTGGGTTCTGCTGGATTACAAACTACTTCCCTTTCTGGATGTGTTTTTCCTCCTCTTCTCTCCATTTCTGTTCACTCTTCTTCTTCCCACCCCATCTTTTCCCTCTTTTCTCTCAGGACGAGTCCAACTTTCTTTCTCATGTCTTGTGTGGGCAAGCTGTCCTGTAGCCACTTTTTCAGATTCAAACTGCTCTAGAGTAGGTGGCCAACTGCTGTCAGGTAGCCATCTGTCCTACTCTTAACAAATCTAACACATTGACACAGGTGTCTACACAGAGATCTTGCTTAACATGGGGCAGAGGGAAAGAAGTTGAACTCGGTATGAATCTGGGAATTACAGATGTTCAGGCATAGCTGCTGGGATGTGTTATGGGGAAGGTATTATTGACTAAATTCAGAATGCAGAAAGTCTTTCCACTCCATCAGTCTCCCTAGAACATAATAAAACTTACTATTATTCTCTCTACATAAGGCTAAGATGGATAACAAATAAAATAGATAATAGTATCAGAACTCCAAATGATGATTTCAATAGGTAAGACTGATGACCTAGAGCTAATAATTATAACATTAACAGTTCCAAATTTCTGCGTTTGGGTGAGAATTATCAATTGCAGTCGTGTGACAAAGACCTGGGATTTCCAAAAATTTAGTCGGAGCCAATACTGAAATTCAACTACTCACAAAGCTTTCCATCATGTCAATAGATTTCCACTAACCTAGTTGAAAAAGATAATAGTCCCATATTGTATATTGTAGGCACCACACTTTAAGAAAAATACTAACATATTTGGGAAGTTCCAGAGGGAAGTAAATGAGATGAAGAGGAGTCTGGAAATGGTAAATTACAAGGATTCATGAAAGAAATGGGTATACCTCCTGGAGAGGAATAGAGAATAGATGGAGGCTTCTCTCAGAGGGCCAAGGGTGCAAGGAGAGCCTGATGAGATGCAGGAAACTCACTTCTCCCTGTCTATCCCACTTAAAGCAGGAGAAAAGACATGGGCAGCTATTCAAAGAGTCTCAAGAATAAGTCATGGAAGGTGGATGAGAAGACCAGAACACAAAGTGCTGCTAAACTGGCAATGAGTTTCCAGTGTTCTTTCCTTCCAGTTCTCTTACTCCTCGGTCCGGTCCAGCTAGTGGGTGCAGCTGTGGAAGGGATCATCAGAGTGAGTGACTAAAGTTCCAACTTCCCAGATGGAGGAGCAAAATGGGAAGCCCCAGGAAACAGGAAAGTACTCACAAGAGCACAAAGACAGAAGAGCTGGAGAAAGTAACCCTGCCTGTCAAGTTGTTTTTTTGAATAAATTCTAGGCTTACCCCTGAGCTGCACAGAAATGAATTTGATTCTAATCAGCACAAAAAGGACTTTGAGAATTAAAAATAACAGACTATTGTTCAGGTCCCAGGGTAGCTACTGCATTGTACCTATGCAGGGAACATCCAAATAACACTGTAAAGCCTTGGAAATTGAATTGGCCTCAAAATCACTGACCAAAGATTGAAATGTAAGCCTGAAACTACCTAGGTTTTGATTGGCTCCCAAAACAAAAATGTCAACATTTTCCATAGGATTTAAATAAGACCAAGGATCTCATAATAGTCAAAATGTCTATGACCCAACCCAAAATTGTTGGACACAAGAATAAATAGACGAGTTGGGTGTGGAGGTGTATGCCTGTAATCCCAGTGACTTGGGAGGCTGAGGCAGGAGAATAGCAAGTTTAAAACCAGCCTCAGCAACTTAGTGAGGCCCTCAACCATTTGGCAAGAGCCTGCCTCAAAATAAAAAAAAATCTTAAAAAGGGCTGGGGATGTGGCTCAACTCAGATGGCAAAAGGCAATCAATTGATGGTAGCAAAAGGACATAGATTCTGGAATTATATGACAAAGATATTAGAGAAACTATAAGTAAAATTTTCCAAAAGGCAATTGTGAACATGCTTGAAAAAAAAAAACAAACCAAAAAGCAGAAAGACAGAAATGAAAAATACAAAAACTAAAGTAAAAACTCACTACCTTTTAAATATAGTTTATTTTTATTTAATCTTTATTTACTTATTTAATTTATTATTTTTAATTAATTAATTTAATTTTAATTTTAATTTAGGTTTATATAATTTAATTTTAAGATTACATGATTTATTTTTTCAACAATTGTCTTTTAAATATCTATTTACAAATTCTTTAATATTTAACAATCAAGAGCCAGTCAAAAGGATGCTTACTTATAATCCCAATGATTTAGGAGATTGAGGCAGGAGGACAGCAAGTATGAGGCCAGCATGGGTGATTTAGCAAGACTCTGCCTCAAAATAAAAAACGGGGTTGGGGATGTAAATCAGAGGTAAAGTGCCCCAGCACTCAAATAAATAAATAAGCATATTTAACAATCAGCTCCCATGAACTGGCATGGGTTAGCTTTTCAACACAACCAACATTTACCACGATGCAGTCTGTTGTAATGAATAGCAAAATATCCCTTACTGTAAGACCTAGAGAATTTATATTGAAAAGAGCATTATGGAATATCAACAGAGAGGTGAACATGCATTCTAAACAGATAACTTAAAGTTGGGCAATGTTTGATGGAAACAAACAATTTAGCACCAAGATACTCTGTTTCTTTTGACTACATTTAAATTTCTCTCTTGCTCCATAGCCATCTATAATTTTACACTCACTGTAACTCCAGCCCTTTAATTGTTTCTCCTGTCTTGTCTTCTTTCTATGCCCTTCCCCTATAACTTATTTTTGGGGCACAAAGCAACTCCTTGCTATCAACTTTTTCGTAGACAGTAGCCAAGTTTCAAATCTGGACTTACTAATAAAATTTTTGGAAAAGGCTCTATTTTCTTTCTTTGTTAGCTGAAAGGGAGTTCTGCCATTGCTTTTTCCCATACCTCTTACAATGCATACACTTACACCCTAGAAACTGTCTCTCACAACATCCATACACTTTGCAGCTATTAAATCATCAAGATGTTGGAGACTGTCTTATACGTTTGGCAGGACCAGCCTCTGGGATAACATTAACTATCAGCCCCCTTTGCAATGGTCATATGCATATAATTTGTCCTCATATCTCCATCTGTGTTGACCTTCCTCCCACCACTTAATTGCTAGAGCCCTATACCTTTGTTCAAAAGAGTAGGAACAGCCAAATAGTTAGAGATGATGTGATTTCCCCTTCTTTGTCCTCAGATGGACAATAGATCACACATACGCTATCATCGGGATCCCTGGATCTCATTTGGGAAATGCTACTTTTTATTACTTTAGAATATAGTCTGTTTATGTCCATGAAAAACCATCCCTGAACTACAAGAATTTAACTCAATAGCTAATTTCTCTTAATTTGCACACAGCTGTTTTACCTGTGTTGACAATTTTCCTGAAGAAAAATGTTGCCCCTGGAGGAGTTAAAGCCTCTTCCAACTTTGCCAGCATTTCAGAAATAAATGGTGTGCTAGCGCGAAGCTGCTTTTCAGTGAACCATGGGCTTGCCAAAGCTCAAGTCCTCCCCAACATCATGGATGCTAAAGTGAACTTTTACAAGTGGTGCCTGAGGCTGCGGGGGAAAACAAACAGAGGAGGCAACTGGTTTGAAAAACTACAATCATGTCTATCCCCATTTGGAAATCCACATTTTTAACTTAAAATGGTTGAAATTCTTCATTAAGTTCAAAGTTGAAGCTGACCACTCTGAGACGTCATCTCCATTCCTTTATGGGCACTTTCAACTTGTAATTTGAACTGTGGCAAATTGGTTTTAAGGCAGATTTGTTAACCCACTTACGGATGGCTGGAGTTAGCCTGTTGGTTTGCTTATGCAGGATGCGAACTGCCTGTATATAACGGGGGCATGATTCACAATCACTGTCACTTGATATTATGCTGCTTCTTCATTCTATAAATAGTAACACAGATGATCCCCAATGTATGATGATCCGACTTTTTTTACCCCACTTTCCAATGATGCAATAGTGATAGTATTCAGTAGAAACCATACTTTGAATTTTGAATTCGGATCAGTTTCTTTCACTAAAGATAGGTTGTCTGATTCTCTGTAGTGGTAGTAAGTCACAGCTCCCAGTCACACAGTCGTAAGGGGAAAGAAGTAATGCTCTATGGTTTACAGTGTTGCCAATTTAGGATTTTTTGTAAGTTAGGAGTGTTAAATATATTTTCCTTTTTTTTTCCTCCACATTTTTTAAATTAGTGCTTTATAGCCGTACATAATGATGATTTGTTTTTACCTATTTATACATGCACACAGTGTAACAATATAATCTTGTGTTTTCAACTTATATTTTCACCTGAAGATATGCTTTTCAGGATGTAACCCATTGTAGGTCAAGGAGCATATACTATCTTCCTCTGTATTCTAGAATTTTTGGAATAGAATTATTAAAATAATTAGTAGACCTATTTACCTTTTTTTATACCAATTCTAAATTTGTGGTCTTATTAGTAGGATGAATACATTCAAGTTGAGTATTATTCACCTTTGCATCTTTAACTACTTTGCATCTTTAACTCCAACAGAGCTTATGGGGAAAACAGGTCAGCTAATCAGTGTTAATGAATGAATGGGTGAGGGGTGCTGATGGGGAGCTATAGGAACTACAAGGTCAACATTTTCTTCCCGTCAGTCACAGGCTCATTGCTATTAGGTTACAACTAATATTTTCAGGGGAAAACTAATCAGCTTAGAATTGAAATTTCTCTTTCCCCACCCAACCCCAGAAAATGATTTGAGGTTTATTCTAATTTAGACCCATTCTTTTGGCTCTGATGCAAGAAAAGTAGAATTAGCTTTCCAAGTGGGAGTTTGGGGGCTGCTATCTTTCTCTACATTTTAAAATCCTCAAAATCAACCTGGGTAATAAGATATCCAAAAGAGAAAAAAATTGGTTTTGGAGGGGGTGGTGAAAAAAATCTTCGTTTAAAAATATATGTCACAGATAGATATACACTGTGTCCATAGTTTTAGAAATTCAAGGTGAATTAATAAGGAAAAAATGTCTAAGCAGGGCTCCTGAAGAATGATAATGAATAAACATTGAGAAACACTCTAGGGTAGAAATAAAAGATATATCAATTATTCTTATTATTTGCCAGTCTTAATGGATAAAATGTAGCTACTTTAGCTTCAGTGTTGCTCATAATTTATATTTTCATATCATACCTATGTTATATTGTAATATTATCTGTATAAATAAAGTATACTCTTAGTACAATGAACAAAATCAATATAACCTTTTTTAAAAAGAAAGAATGGTTTAGAAATGAGGTGTCCCCCAGATTTTATCTATTGGACAATGCAAGAAAGTTTAGAGGTGAATCAGTGCACTAATCCCCTTGAGTGGATTAACTGGGAGGTAACCCTATGCAGGTAGGGTGTGGCTGGAGGAGGTAGGTTACTGTAGGCATGCCTTTGGGGTCTAAATTTTGTACCTAATGATCAGAGTCTCTGTGTTTCCTGATTGTTATGTCCTGAACTGCTTCTCTCCACCACACTCTTTCGCCCCTGAGGTTCTGCCTCACCTCAGGCTGAGAGCAACGAAGTTGGCCATTTATGAACTAAGACCCTGAAATTGTGAGCTCCCAAATCAACTTTTCCTCCTAAAATTATTCCTGTCAGGTCTTTTGGTCACAGCAGTTGAAAAAGCTGACTAAAACCAAAGGCAAATCCTAGGCCATTTTATTTTAGGCAATATTGGACCAACACAATGATCCCTATCTCAGCTGGGCTCAGTTAGAAACCAAGTTATCTTTATCATACAAATATCATGCAGAAATATATTATTAAAACTTCAGTATGCATTCAATTTCTGCTATTTTGTTGAATAAAAAGCTACAGAAAATCGCTTTCATGCATAAAGAATTATACCCCCTTTTAATCTGTAATACCAGCATTGATCCATAAGTAGTTTTATTTTTCATGAAGAATTGTCTGGGCTGGGCCTAAGAAAAATAGAAATTTCTATTAAAAAGAAAACATAAATCTGAGCTGTATATTTCAAACAAAGAAGATAGCATGTTCCAAAGTAAATGAAAGAGAGTTTATCTTACTCTTCTCAGTGAGGGAAGATTTGAAGCTAGCTCATTCTGATTTCAAAGTCAGGAACAGATTGGTGAAATAGTGATAGATTCACTGTATATTTTATAGTAGCATGGAATTTAAAAAATAGGAACGCCTACAATATTATTTCATCCAAAGCATAATAAACACAGAGAATAAGGTCACTGGAGTCGATGATTTAAACAAATTCCGTAGTTCAAGAGGCACCTAACATTGAGAGGAAAATGGTATCCATCTGCCTAGCATTTTAAACACACTCTTCCTTCACGATTAACATGAAGATAAACCAAATAAGGCCAGCTTTGCATTTTTCTTCTGGGTCAAAGGAAGTCACTGAGATATAATTTCATGTCCTACTTTGAAACTTGGGGACTTGGTGTTATCATGACTTAGGCCATGTTTTTAATGGATTATGCTGGGAAAGAAAAGTGGCTGTAGTGCTCAGCCCACTTAATGCCTTCGGAAAGTAACGTGATAGCTTCTCAAGCCGCAGGTGAAGTCCAAAGGGCAGAGTGCTGACCACAAAGTTGGGGCTGGAGTGCGCGGTTTCAGGGTGTCCTTCACATCCAACATCCAGGTAGGTAGAGCAGACACTGAATCAGGTTAAGTGAATAGATCAGATTGTGAGCATCTCTTTATGCAAGAACTGTGATCTTTTTCATCAGAAGGGACATCCTAAAAGAGAGAAAGATTCTAAATTGATGTGTAGGGACTAACTTCACTTTCTTCAACATTATACCAGAGTCATTCAAGAGGGCTGCAGACTTTGGTGAACACCTTTAAACTTGCCTCAGATTCTATTCTTCAGAAGTGTTTCTGTGCTTTTTCCCCTCCAGATGATTCTCCCAACAGGATTTTGCAGACTATAGTATTTGGCGGAAGGGTAGTGGGGTACTGAGGATTGAAATCAGGGGCACTCACCCACTGAGCCACATCCCCAGCCTTATTTTGTATTTTATTTAGGGACAGAGTCTCACTGAGTTGCTTTTGCTTTTGCTGAGGCTGGATTTGAACTCACAAATCTCCTGTTTCAGCCTCCTGAGCTGCTGTGATTACATGCATGCACCACAGTGCCCGGTTATGCCACTGTGCTCTGCTATAGTATCTTTTAGACTTATTTCCTTGTCAATCAACAGGATACAGAGGTAGCCTTCATATATGAAAAAGTAAAAAAGGGCTTGGTACACAGTAGGTGCTCAATAAGTAGTAATGTGCAGGCTCCACTGAAACCAAAGGTGGGTATGTAAATATAGACCTGAGTCAATATGATTTGGTTGATTGTTCCAGAAAAACTTTGCCCAAGGAAGATAAGGCTATAAGTCAAAGTTTTACTCTTTGCCTAAGGAAATTCCTACAATCAACTTATTAGAGCAAATAGTCTACTCACCTGGGCAAACAACTAGCTTATTAGAACAACAGTATACTTACCAAGACTCTCTTCAAGCAGTCATTTTGCTAAATCTACAGATACTAAATGACCAATTCCTACCAGTTTCTTGCCTTGAAAGACCTGCCTAACCTCAGCCCACCTCTTACTTTGCCCTTCTGAGACTTTGCTGAGATTCTGTCATGGTGGTATTTACTTATTTACTTGCGGTAAGCTCAAATATACTTAATTTTGCCTGTTTAACATTAATTGACCCATATATTTTGGAGCATTCAACAGTCATCATATGATGGGTTTTAATTCCTTTATTTTTACTTCATTTGTGTGGGGGTATATCAACAGTCTTTCCACTGTTCAGGCTTTGGGATACTCTGGTATTAAGTTGGGTTTCTTTCTTTCTTTATTCCTTTCAGTCTTTCTAAAGGAAGGAGCGGGGATATAGCTTAGTGGTAGAACACTTGCCTCGCATGTGCAAGGCCCTGTGTTCAATCTCTAGACTCCTCTCTCCCCAAAGAGGAAAGTCTACAATTTCATCTTTTTTATTAATATTTTTTCCTTGCATCTAGAATAAATTTCATTTTTCTTTTGGTTTGAAATGTTTGTCCCTTTTATTCAGTTTTGGAAAATAGCTTTTTAGCTGGGGATATAGTTCAGTGGTAGAATTCATGTTTGAGACCTTAAGTTCGAGTATCAGAACTGAAAATTTTTTTTTAATCTTTTATTTTAATTTTTAGCAGTGCTGGGGAATCAAACCCTGAGAATTGTGCGTGCTAGGCAGGCACCCTACCACTGAGCTATACATACCCCTAGCACTATTTTTTCAATTGATACATTATAATTGTCTATATTTTTGAGGTAGAGATGATGCTATACATATATATGTACATATATATACACACAAGTGCAACATTAATGATTAAATCAAGCCAATTAACATATCTTTCACCCGTTTGACATATATTCTTAGCAATTTTGAAATATATAATGCATTATTATGAACTATAACCATCAAGTAATGCAATAGATCTCAAAAAAACTTATTCCTCCTTCCTAAGTGAAATTTTGTATGCTTTGACTAATAACTAATAACTTTCCAATCCTCCTCACCCTCTCCCACTCCTGGTCAACACCATTCTGCTCTCCACATCTATGAGTTTGACTTTTTGGGATTCCATTCATAAGCAAGACCATGTAGTATTTCTCCTTCTTTTTTAAATTTTTTTTTTTACTAGTTGCTCAAAACATTACAATGATTTTGACATATCATACATTTGATTCAAGTGGGGTATGAATTCTTTTTTTTCCACGTGTACATATTGCAGTATCACATTGGTTTTACAGCCACGTTTATACATACAGCCATATTAGTGTGTGTCTGGCTTATTTCACTTAGCTTAATGTCCCTGGGGTTCAGTCATGTTGCTGAAAATGATAGAATTTCGTTTTTTTTTTCTTTTTCAGAGAATGAATAGTATCTCAGCATGGACATATGCCACAGTTTCTTTATCTTTTCACTCATCATGGACTATTAGTTTGATTCCTTCTCTTGGTTACTGTGACTAGAGCTGCTGTGAAATTGAGGGTAAGATATCCTTTCAGTATATTGATTTCAGATCCCTTGGATGCACACCCCGAAGGGACATTGCTGAACCACTTGGGAGTTCTAGCTTTAGGTTTTTGAGAAACCTCTAAGCTGTTCTCCATAATAGCTATCCTACTGTACGTCCTCACCAATAGTGGATGTGATCCCTTTTTCCCACTTCCTCACCAGGTAAGTTGGGTTTCTGACAGAACAGCACAACCGATGACATTGCATTACCCATTACATGACCCCGAGAGAATGCATTTTGGTATTGTCTAAAAGCCTCAGGGAACATCTCTAAATGCCTTTTTTGAGTTCTGGGGACAACCTAGTTTAAAATCAGGAAGCAGTTAGAGCTGGATATTCTTCTCAGATGACCAAGATGGAAGCAGAGTTCACAAGTGACACACTCCATGTCATGGATTACGTTGAGGTGGGCCACTTGCTTTACCCCTAGGGTCTACCTGGGTTGGTTAGAAGGGCAGCTAATTCTTTGACTCCTTTGTTGGACTTGGGCTGAATCCTCCTGTTAGCTGTCAGCCTGCTTTCATACAAACATGATTCCTCAAGCTGAGTTTTCCATAAAACAGAATATTAAATCAGCCAAATTATCTCCATCTGGATTTTGGCAACAGCATACTCTTTAGGTTAGGAGAGGAAAGCAAACCTGTCTCTTATCTTTCCCCAAAACCTGTAAAGCAGGCATTTTAAAAAATATATGTAAATTCATAGGTTGTTGCTTCTATTTTCATACAACATAGTCAAGTAGGATTTTAAATTGAAGTTCTGTAGAGATTGTAGTGTAAGTATAGTCCTTCTTAATGTGGGTGTCAGATATCTACAGGCCAGATTTAGCAAATCAAATTAGAGGAAGCATAGGTAAATTTTGAATTTTAGGTTTTAAGTATAAGTATGGCCCAAATATTACATGGGACATACTTACACTAAAAAGTTATTTGTTGTTTATCTGAAATTTAAATTTAACTGCTTGTTCCATATTTTATCTGGCAATCCTCCTCAGGGTTCAGAAAATTGTGCTTGATCTAAAGCCAGGTTTCCTAGCTTGTAGTTCTAGAGTCTTTTGAGCATGCAAAAAGCTTGCTTATGCCTCTTAAATTGATTTATTAAGTTACCTGTGTGGTATGGAGCAATATCTGATTAGTGAGAAATGACAAAAAAGGTATTGTCACGCAGAAGCAGAAGTTTACTGTGGGAACAAAAAAAACCTGTCAAGGATTAAATTGGGTCTTTGGCATTTAGGCTGCAGGGAGGGAATGGAGAAGTGCCTAGCACAGATCTTCAGTACAGTGGTTGAAAATAATCTTGAGCTGTCACAACTTGGTTTAGAAGTGTGTCTTTCTGTCATTCTTTGCCAGGCTCAAGCCCTGTGAAACGCAGTCAGGGAGTCTAGTCATGACACCATGCTGATTGTGGCCAGATGTTAATCTTGCTGTTTGCTGTATTTTATTGCTGTTATATTATCTCTAAACTGCTGAACAATGACATGTAATGAAACTCCTAATATACAGTAGTCACAGTCCTCAAGTTACAAGGTCTGGGAAGCCCATGTTCACTGTGAAGTTATTTTTCCATACTTTCCACACTTCCCTGAAATCCACTCATTTGCCTTGCTATCTTATAACTATGAGCCCTGCATTCACACCCTAAACAAGTGGGGAAAGAGCCTTCTGAAGAAAATATGTTGATGTAGTTATTGTTTTCATTATCGGACATCATGTTCCTATTACTATGGGAAAGAGCCCCTTTCCTTTAGAAAAGAGAAATTTCCTGAGGCTGGTATGTGGAAACTCACCAAATACAACAGCACCCTCCACTGTCCGGTTGAGGGAATGTGATATTTTGTGCATGGAGAAGAAGGGATTCTCCATGGGTCTAAGGAGGTCGTTTTCATTAAAGGCAAATTCCCTTGCTGTTGGAACCACAGGCGTTAGGTTAACAGAACATAAGTGGTTGAAACTAAGCCATTAATTTTTTTTTAGTTATAGATAGATACATGCCTTTATTTTATTTATTTATTTTATGCAGTGCTGAGGATGAAACCCAGTGCCTCACACATGCTAGGCAAGCGCTCTGCCACTGAGCTACAACCCCAGCCCCTGGAGCCATTTTTTTAAATTAGCAAAATTGATATAAAGAAGTGTCCATTGGGCTGGGGATGTGACTCAAGCGGTAGCGCGCTGGCCTGGCATGCATGCGGCACAGGTTCGATCCTCAGCACCACATACAAACAAAGATGTTGTGCCTGCCGAAAACTAAAAAATAAATATTAAAAATTCTCTCTCTCTCTCTCTCTCTCTCTCTCTCTCTCTTAAAAAAAAAGAAATGTCCATTGATTCTGAATGGGATCTAATAAGGAACTATAAATCTCCAGTGAGTTTCACTATGAGGTCGTTGCAAAGCTGGAAGGCCCTTTACCTTGATTATATTTTCCTTCTCCTTTATGTTGGAATAGATTCTGACACTCCAAAGTTCATTAAAATCAGACACAGTTCTCAAGAGTTGAGAGGGGAAGCTGGATTTGGGTGCTGACCCTGGAACTGCAGGCTTTGCGAATTTCAGTTTGGTTCAGAGTTTGATCCAGCAGCACCAGAGTGTCAGTTGCTTCTATGGGCAAAAGTTCATTAAAATCAGACACAGTTCTCAAGAGTTGAGAGGGGAAGCTGGATTTGGGTGCTGACCCTGGAACTGCAGGCTTTGCGAATTTCAGTTTGGTTCAGAGTTTGATCCAGCAGCACCAGAGTGTCAGTTGCTTCTATGGGCGGTCCACCTAAAAGGGCGAAAGTGGCTGTTTACTTTAGAGTGAAAGCAGTTTGTGAGCAGTGCCTTCTGTCCAGGGTGACCACTGGTTGGTCCCAACTCTCATCTTATTCTAGAATTTTCCTTGGAGCACAGAACCTGCTATTACAGGTACAAGGATATTGAAAAACCTTCATTTTACACTTCATGAGTCCTGAGTGACTTGTCCAAAGTCACTGAGTCATCACTCTCTTCCTTCTTTCTTTCTGTATTTTTTTTTTCTCGTGATCTGGGAGACTGAACCCAGGGCCTGGTACATGCTAGGGAAGCACTCTACCACTGAGCTGCACCTCCAGCCCAAAGTCACTGAGTCATCTCTATATAAATATTTTCTTTCAACTAGCTGCAATGCTGCTAATAACTTATTCTGATTTTAACCTTCTCAATGTTGGTGGCAAAATGAATTTTCAAGGAGATTTTCCATAAAGGACCCATTATCATGGAGGAACTTGAGGTGTGGGGTACTCAGCCCCCTGGTGAAAGTGATTGAAACACTTTGTTTTATTGCTTTTGAGTCTGTTTTATTCATGGAAATCTATGAAGTCACACCCCAAAGAGATGAGCAGTTAGTTTTGGTCTGTTGATAAATTATTCTTCCATAACACTGGTATGTGAAGCAGAAGGTAAAGCATTATCCACGAGGCAGGTCTAGCACAAGACAGGAATTCTTTACGGGCTCATATCGACACTCTCGAATCAGCTTGACGTCATGGATAAATTCACATGTTTAACAACATGGAACAGCATTTTAGTATGATTGAGAAAAAAGAGAAACTAATAGTATCTCACTTTATTTTTCTTTCATAGACCAAATCTCTAAATTTAATTCTTCAAAGTCATCTTAGATTTATAACATTGAAAAGCAACAGGAATTAAAAGCAAAGCAAAACAAAATGACAAACTTGAGTCGACTCTTCTTTTAAACATTCTTTAAACTTCTTACTAATTTGGACCACACCGTCAAACATTTCTTATAAATAAATTGTGGTCAACAGACTTAAAGAAACCAATTGTTTGTGGATGGTAGGCTCTTAGAAATTTAGTTTGGAAACCTCTTGAGAAAACAGTTGCCACACCATCCTCCTTCACCCACACCATCAGGTTTACTTTGTCACCACTGTTACTGTGAAAGGTAGCTGAGGGGCGATTTAGCCTCTGGTTTTCTAAAAGGTGCCGCGTAGACTTCTTCTGTGACCAATTTCCATAAAGTTCGTTTTAGCAGTTCAAACTTTATTAAGACTCTTGACAAAAACAGCTGCTAGAATTGCAAAGGAATGTAATAAAAAAACATAGAGTCAGAAACAAGCAGAGTCTATAAAAGCAATATCCACAGTGGCCAAGCCCCCTTGGGGGCGCAAACTGATCCCAGAATCTGTCCATACCACACAGACCCCCAAAAGGGCAGACAGCGGGACACCAGCCTGGCCCAAGCTCTGTGCTTGAGGCTGCCTCCCATCGCCGGCTGATAACTGAGTTAAGGTCCAGGCACGAAGCCAAATAAAGACGAGCAGGGAAGGCATGCTGGTTTGAAAGAGTGAGGAAGCACTGAAGCTAGTTCATTTTATGCTGGTTTTATTATGTAGTAAAAAATAATAAAAAAAAAATCTCCAACACATACTCATTTACTAAAAGAAAACAATAAATGTTCAGTTGATCGTAGTTTCCATATTAGCACACAGGGGCACAAACTGAAGTGAGCCAAAGACTCTGAGATACATTTGGAAATCTTGGTGGAAATTTTCAGGTTTGAATATGAAGATGTAGTAGGGATTAGATTAGGGTTGACAATCCATTATTATTCCTCTTCTCTGATTTTTTAGGGGGGGGGGGCTCTTTGATATATATATATATTTCATATCCTATTGAAAAGACCTCTGGGCATTTCAGGGAAAAAGCAGGAACACAATCACCGGTGTCGCTTTCCACATACAAATGTAATATTCGGAAAAATGGAAACTTAGAAAATATGGTTTCTTTTTGTGGTTTTTGACTGAAATCACAAATGAGGCAATTTGCAGAGGCTGGTGTGATCATAGAGGCAACGGAATCCAGAGTCAGTTCTCTCCCTCCCACTTCTCCCCACTTATCACACACACAGGCAGAGTGAAGGAGAGGGCCCTTTTTTGGGAGACCATCTCATTAGAGTCCAGTCTCCAAGGCAATATGAAGGAAGGCACAGAATGAAGACTGATCTGTGGTTAATCATGGTGAATATATATATGTGTATGTCTATATATATATATTCAACAAACATGGCTGGATTTTGAGCAGGAAGAGGAGTGAAGGGAAGGGGAGGCCCCACTTAGCTCAAGCTTAGAAGGCAGACTCCTTCTTGGGGCCTTCTGGCTTCTCCCCACTCAGCTTCCCCTACTCAAGGAAAACCAAATTATCCATTGGCAGAAGTGTCTGCTGTCCCCCTAGTTGCTCATTTTGTTCAAGGACAATTGAATGGACTCATTTGTCCAAATTCACCAAGGAGAAGGGTTGGCCACAAACTGGGTCTTACACATGAGCAGACAGAAAGAGCCCTTCTCCCCACTTCCCCAGATACCGGGAGACATAAGGACACAAACTGAATGAAAAATCTACTGAGTTGCCATCTGTAGGATGGAGCACGGGTCAACTTTGGCTGACTCAGCAGGTGGGGAAGTGGCTGCGTAGCTTTGGTGGTGACTAGAAATAGCCCTGTTGGGGCCACGGCCACATGGCTAACCCTGGACACTGGTGGTTTCGCCACCTAAGCAGTCACATCCTTGGTGGACATCAGCCTGGATGGTGTGTTTGGGTTATAGATTAAAAACTTTTTTCGGCTTTATTGAGATATAATTCACATTCCATTCAATTAATCTATTTCAAGTGTATAATTATATGCATATTAACATAATGTATTATTAATTTAAATTGTGGTAAAAATATGTGTAACAAAATATGCCATTTTATCCATTTTTAAGTATACAATTTGTATTAATTTCATTCACAATACTATACAATCATCTATTTCTAATACTTTTTCATCAGCCTAAAGAGAAACTCAGCTTGATGGTTACTAAGCAGTATTTCATATTTCCTCTTTCCTAGCTTGCTGGTAAGCTCTAATCTACTTCCCTTATCTATGAATTTTGTTAATTCTAGATATTTCATGTAAGTAGAATATATAATATCTCTGTGTGTAAGTGTGTGTGTGTGTGTGTGTGTGTGTGTGTGTGTGTGAGTGTGTGTGACTTATTTTACTTAGCATAATGTTTTCAAGGTTCAGCCATGTTGAAGCATGGGTCAAGATTGAATTCCTCTTAATGACTGAGTAGTATTCAGTTATACACATGTATCATATTTTGTTTACCCATTCATTTTTTTGTTAATGGAGAATTTGGTTGTTTCTAATTTTAGGCATTTGTGATTCATGCTTCTATGAACATTGGTGTATAAATATCTGTTGCAATCCTTGCTTTCAATTCTTTTGAGCAAATACTTAAGAGTGGAATTGCTAGGTTATATGATAATTTAGTTTAGCTTTTTTTTTTTTTTTTGTACTGAGCATTGAGTCCAGGGGTGCTTAACCACAGACCCACATCTCCAGTCCTTTTCAATATTTTATTTTTTGAGACAGGGTCTCACTAAGTTGCTGAGGGCCTCAATGAGTTGCTGAGGCTGACTTTGAACTTGCAATCTTCCTGCCTCAGCCTCCTGTGCTGCTGGGATTACAGGTGTACGCCACTGTGCCTGGCTGGTAATGTAGTCTTTTGAGGCACTGCCATCCTGTTTTCCTTGGCAGAGGTACCAATTAAATTCTCATCAGCAAGGTATGAGAGTTCTAATCTCTCCACATCCTCACCGATGCATATTTTCCATGTTTTTTTTTCTTTTAAATTGTCAATATAGCCATTTTAATGAGTGTCAAGCTTCTTGCCGTTTTGATTTGAATTTCCCTAGTGACCATTGCTGATGGGCATCATTTCATGTGCTTAGTGGACATTTGTAAACCTGCTCTGGAGAAATATCTATTCAAATTCTTTGCTCATTTTAAAATTAGATTGTTTTGTTGTTGTTGTTGTTGAGTTATAGCAGTTCTTTGGATATTCTGGACATTAAACATTTATAAAATTTAGAAATATTTGCTTTCATCCTCTGGGTGATCTTTTTTATTTCCTGAAAATGTCATTTGATGATTCTCAACTTTTTCAAAGCAGGTAAATGTTTTTTCTCTGTGCCCCCCCACCCCCCAGCTCCCTGCTTTCTTGTTGTCTTTCTTCTCTATGGAGACACAGTCTCATGGCTATGGGAGGGAAGGGACTTTAATGTTCCTGGACACCAAGGGGGACCTTCTCAATCTGTTTTTCTCAGAGGCCCTTCTTTCCTGAGGGCATCGCCCTGTAGAATATAAAATTCCTCATGGTGAATTAATCATTTCCCATCTACAGAGGCGACTTTTCAAAGTAAATATTCCAGTCATCTCCTCACTCCTGGGCAAAGTCCTAAGCCCGGCGCGGCCACATCTGCTCCCAGTATCCCGTGTGTCAGGGTGCTTGCATTCCAGGGCAGAGATGCCACCGTGCAGTCACAGAGCTACACTGCGTCTCAGGCCCACATTTCTCTACTTCTTCATCGTGGGGAAGAGATGTGCATGAATGTTTCAAATTAAGTCAGGGTGTGGGAACCTGGTCCTGCAATAAAATGACAGGAACCTCAAAGCTGGGGTCATTGCAAAGGATGCCGCTCATGTTTTCCATCTGAGTCCAAGGCTGAACTTGGCATTCTGCAGAGAGTAGTCAAGTTTTATTAAAAGGGTCAGGGCCACTCAACTCCCTGAGTCCCTTCTCAGCTTCATTTGTGCCCACACCTGCCACCAGCCCTCCCTCTTCACCAGTCGTCCTCAATTGATAGGTCCTAAGGACAGCAAGAATGAATTCATTTTCTTAAGACTGTGCCAGTGAAACTCAGCCAAACTTACTGTTTTTTTTAATTTTTATTATGGAAAATTCTAAGCACATGCGAAAGAAAACTTCTAAGTACTCATCAGCCAACTCTGACAATTATCCATGCATGGCCAATCTTGTTTCCATGCTTACCCTCCACCCCTACTCTCTCCTGACCAGTTACCATTTTGAAGCGAATCCCAGGCCTCATATAATTTTATTTATAAAGGATTCAGATTATATCTCTAAATAAGGACTCATAAAGATGTGGATCCAATATAGCATGTCGACAGTATTAGCAGTGATTCCTTATTATCATCTCCATATCCAGTCATGACTCATATTTACAATTGCATCAATGTCTTTAATTATTACACTGTTGGTTTGTTGGAATCATGGAATCATGGAGGTATACATGTTGTGCTCGGTCAATATGTTTCTTTTAATCTACAACTACATTTAAATTAACCAAATCTGGTTCTCGGGAGAGGGAGTGGCTGTACTAATATTCAAAGAGATGGACCTTATAGCGATGGAGGCCTCTCAAGATGGTCTTTGGGAAATGTCTGCAGACCATGGTTCTCAGAGGACATGAAGATTGGGGGAGTTGGGGAAAGGCTGAATGAGACTCACTTTGCGGCATTTGCAATTTTTACAATGTGAACATATTCTTACATTATTTGTGAAATACAAAGATAAATTTTAAAATAAAGAAAAAAAACTGGGCGTGGTGGTACAGGCCTGTCATTCCAGCTACTTGGGAGGCTGAGATAGGAGGTTTGCAAGTTTGAAGCCAGACCCTGTCTCAAAATAAATGAAAAATATAAACAAAATGAAAATTTAAAAAAAAAATAAAGATAGTGAATGATACAGTTTGACATGCATTAGATACATGTGTGGATTGGAAAACAGGAATGTAAGTGCAATACAGTAAGAAAAAGCAAGAGTCCCTAGCGAGAAAAGGAGCAGAGGTTCCCTCCATGAGCCTCCTCCTCTCTTCTTTGGGATAGGGCAACAGCAGTGGGGAGGACCTGGATATTCCTTTGTCCTTGAGCATGAAACCCTCTCTTCTTTTGCCACACATGTGGATGTACCATTTCCTGCTCTTAGCTTTTGATCCTCTTTTTACCTTGCCATGTATCTAGGATCTGTCCACCTGTTGCTCATCAGAGCTTGGACGCAGTTGAGTCCATTACAGGCTCGAAGGTGGGTCATGTTGAACTTCCCTATTTTTCTTGAGTGAATATTTATTGCCCTGAAGGTCTTTCTACTTAGTTAGTTGTCTATTTATCTTCACTCCTCATCTTAACCTTTTTAATTCTATGGGCATTCTTATATTTACTTAACCAGTTGCCTTTTTCTTATATTTGATATTTATTGAATAAATGCATGAAGTAGTGAATGACCTACAGTTTTATTTTGCTGAATAGAATTTTTGTATTGTACAGATGATCTCTAATCTTCTATTTAAATTTGTGCTTATTTCTTTCCCCCCCCCCCCTGTTTTTGGGTTATTTTATGTCAGGAGGAGTAATTTTAGATTTTTAAGAAATATAAACTATGTTAAGAGCAGTTTTAGGTTCATGACAAAATTGAGCAGAAAGTACAGAGAGTTTCCTTGACCTATGCATGGCGGTTGGCATCCAGACCAGAGCAGTTCATTTGTTACTACTGATGAATCTGTATTGACACATAGTTACCACCCAGGGTTCAAGGTTTACATTAGGGGTTGACAGTCTGTGGATTTGGACAATGTATAAGGGCATGTATTCTCCATCATAGTAGCACAGAGTGGTTTTATTACTCCCCGAATACTGTGCCTATTCCTCCTTCCCATCCATTTAACCTCTGCCATTGGCTCCTCGGGTTTTGGCTTTTAATTCTCCTGCTAGTTTCTGGCATCTTTCATATTTTTTAGACCACTGGGGCCTGTGAGTTTCCAATTTTAGACCCTTGAGACTTTCTGGTCCTGAGGTCCTGTTGTCCTTTAGGTAGCCTCCCTCCAAGTGTACCCCCTTTTCTTTGCCTCATTGACCACTGTTGTAAGCTAATTTATTCATGGAAATGAAGGACTCACAAAGTAAAACACGCCAACTGAGTTGGGGCAGAGAAGAGAAATGCAGAAGTGCATGGTGATATTATGATAAAGGCATTTTAATTGTTCAAAGAGATTATTTTCCCCCGAGACTAGGAACAAAGGTTGTAGACTTTAAATTGATGGGTAGTACTCTGTTGCAACTTCTCTAGTTAAGTCACCTCGTAGGCACAAGTACAGAGGAATAATAATTAGTTAATTGAAATATGTGCATATATAAAATTACCAGTCTAAAAAATTAGTAAAACATGAAGATCTCTCTTTCTCATACAAATGAAGACTGAAAGGTTGTGTTGTCTTGGCCAAGGACCCAGTTGCAAAAGTCAAGGGTAATTCAACCTCTTATAATTCCCAGTTTCAAGCTGTGATGATGGATGTCTATGACACTTGTTTTATTTTGGCATAGATGGTTAAACTAAGCACAAATGTTTGATTATAACAGTGTATTCAGCAGGCCTAGAAGTGTGAGGCACATTCACTATTTCAGACTTAATGTTTGTAGTGATTCCAGCCAGGGAGGGAGGGAGGGAAGAAGGGGGAGAGACAGAAGGAGAAGGGGGGAGAAGAAAAGGAAAAATTTCCTGGCATAAATTGTTCATGGACAGGCGATTTTCATTAAAGCACAGCTTGGATCAACTTGGGAAAGCTTGATAAATCCCTGATAAGGTGCCAGATGTTCTAATGAACTTTCTCGGGGGTTTCGCCATTTCAAGTCGATTGTGTTTTGCCCAAGGGCCAAAGATTGGGATGGTCCCAGCATCTGATATTGATTCTTCAAAGAATCTCCCCCAACCCCCATTGCCCCTGGACACTGAGTGCCCGCTGGAGAGGCTGCAAATTGGATCAGCCTGATAGGAACTGTAGTCAAGCCTGGAAGCAATATTCTGGCTCACTTTTCCAGGAACAGTATCCCCAAAAAAGGATTCTCAGGGTCTTTTTACCGCTTCCCAGTGATGGGTATGTTTTTTATACAGTGTGCAGATTGCCTTCTAAAATCCCCATATATTTTTAAGTCTGCTTCTTGGAGACTTGAGCAATGAGAAGAGTCACTGAGAAACTATTTATCAACAATTAGCGATTGATCTCCCAGGCTCTAGGGATTTAGAGATGGATAAAGCAAGGCATGTCTCCTTGAAGAGTTCACCAGTCTATGGGGTGAGACATATGTAAACTGGCAAAGCCCAAGACATGCCAGAAACAGGAGGAGCACAACACCCTCAGCCTGAAGCTCCTGCCATCAGGTCTCATGTCTTTTGACACCTAGCCTTCCTTTTTCTTTTCATTTTGAGTGCATGGGCTACTAGATCTGCTTAACTCATTTCACCAAAGAAAGATTTGTCATTGTTTGTCCTTATATGATTGCCTGATATTTTGTGGAATTGACAACAGGGAAGAAGGAAAAGGACTTGGATAAGATAACTGGTTTCCAGCCATTTAAGCAATGAAAGGATTTTTAAGATGAGGGACCTGTGTGCCTCCACTGGAAAGTACCCTTATGGTAGGTTCTGTTGTCCTCTTGTCTGGCATATCTCATTTGGGAAAGGTGCAAAGTATAAGACCAAAGAAATGCTATGGTCTTATCCAAAGAGTCTCAATTCTCATCACTGAGTTTAAAGATATTTTACTTCAAATAAAGGTATGTGTTGAGTTTAAAAAATTACATCAACCTTCATTCAATGTTAACTACAGAAAGACAGATACACATCAAAATCAGTTGGTCTAGTCTATCACACTGTTTTTTTTTCTTCTTCTTCTTTTTTTTTTTTTGGTACCAAGGATTGAACCCAGGGGTACTCAATCACTGAGCCACCTCCTCAGCCTATTTTTATTTCTTATTTTGAAATAAGCTCTCACTAAGTTGTTCAGGGCATCACTAATATGCTGAGGCTGGCTTTGAACTTCTGATCCTCCTGCCTCAGCCTCTGCAGCCACTGGGATTACAGGTGTATGCCACAGCACCTGACTACCACACTGTTCTTAATGCTACATTGACATTGCATTCTATTTATGCAGTAATAAACCATCAGATCTGGAAGGAAGTTTAGCCCCGGGGTTGCAAATCATTTTTATTAAAAAAAGTCCACAACAGTTGCCTGGTAGTTGCCACCTGGAGCCTGGGTTGAGGATTCTGAGTTCGGGTTGGATCTCAGGGACACAATTAATTAGTAATGTCAGCTGTGAACAGATGACAGGCCTCCTATTTGCCAATTTCCTTTTCTTATTGATAAGAAAACAGATCATTGAAATTCAATGTCTTCCAGAAAGTCCCTGTGAGAGCCAGATGAGCAGAGGAGCAGATGCTAGAAATGGGCGGCTGAGTCAACCCAAGGGAGCAGCTGTCAGCACAGGTACACACTCTGATCACCCTGACCATGCAGTGGCACGCTGTGGGCTTGAAGAGAGGTGGCACGGCTCTGACTATATTGTCCACTGGGAGCATTTTCTTGGAGGTGGGTGGGTAGGGGAGAGCAGGACGTGACTGAGCAGAGAGCAAGGGGGAGGGATGTGCTCTGGCACACGGGAGGAGCATTCCTTGCACCAGTGGCCGGTGATTAGTCACACTTGGTTCCAACCCCGGTTCCAAACCTGGCTTATCTTTAACACCCAGTCTACCTCAAGACAAACAATGTAAGGCAGAGAAAAACATCTTGGGGTCATTTGGAAATATTTGCGTCACAGCTCAAATGAAAAGGCAGCACTGGAGCCATGGAGCAGGGAGAGGAAGCAGGAGGCCCAGTCTCCCTGCTCTGAGCCTCCAGTGCCCTCTTCCTGTGCAGAGAGCACTTTTGGTAGACATTCCTTGTCAGGATCTAGGAATTGGCGTCTTGTTCCAGAGGTTCTTTATCCTGCAACATGTACAAACCAGGTAGCTTGTCCCTAAATGTCAAGAAACGTTTGGAATTCAGCACCTGAAATGAGCTGAAAAGAACTGCATATTTGGAAAGAAGAAGATGAAGAAAGAATTTCCTTGTGGGGATTTTCACACTAACTAAGTAGCAAAATTTGAGGACTACAATAATTTTTTTTTCCCTGTTGGATTCCAATTGAACAAAAGATCAAACTGTATGAAAACAGTAGTGCAGACACCAACTCATGTCCGCTCGGGGTGAATCACTGGTACTATGATTTAACTGATCAAAATGATATTTCTGAATCCTGTCCTGAAATCTTCATAGGAAATGATTCCAGGTATTTTGGTTAACATTGATCTAAATCCAGGGCATTTCAGGTATTGATAGCTACCTGTGTTTGGGTCTGATGCTCACTCCCAACTCCTTCCTGTTCTCTACCATCTTGTTTCATATTTACAACTTGGTTTGTAATGCCCTGGCCTATCATGCTACACTACCAAATCTTACCTTATCTTTTAGAGCCTGACCATCTCTCCCTTTTATGAAGACTTGCCTCATACTCTCACCTGCTGAAGCTCTCTTTTCAGTTTTTGAGGAGCCATTACATTTACATCTGAGGCTATTTTTAACACCACCTATCATTTTGTATAATGCAGTTATTTTGGCTACACATTCTGTTATGGTTTAGATGTCAGGTGTTGCCTAAGAGCTCTTACGTGAGACAATGCAAAAAGTTTAGAGGAGAAATGATTGGGTTATGAGAGCCTAACCCAATCAGTGAATTAATCCCCCTGAGGAGATTACCTGAGTGTTAACTGAAGGTGGGTAGAGGTGGCTGAAGGAAGTGGACATTGGGGGCCTGCCTTTGAGGTCTATATTTTGTATCTTGCAAGTGAAGTCTCTCTCTGCTTCTTGATCATCATGTGAGTTTCTTCCCTCCACCACACTCTTTGGCCATGATGTTCTGCCTCACCTCAAGCCCCAAGGAATGGAGCTGGCTATCTATGGACTGAGACCTCTGAAACCATGAGTCCCCAAATAAACTTTTCCTTCTCTCCAGTTGTTCTGGTCAGGTCTTTTGGTGACAACAGTAAAAAAAAAAAAAAGCTGACTCAAACAACATCTATGGTGCAACAAAAAGATTTGCCTCAAGGTGCTCATGTGGCTGACTCTACATTGCCTGGTTGGTATAATGTCTGGTACTAAGGAACCCGTATTTTTTTTTAAAGGGGGGAGGGAGGGGGAGGGGGAGAGGGAGGGAGAGAGAGAATTTTTTTTAATATTTATTTTTTAGTTTTCAGTGGACACAACATCTTCATTTTATTTTTATGTGGTGCTGAGGATTGAACCCAGCACCCCGTGCATGCCAGGTGAGCGCGATACCGCTTGAGCCACATCCCCAACCCCAGGAACCCCTATTTTTACAGCAGAAGGAGCTACCCAAATCTTTGCCTCCCTTTGGACTGGGAATTCCTCCTGCTGCAGAAGAGATTGCAGTTTACCCTAAGTGCCTAAAGTCTTTAGGTTCAGTGTGACTGATGTTGTGTAACAGGCATTTGATCCTATAAATAGATGATGCCCTCATTTATTTTGGATTTTCCATGTCCCCCAGAGGACCATGTATTAAATGCTTGGTCCCCAGTCCATGGTGCTATTGGGACGTGGTAGAACCTTTAAGAAGTGGGGCCCTAGTGGGAGGAAGTTATATTATTGGGGGACACGCCCTTAGAGGGAATATTTGGATTATAGACATTTCCTCTCTCTTTTTTGTTTCTCGGCTAGCAAGAGGCCAGCAGCTTCCTCTGCTCTGCAGTCCTACCTTGATGCGCTGCCTTGCCACAGGCCCCAAACAATGGACTGATTGACCACAGACTGAAACTTCCAAAACTGAGAGTCAAAGTAAATCTTATCCTCCTTTAAAGTTGATTATCTCAGATGTTTTTTACAGTAACAGAGAGCTGACTCACACACCCCAAACCCATACCATCTGGCACTGAGAAGCCTGCTTAGTCTCCCGTTGTTGACAGGATTATTTTACCACGATGACCCTATGAACAGGGAGACCCTCACCTTCTGCTGTAACACAGACCCATACTTCAGGTTCCGCTGGGCTCTGGTGTGGCTCTAAACTTTGTTGGTGGGGGGGCGGGTTGAGAAATTCAGGGGAACGTGTTCCTTTTCTTTTCTCGTTGTTGCTAGGCCAAATAAGTTTTTTTGGAGAAGCTTTCTCAGCTCCAAGTGTGTAGCAGCTGGACTCTTTCCCCCATCAGCGCCAGGAAGGTGGAGGCTCAGAGAGGATTGTGCTGAAGAGACCCACTTTGTGTGACTCTGTCTTATCTCCTCTAGTGGAATCAAAAATTATTTAGCTGGATGGAGACTAATAGCACCTCTTCCATGGTGAGAAAGATGAGGAAAGAGATGTGAGGAGACCACAGAAGATAAAAGAGTTGCCATGAAGATCACAGTATTGAAGGAAGGAAGGGGAAAGAGTGGGCAAAGGAATGCATCGTTGGCAAATGCACCAAATGAGCCCCAGAACTGGGTCCTCGTTCTGTCTCTACCTGCACTGAAGCAAAGGTAGTCTCCCAGTCTCATCAATGTCGTGGAAATATCGAGTTTCCCCTGCCTACAACTCAGGGTTCTGGGATTCTCTTCATCTGTCTGCCAATTGACCTTTGCCCCAATACCCTCTTCTCCTTTGAGTTATATGAACAAGCTCAGGTCTAATTCCCCCCCCACACTCTGATAACTTCCCCCTTTTTTTCTCCATCTGCCTCTTTTATGACTACTTCTCTTAGTCTCCCTCCCTTCCTTAGGTGGCCTTGAATGCATTTTGTGCCCTTTGCCCCCCGCCCAGCGCAGTGCCTCCTGTCTACTTGTATTTGCTGAATTTAGTCAAGAAGAAATCAAAGCATGTATTAAGAAGCATGAAGTAGGGCTGGGTTTGTGGCTCAGCGGCAGAGCACTCGCCTAGCATGTGTGAGGCCTAGGGTTCGATCTTTAGCACCACATAAAAATAAAGAGATAAAATAAAGATATTGTGTCCAACTACAACTAAAAGATAAATATATTTTTTTAAAACGTATGAAGTGCCACAGGAAATAAATATTCAAATCTCATGGTAGCCATGGATACTCTAGCAATGTGGAAAGGTGAATTTACAACTGTGTGAATGCTTAGAGAATGATAAGCTTCCCTCAGTGCAGATATGGTGCCCAGGAGACTGTGTCTCCAACTACAGAGGCCTCCAACTACAGAGGCAGAGTGAGCCAGGATACTTGCTCTGAAATCCATTCCTGTGCTTCTAACTATCTTTGGAGCCATGCTTCTTCTGCAGGTCACTCCCAGACACTGAGAAGCAGGGATATTGAGGCAGGCCTTTTCCAGGAAGACTTCTCTGATGGGCAACATTGCTTTGAGGACTGCCTGATAACCTTCTAGATGCATTTAGACTGTGGTCTGGTCCAACTTTGATTCCCTCTCCTTCACTTAGGGCCAGACTTGCATCATGTTCTGATGGCTTCCCCAGACTTACCTGGCTCTCCTTATACTTACAGATTCCTCCCATTTAATCCTTGCGTGTTTCACCTTGCTTTGACATCTTCTTCTCTAGGACCTTGCTATAGTTTGGATAAATGTCCCTACAAAGGCTCATGTGTTAAAGGCTTGGTCCTCAGCCCATGGTGACTGAAGTGGTGGAACTTTGAAGAGGTGGACTGAGAGGTCCTCCAGTCATCGAGGGTGTGCCCTTGAAGGGAAATACTTGAACTGCAGCCCTTCCTGTCATTTCTTTCTCATCCCAGCCATGAGGTGAACAGTTTTGCCATGCTCTCCTGCCATGATGTACTTCTTTGCCACAAGCCCAAAATCAATGGGTCAACTGACCTTGAACTGAAACTCCAAAACTGTGAGCCAAAATAAACCCTTTCTCTTCGTAAAGTGATTAGCTCGGGTATTGGTTACAGTAATAGAAAGCTGACTAGCACAGACCTGGACTAACACAGTCGGCCTTGCATCTGGACTAAGCATCAGCAGACACAATGGAGAAGCCTCATATGTCAAACCCAAGTTTGCAGTGGATCTCGAACTCTGTTAAGTCACTATAGTTTCTATAGTTTCTCACTCCTACAAGGTCACTAAATAAATCTACAAGAAGAATCAGGTTTGCAAGGCAACAAAAGTTTTCTTAAATATGCACAAGAAAAATGTCATAGATAATTATAAATGTGAAAAGTACTAATCTCATGCTGCAAGAAGAAAAGGATTAATACAGACTTGTTCTGCCTATTATCCACAGCTAGATATTTTTTAAGCTGTGAAGACCCAACCGATTTGTTAACACATATGACAATCATGCCACAGTCTTTCCTTTCACCTAGCTTAAGTACTTCTAGAAACCCACACAGTAAAATGAAGATTGATTGAAAGCTATACAAATGCTTAATGTTTAATGTCCTCTAGGCATTCTTGGAACTGTTGTTGGTTGAAGTAATGATTCCAAGTTATGTGGTGAGAATTCTGGGGAGCAGGGTTGGACTGCCCCCGCCGGTGCTAGTCATTTGTTCACAGTTCTCAGAAATGGGGTGATGCAGGCCTGCTTAGCCATCTCATAGGTGTGATTCTCTAAGCATCTCTGGAATATTTATTATTATCCCCATTTAGCAGATGTGGAAACTAAGGCTGGGGCTGATTAAATTTTTTTTAGACAGTCAGCGGAATCTAACTCCATGTCTGTATACTTTCAAAGGCCTCTGTGATTTCTGCCCCACCAGGTGAGAAGATGCTGAATTGTCCACACTGGACAGATGGAGTCTGTGTCCCATTCACTTCTCTGTCCTCAATAGCTAGCCTCTGTCTGGCACAGATAAGATCCTCCAAAATGGTGCTGAGTTGAAAATAATTGTGGTAGTTTAATAACAGATAATTTTTTTTTTTTTAGTATTTTTGTTTCAGCTTGGTTTTCCTTTCAGCCTCCAGCTGTAGATATCTGCTATTGTAAAAGACTAGACAAGTTCAAAAATGACTTGCTGCCCCACTCTGGGATGGTCATACATCCAAAGAGCAGGTACATTTGACAAACTCTGGGTCCTGTTCTTTAGCCTAGCTAACAGTCATTCTCTTTTATCTGTGGTTATTTGCTTTCCTTGGTTCCAGGTACTACAGGTCAATAGCAGTCCAAAAATATTAAATGGAAAATTCCAGAAATAAACAGTTCATAAGTTTTCAATTGCATGCAATTTTCAGGAGTATGATAAAATCTCACCACATTTCATTCAGTTCAGGATGTGAATCATCCCTTTTCTAATGTATCCATGCTGTATGTGCTACCCATCTCTTAGTCTCTTGGTAGTCATTTTGATTATCAGATTGACTGTTGTGGTGTCAGTGCTTGTGTTCAGGTAAAGATTACTTTACTTAACAATGTCCCCAAAGCACAAGAGTGGTAATGCTGGCAATTCAGATATTGCAAAGAGACGCTATGAGTTGCTTCCTTTGATCAAAAACTTGGAAATTTATCACAGGCATGCATGCATAAGAAGAAAGCATAGTACATAGATTTGGTACTGTCTGTGTTAGGCATCTACTGTGTGTCTGGAATGTGTCCTTTGTGGGTAAGTGGGGATGACTGTATAGTCCTCAGCGAAGCAGATAGTCAGCCCCATGGTCTGAATTATAATCAGCTGTCATGAAGGTGTCCCCATAGCCCTAAAGATGGAATGATTAATTTATCTTGTCTGATTAAGAGGTGAGGGATTTTAATACCTCTTTTGAGTTGACTCTTCTTTCCATGCTTTATGAAAATGTTTTATGAATATATTTTTTCTTAATGTAAGAGATATGTGTTCATTATAGAAACTTTAGGTATACAAATACACAAAATGGACAAAATCTTAAAATACCTGTAGTTTCATCATACAAAGATAACTACAATTTATGCATCAGCACAACCCTTTCCAGACCTTTGTATGTCTGTCCCTAGTGTCCCTGACAGCCTTTGGAGACCCCTGGGTGCTGATGTCCCCCTCTACATGTGTTGGTGCTGGAAGTGGGGGATTTGTGGTTTTAACATATTTGGAGCAGATATTGGTGGGTATGTTTTTCCACTTGTCAGATACCTGGTGATAAATTCTTCAGTCTCTTTAATTTGGGATACTCTGTATTTAGACATCGTTATTTTCTTTGATTCCAATCAGTTTATACAGGCTGCTCTGTAACACATTTTTAAACTTAGATTTATACTGTGAACATTTTTCTAGGTTAACACTTGTTAGTGGAAGGATGGCACCCCACTTTCTGTCTGTACCATTATTTACTTAACCAGTTACTCACTATTGGATGTTTCATTGTTGATCTTTCCTCCCACTTTTTTTTTTTCAATTTAAAACAACTCTTTCAGGAAAATCACTTTACTAATCTTTGAGAAAGATTTTCTGGATTCAAGGGTGTTCACATTTATAAGGCTTTAAATACTTTGGCCAAACATCCTTCCAGAAGAATCGTGCTTAACATTCCCACAACAGCCTGTGGGACTGCCCATTTTCCTACAACATGCTCTTGCCATCTGTATATTTTGCCAATGTGATACATGGAAAATATTTCATTCTTTGAAATTTGGAATGTTATTGTTTTGCTTTACTTTTTTTTTTTTTTTTTACCCTGGGTTGGTTTGCTGGAAAATGAACCTATTCTTCCTACAAAATAAATTGGGCCTTTGATGTCTCTGGTTGGAAATACCTGTGTTTTCAAATATAGGCTTCATTATTATTATTCAGGGATGGTGAGGACAACAGATCAGGAAGTTACTGCCATTGAAAACACAGAATACTGCTCACCATTCTCAAGAGGAGGGGCCGAGTCATGTCAAGTCATGGGGGAGGCATAAAGAGAAGCACCTAGTTGGTCAGGAGGCAGAGGGAACCAGGGAATATATACAAGAGACTTTATGGTGGTTTCTTTAGGAAGGAAGAGGCAAGGCAGGGTAAACAGTTTTGGGGTGAGTGATGTTGAACAATTTCAGGGCTCTGGGACGTAAGCCTGCTCCCAGTTGTGTGGTATCTGGTCCTGAAGTGAGTAGACTAGGTGGATGGTGGCCCAGAGTATGAGAGCCCAATAAAGGAGGTGGTTGAGTTTACAGCTCTGGATTGGCTGATTTGCATGTGAAATGTGCATTTGCAAGTGAGTTGCTTGCTGTCTTTAGAAAGTAGCTGACTCTGGGAAGTGGGTGCAGTTCTCTCTTTGAAGTAGGCCCCAGCTATTGAAGGATTACAGTATAAAAAGTGTTTTTTTTTTTTTTTTTTAGCCAGTATTTGGATTGCTGTGACCAAAATACCTGATAAAAACAACTTGGAGGAGGGGATGTTTATTTGAAGCTCAAGATTTCAGGGGTCTCAGTTCATAGAGAACTAACACCATTGCTCTGGGCCCAGTGCATCCCGGCAAAAGGGCATGGCAGAGGAGGAGTTCTGCTGTTTCTAGCATCCAGGAAGCATAGGGAAGGAAAGAAGAAGGAGCCTCGGGGAATTGCACCTTTCCAGTGCACACTCACCGCTGGTGACCCGCCTCTTCCAGTTACCTTCAGTTAGTCTATTCAAACTAGGATAAGTGGATTAGGTTATAGCTCTCATAATTGAATCGTTTTATATCTGAATATTCCTGCATTAACAGGAGCTTTGGAGGGGACACCTCATATCCAAACCACAGCACATTGCTGATACTGCATGCCACTAGCTCCTAGATGGTGCTTTTTGAGAACGTGTGACTCTGTGAAATGATCTAGCATCAAGTGGGATGGCCCAGGCTGTACCCTCTTCCTTCATCATAGTCACTGTCCTTTCAGACCAACTTGTGGGAATCCCCTGTGTACCCCTGCATACCTGGGTGGTACCAAGAGCACACCCCACCTCCTTACCATCAACATCAATTAGCCATCAGAAAATGGAGCCTCAGAATACATTTTATAAAACTCCTAATTACCATTTGCCACAGAGTGCTTGAAATCTCTTAAAATGGGAGGGTGAAGTCTTGCTATTTAGAGTTCCCTTTTTCCTCACCACATATTCTATTTTCGAGGCCTTTCTTATATATTTTATTCAGCCAAGGCTCTTTGCCAAGGAGTTTCCATTCCCCCCCTGCCATTTGAGGCCATGCTCGCTGGGAGTTTAGTTTTTGCAATTTCTCTCCCGGCTTCACCCACTCCCTCTGAAAAACACAGCTAATTGATGGTGAATTTGGCCACAGAAGCCTATTATTGGAAGTGATGGAATACAGGAGGATTTATGGACTAGATTTTTTTTCCTTCTTCTTCAAGAATTACAAGCTAACCCCAAATTATAGCAAAAATTCTTAAGGTTCAATAATTAAAGCAAAAGGCAGTCCCCATGAAAAAAAAATAAAACAGTGTGGTCTGGAAGCTGTCTTTCAAATTGAAGCAGACTGTGTAACTCCCAAATATTATGGATACAAATTAGCTATATTTGATCACTGGATCTTATTTACCCTAATTGTCTTCATTTCTGTGGTTTCCTTATACATTTTATTTTGAGTGCATTTGGTTAAGCAATGCAGTGCTGGGGTCTAGTTGCAGCTGGTGAGGAGGGCGGGTTTTAAATTTGATGAGGGGGAAAGGAAGAGGGAGAGGAGACAGAGATAAGAGACAGATGCACAGAGTGAGCAGAGCAAAAGAGAGAAGAGGGAGAGAAAGGGAATAAGAGAGGGAATGATATAAGGAGAGAAGAGGAGGCCATGAGAAGAAAAGGGGTGAGGGAGGGAGGGAGGGAGGGAAGGAGAGAGAGAGAGAGAGAGAGAGAGAGAGAGAGAGAGAGAGAGAGAGAAGAGAAGAGAGAGAGAGAACAAGAGAGCGCACAGCCAGCATGTTGGAAGAGAAGAAAGAAGGGAGGGAGAGAGGAGAGAGAGACAAAGAAGGGGGGAGATAGGAGAGAGAGAGAGACATGAAGAGGATGAGAGATGTAGGGAGAAAAGAGAAGGAGGAGAGAAGGGAGAGAGATAGAGACAAAAGACAGTTTTTATTCTTATTTTTATTTTTCTTGAGATATGTGTTTTCCCTCAAAGACATAGAAGTCTTGTGTATTCAGACAAAAAATATGTTAAAAAAAACCCAACCTCTTATGTTATGTGAAATGTTTTGTCTCTGGGAATGATTGATATGCACCTGAGAAGAACTTGAAGCTTGATCAGCCAAGCAACCAGGCATTATGACCTTATCTAAAAATTTAGGCAAAACAGAAAACTGCAGACCACTGTCATTAGGACATGGGGTTAGAAACCTCCTAAGCAGTGACTTTCCCACAAGATTGCTGATGCCTCCTAGTTCCGAATGAATGAGAAATATGGCAAGAATGTACCATTGCTTTTAGTATCTTTTGTCCCTTTCCCTGGTTTGGGGTAAAAGTAGGAAACCAAGGGATACAAATGAATGGATAAACAAATGTCCCTCAAGGGAGCCATTTTGGAATTTGGGGGCCACACTGGCCGGGGTTTCGGGGAATGTTAAGGCTGGCTCTGTTCTCTGAGCTTGCTTCTCTGTTCCCAGAACCTCTGTCTACAGTGGATGTGTCACTTATTATTACAGAGGACGTGAATGGCTTGGCACATGTACCCCTCTGGAGACCTGAATTCAGATTCTGGCTGGTTCAGATGGGAAAACAAAATTGGTGGTGGTGACCCAGTCCTCACGGGTAATGAGCTTCTGTCACATAACACGTACACACACACACACACACACACACACACACTCACACATGCACATGACCCACTGAGATGATGAACATCCCAGGAATGTCCCAGGGAGGAGACAGAAGTGCTGTGTAAGGGGGGGGGGAGGCAGGCAGTAGCCTTGCTTTCTTTACATTTGCTTGTAGCTAGAATTTAGTCCTTGGTATTTGATGAGCACCTTGCTTCATACACAGTGCTGCTCCTGCTTACCAGCGTGTGCGTGTGCTCACACATGCGTGTGCACGCACTGTGGTATGGTTATGGTGACCTAGAGCGTGACTGACTTCAGGATGGATCATGACCAGAGATATGTATAAAAGCCAAACAACCAACCAACCAACAAACTAAGCCTGTTGAATAATGCGAAATGCTTGTTCAGTCTGGTCGCATCTCTTTGACAAGCTCAGAAGGTCTGCATCAGCCTGTGGCTGTGACAAATCTGATTTCCTTCCGCATTCGATCGCTGGGGAAACACATTTTATTTCTTGTCTTTGGATAAAGTCAACACAGCTCTTCATGCATGGACCCTCAAGGATGGGCCCCAGCCCAGGTGTCCAGATCTGGCTCCTCTCTGGCTCTGGCTGGATGAGAGGCTGGAAGACCTGGGGGACCTACTCAACTTCAGTCACTCCCTTAGGACCAGAGGCCTCTGAGAGGAGGCAGGTGGGGCAAAGTTTTGGTAGTTGGTATTTTTTTTTTTTCTCTCCTTGGAATAAAACTCCTTCTTGAATAAGAAGGAATTTTTCTATCTGATACAGTCAGATGGATTTCACAGAATTTTTTAACGCCCTCTTGATGCAAATCCCATCAATTGTAATGAGAATTACATTGTTGTCTCCTCCCTGGGAGAAAAGGGTAAAGGGAGGGTAAAAAGAATTGCTGAAACAATTAAGAAAATGTTCTCCCATAGTTTTGGGGGAAGCAGAGAATTCTAAAAAGATCTTGAAGCTTGCCAATGTTTCCATGAGGAATTTGTTTAAAATCATTCCTAATTTAATAATGTTTTACTTTAAGATAGCGACATTTTAAAATAAATGACCTTGTAATTATCACCAAGCCTTCTATTCTTTTAATTTTTGTTTTTTATTTGCTAAAAAAGTTTGCTGGACTTCCTCCATTCGTTTTAATTTATTATTTATTTGATGTATGAAAATAATCTGTTAAAAATTGTATTTGAGCTTATGTTATAGCCCATTATCTGGTAACAATAACACAAACAACAACAAAATATTTATCTCCAGTACTTGATTAGTTCCATTATTTCAAGCTGATACCACTTATTTGCTCGGTTCTTTCATGTTCTCAACTTGAGATAATATAATTTTTCAAAAAACCTAGCTCTCTCTCTCTGTGTGTTTGTGTGTGTGTTATCATGCTGGAAATTAAACCCAGGGCTTTGTGCATGTTAGGCAAGTACTCTACCATTGTCCTATATTCCCCAGCCATAAAATATATCTTAAGCTGGACATAGTGGCTCACGCCTGTAATCCCAAATACCCGGGAGGCTGAGGCAGGAGAATTGCAAGTCTGAGGCCAGCTTGGGCAATTTAGAGAGATCTTGTCTGAAAGTAAAATAGAACTGGGGATGTAGCTCAGTGGTAGAGCACTTGCCTAGCATGTGAGAGGCCTTGAGTTCAATCTCTAGCACTGGGGAAAAAAAAATCAAACAAAACATACCTTAAAATATTTATCCCTGAAAGCCTATAGATTTAGAGCTGTCACAAAATCAATGATTTATTTAAGCTCATTAGTTTTAATTCTAGATGTATTTCTGCCACTCAGAAGCTTTTAAAACCCATAATCCTTAAAAGCATCTATTCACTCTTTTTCCATGAAATGCATAGATCCTATACATGTAACTGCATTAACTAAGAAACTATTCATTAATTATGTAGTGACTATGCAAATATGGAAATGCGTACACATCCTTATTCATCCCTATGTCTGTTTGAAATAGAGTGGAGTTGAATCAAAATGACATTTCACTTCTACAGTTTCAATTTTGTAAATTTAGCAAAACAAAACCAAAAACAACCCCCACCCACCCCCCCAAAAAATTAAATACTGTTGTCAGTTACATCTGCTCATGAACGTGAATTCCAGAGTGGACCCACGTGGGTGGTTCTAGATGCCCCCAGCCTATGTGAGCCCACGTGTGTCTCATGCTATAAACATCCTTCGAGCAGAGTGTGATCCAGGCCTGAGAGGGTAAAGACCTTTAAACCCGAATCCACATCTTCGTTTGTGTTCGCCTGAAGGAACCATCAAGGCTTCCAACAAGGATAGAGCCCCCTGGAGATCTGTCTATTGTGAAGTTTCTTTTATTTTTTTTTTATTGATTTTATTTTTTAAATACATGACAGCGGAATGCATTACAATTCTTATTACACATATAGAACACAGTTTTTCTTATCTCTGTTTGAGAGTGTGTCACACCAATTCACATCTTCATACACATACTTTGGATAATGATGTCCATCACATTCCATCATCATTGCTAACCCCCTGCCCCCTCCCTTCCCCTCCCACCCCTCTGCCCTATCTGGAGTTTGTCTGTTCCTTCCTTTCAGGCTCCCTCTCCCTACCCCACTATGAATCAATCACCTTAGAGAGAACATTTGGCATTTGTTTTTTGGGACTGGCTAACTTCACTTAGCATTATCTTCTCCAACGCCATCCATTTACCTGCAAATGCCATGATTGGCAGCCACAGCAGAAGAAATGACAGAGAAGGAGTTCAGGATGTACATGGTTAAAAAGTTCTGTGAACCCAAGGAAGATATAAGAGAGCGAATACAGGCCGTGAAAGATCACTTGGACGAGGAGCTACATTGTGGGGTTTCTGAGGATCCTTCAACATGATGCCCCTGTCCTGCTCTACGAGGAGCTGCCCTGTGGGTGAGCTGAAGCTTCACCACGAAATTAATGACAGATGGGCTGTATTTTCAGCACAATTTGAATTTCCTGGCTTCTTTCTCACGTTGACTTCCCCGATGTTTCTGTGATCCTGTCCTGAACTTCAGCCTGCACTCAGCATGTCCCATCGCCAGCTGAGAAAACCCAGGGGCAAGAGAGGAGTGTGTGAGTCAGAACGGAAGAGTCAGCAAGCTTGTGGGGTTGAGCACGGTGGAGGGCAGCACCTCACTTGGCAAGAGCTGTTTTTGAAACAAAATGTAATTATGTTCCATTCTATGTGGAGTTCTTATAGAAACAGCCCTCCAAAGGACCTCGGAGGGCTGGGGTTGTAGCTCAGGGGTAGAGCGCTTGCCTAGCATGTGCGAGGCACTGGGTTCGATTCTCAGTACCACAAATAAATAAAATAAAGGTTTATTGACTGAAGAAAAAAAAAGGGACCTCTGAGATCCCCTTTTAGAGTTTCTAAGGAGGCAGCTGTGCACTGCTTAGGCATTAGGCCTAGGCTAATTTTCATCTTTTTGCCTTTAAAAGTACCATTTTCTGAAAACATAACTTGCTCTGAATTGAGCTGGGAGTGTGGAATTTTATCATTTGCTGTAACTGTTATGTTGCAACATTGATTGTCTTTAAAATTTAGTCATGAACCAGATATTAAAATAAATCAAAAATCCAAAGGGATGGAGTGAATTTGGATACTTCTGATCACAAATAATATAATGTATCTTCTTTGAATTGAATAACAAAGTTGCCTTTTAGTGGAATAAAAATGTGCATGATAAATTGAGATACTCCAATTTTCTCCTTATTGAACCCAACAGTTAATCTGTATCTAAAGTCCAATTTATGGTACCGTGAACCCAAAGAGTTGCATGGATGCCACCTGGCCTTGCAGTTCTTGTATATAATGGCTCAGAGTGACGTGGAGATCTGAGGCTGAGGGATGGTAGTGTCCACAACATGAACTTTTCTCCACGTCTCTAGGACCAAGTTTCCAGTTGTCCTACAATTTGTGTTGTGTGAGACCCTAACAAAAGAGAAACTTCCAGAGAAAACACATGACAAACATACACTCTTCATCACAGGCTAAAAATAGAACAGAGTTTCTAGTGACATGATTCTGTGTCTTCATGAATGCTCTATTCTCCTGGGACTTGGTTACTCTGGGCTGTCTGGAACTAGGCTATGGGCAAGTGATAATGAGCTTCTAAAAATGCAGGGTAACCTTACTTCTTCCTGGATATGAATAGATTGCATTTTCCCTTTTTGGACACTCCCCTCGGTAGGTTTATGAGTTAGTTCATTGTGCTAAAGGACTGTGGTCAATGTTACCAGAAGCTGTCCTCTGAGCTTCTTCCCCCAGTTGCCCTGCGTCCTAATTTATGACAACAAGGCTACATGTACCAAAGGAGGGTCAAGGGCCTCTTCTCTTCTCCCAGCTTATATTTTGTTCCAGCTCAATGTTCATCTGTGTTCCATTCACAATAGAAAGAACTATGCTCCTGAGCATCTAGATGGGAAGAAAGTTCATATTACCCCTAAAGTTACGAAGAAAAACCATGTAGGGGGTCCACTGGGTTGAAAACTGTCTTTCCAAAATTTGCATCCACCTGGAATCTGTGAATGGGACCTTGTCTGGAAATAGGGCCTTTGCAGATACAATCAAGTTAAGATGAAATCATAGAGGAGTAGGTGGGCCCCAAATCCAATATGACTGGTGTCCTAATAAGAAGAGGGGTATTTGGCTACAGACACACACAGGGAGAAACCATGTGGAGACGAAGGTGAGATTGGTGTGGTAGATCTAAAAGCAGAGGAATAGCAAGGATTGCTGGAAGGTCTCCGGAAGCTAGGGGGACAGGCAAGTTACAGACCACCTCTCAGAGCATCCGGAAGGAACCAAGCCAGCCACCACCTGGAATTCAGACTTCTGGCCTCCAGAACTCTCAGAGAAGAAATTATTATTGTTTGAGGCCACCCAGTTTGAGGTAATCTGATACTGCAGCCCTGGGAAATTAGCACAGAGCATTGGAACTGTGAATACATATGAATAACCCTTATTAAATTATCTCTACTATAAAATGAAACAACAGAGGGTAAGCACTAGTTAGAGAGATTCCAGTAGCATTTCATTCATCTTCAAGGGTTAGTCATGGGAACAACACAATCAAAAATTGTTCATTTATTATCCCTTAATTGATAGTTTTCAGGTTTTTCTGCTTCATCCATTCTAATAAGAACAGATGTGCCTTTATTTTCCTTTGTGGCAGATAATGCAATGAAGAGTCATGTTTTTTTCTGGGTGTGCAAGAAATGGCAAAACCTCCTCCCCTGCCCCTCTCCCTGCAGCTGGATCCTGTGAGGAGCAAGACTTAAGATATGAGCAAACTCTCCTCTTGATTCTTTGATTGTTCTCAAATTCACTCTAAGTTCAACACCACAGCTTTGCTGTACCCCTTACTTCTATTTCTCTCCCTAGACTCCAGTTTTCTCCTTTTCTACTCACCCAGAACAGAACTGATGGGTGGGGAACATTGGGTTTAAAGAAGCAGAAGTGGAGAGAAGTTGGTGGAAATTGTGGGGTCAAGACAGTGATGATTAATGCTAAGTGAAGTTAGCCAATCCCCACCCCCCCCCAAAAAAAACACAACAAACAGCGAATGTTTTCTCCGATATAAGGTGACTGACTCATAGTCGGGTGGGGAGGGGGAGCATGGGAGGAATAGACAAACTCTAGATAGGGTAGAGGGGTGGGAGGGGAAGGGAAGAGGGCAGGGGATTAGCAAGGATGGTGGAATGTGATGGACATCATTATCCAAAGTACATGTATGAAGACACGAATTGATGTGAACATACTTTATATACAGAGATATGAAAAAGTGTGCTCTATATGTGTAATCAGAATTGTAATGCATTCCGCTATCATGTATTTAAAAAATAAAAGCATTTTTTAAAAAGACAGTGATGATTGACAGACACATTGATATTGATTCTGTGAAAGAGTTTTCACTAGTCTGCCTGAGGACCTGGAATAACTTTTTCATTAGAGCTTTAAACCAGGGTCTTTGGTTGCTCTAGAATCCCAAGATGAGAGAGTCAACAAAATGATTGGGCTACCTCGAGTGAAAATTAATACATTCACTATAAAAAATTGTTTGGCAGTGTCTCCTAAAGCCGAATAGTAGCATTACCTATCTACTATATGCATGTATATGCAACAGAAATGCATACATTATGTTCAACCAATGACATGTATAATTTTTCATAACCTCCAACGTAGAAACAACCCGAATGTTCTGTAGGAGGATTGCAAGTTTGAGGCCAACCTCAGTAACTTAGCAAGGTCCTATTTTTATTTAAAAATAAAAAGAGTAGGGGATGTAGCTTAGTAGTTAAGTGTCCCTGGATTGAATCCTTGATACAAAAAAGAAAAGAAAAAGAATGAACAGAAAGAATGGATAAATACCAGAGTTCGTAAGATGGAAAACTACACAATAGTGATAAGGAAACTATGTAGCACCAGTGAATGCCACAAATGTCATTAATGTAGAGCCAGTGGACATGCAAAAAAAAGTGCAATGCTACTTATATAAAGCTCAAAAGCAGGAAAACAGAACTATGGTTTTAAAAGTAAATGTAAAGGTTACTCTTGGGAGTCGGATGACTGGTTCTAAGAAGAACTTGGATGGTGCTGGTAATGTCTGTTTCTTGGTCTGGGTGCTGTTGATAGAGGGGTGTTTCCTTTTAAAAAATCATGCAGCTATTCATTGATCTGGGACAAACTATGCACCAGTCTCCTGTCTTTCTGTCTTCCAGTTGGGCCAGATTGTTCAGTGGTACAATAAAGGCCAACCAAGAACAAGATGGACTGCCAAGAACTTTGACAAGAACATTTCATAAAAACCTCTTAGATATGTGGAATTCCAATGGATTGCACTGTAAGGAAAAAGATCCTTTCTTTATATTTATTTGTTTTTTTTAAATTTATTTTTGAGTACAGGGGATGGAACCCAGTACTTCACACATGCTAGGCAAGTGTTCTACCAGTGAGCTACATGCCCAGCCTTTTTAAAAAAAAAATTTGATTCAGGGTATCCTTAAATTGCCCATGCTGACCTCAAACTTGCAATCTCCTTGTGTCAGCCACCCAAGAAGCTGGGATGACATGTGTATGCCATATACTCAGCCTCTTCTTTATTTTTGTATCCTCCTGAGCCTCAGAAAAATTCAATATATGGTGTATGCCTCCATTCTGTTCTTGACCTGACCTGCCCTTCAAATCCCATATCAAGTCAGAGTCACCACAAGAAATAGATGGTATTTACAAGTTACAATAAATCAAGGGGGATTTAATAAGGGGGCTATTGATAAAGTCAAAAGCAGGGCACAGGAAAATGACAAATGATACTTAGAAACAGCTGGGGCTATTATACTCCCATGGCTGATGAGATAAGTGTGGCTATTGGTTATAGGAATCTAAGAAGAGAGAGGTTACATTGAGAAAAACTGTCACCTTAGTTCAAGGGAAATAGCTCTTGTATTAGTCCATTTTCTGTTACTATAATGAAATACCTGAGGCAGGTTATTTTTTTTCAGAAAAGGAAGCTGAAAATCCAAGATCAGGAGGCATCTCTGGTTTGGACTCTGGTGAGTGGCATCATGGTGGGAGTTATGTGTGACAGGGAGAGATTCTTTTACCAAACAGGAAGCCAGAGAGCAATTTAGGGGTTGGGATCACTCTTAGAACAACTTGCTTAATCCCTTTGGAGGGCAGCTCCTCCAATGACCTTAAGACTTTCCATGAGGTCCCCAAAGGTTCTACACCATCAACCAACACCACCACCGTGGGGGACCAAGTCTCTGATGCATGAACTCTTGGGGGAGAGACCATATCCAGAGCACAGAAGCCCATCAGAATCAATTCCACAGGAAGGGAGTGGGGCTGGGGCAGGGGGACCATAGCCTGATCTCACTCTGCATGGCCAAACCCAACTGGAGACAAGAGGCTAAAGAACCCAGTGATGAGGCCCCCACTGGGAGGTCTTCCAAGGACAGGGCAATATGGCGATGGCTACAGAATGAGTCAGTAGGGACTAGAACAGAAAGCATTTGGTGGAGACTCAGTGTGCTGTGCTGAGACCACCCAGAGCCTGAGGATCCTACAATCACTGGCCAGGCCCTCTGCATCCCAGTTCTGGATGCCCACTGCTTTGGCCGGAGAACAAAATGGGTTTGGGTTGGCCTAATCCATGAGCTTTAAATACAGCCTTAGAAATGTTTTGATTACTGACATGGTCAGAAAGGATGCTTAGATAAGGAGTTGAATGAATGCCTTGCAGAGGCTCGCCCTGCAAGACAAACAGCAATGAGATTTCTTTCTTTCGTTTTTGTTTTACTTCTCTGAAACCTCCTTTCTTGAAGTTTTCAAAGCACAAATGTGACAACATCTGAATCAGGCAAAAAAAAAAAAAAAAAAAAAGTGGAAGTTGTTGAACACAAGCCAGGGAGTGGCTTCTTCAAGATGGAGAGAGGAACTGACAGTGGGAAATTGAGGGACAGGAGATGGAATTCTAGTCTGTGTCTCCTCCCTCCATCCTACACACTCCTTTCTCTCAAATGATGCACCTGGAAACTCCAGAATTTGAGCCCATTTCGGAGGACTTTCCATTTCTTTGCTTTCTATTTATCTTTGACTTAATAACGAAGGGAGACAGGAAGCACATGTCTAATGGTTATGGCTTATGTATGTTTAAAACATGAATTATTTTGTTGGGGTGTGAAATGCACTCAGAAATGTGCCCACATAAGCAAACAGCTCAATGAATTCCCTCACTCTGGACATGTCTGAAGAGACATTAGGCTTTGACGTTGTCGGGAGCCTGGTGTGTACTCGGCCGACAAGTTAGGCCCGGAGCCGTAGGGGGTGGTGCATGGCAGCCACCATGTGGGTGAATGGGCCATAAATCAGACCAGCCTTCTTGTTTCTGGTGCACTTGGAAAATGATGGGTTTTCCTGGGGAGAAAAATTATCACAGAAACATGCTTGCTTTAGAGTTCTGGAAAAGAAAGGAAAACAAGACAGTTGAGTGGGCTGGAATGAACTGAAGATTATACAAGATGCATTGTGCCATATTTTATAGAAATAGCGGCACATCAGTCACTGGGCCTGGTCTCCTTTACTTATCTGGAAGAGGTAAGAAACATTAAAAATGTCACATGTAAATGTAGTTAGTCTTAAGGCACACTGAGCAGAAGTGTTAACGTTGGGGAGGGTATTAGTGTAAAAAAAAAAAGGATGTGTTTACAGAAACTGAATTGAAATCTTTAGGCTGACAGTGGGCTCAATAAAAATGTCTGGTTTGATGTTTGCTACTTTATCACCTGAAATTCAGTGGAATGAGTCTGAAGAAAAGTAATCTAATACATATTGCCACTCCATCAAATTCACTGTCACAATGGGCTGTGGATTTAATGATACTGACCAGACTTTACAAGTATTGGGCTGTCCTGGCCCATTAATAATATTTAGGGTGTGTAGTAACCACAAATGAAGTTATGGTGGTGAGACCTATAATAATGAGCCCTCAAGTCTTGGGGCTTATCCTACTTTCTGGTTATGTTTTCCATATAGGATTACATAATTGGCCAGCCAATGCATAATGGTTTGGATGTAATAATGGCATAGTCTGACTTCCTAGCAGTCCCTCACTGTCTGCAAACCAGATTCATCCAAAAACTTTAAAAACCAAATAAATATTCCTTCAAGTGATTACTGCATTCCAGTTGTCATCTGGCTTGTAATGACCGCTTTTCAGTGTTCGGCGATGGCCCAAGCATAAAATAAATCTTGTTCCGATCCTCCATGTCAGCACAGGCATTAAGGACCATAAACCATCCTCTGCTTTGCCTGTCAGTTGCTACGATGTCTTCAGAGTAGAAGGGCTAATATAAACCTGCCTTGCCAGCCCCAGAGGTCACCAGACAGACATTTTATGGTTGAGTTTCCTAGGCCAGATGAAAGCGATTAGAAACTACAAGGGTTCTTTTGATATGACCTATTAATAGTCATGTTGCCATTCGATGGGAGTGGTGGGGAACATTGGCACAAGATGGGCAAGAAGGGAGCACTGCCCCTGACCCCTGCAGGGTGAAGTCTGGGGTCATCTCCCCTCCTCAGCCCCTGCCCAAGTCTCCCACACTTCGGTGTGCTGCCCTCCCTCTGTCCTTCCACTGGGAAAGAATGTTTGACATCCAAGCTATTCCAAACATCATCCTTGATGTCTCGTTTTGTGGGTCCACTTCACACCGTGGTGATCGCTTGCTGTTCACGCTCATACCTCGGCTGTTTGTCTTGGCAGCTCCCCCTGTTTTGCTAACTGGACAGAATCAGGTCAAGACAGCCTCCCCTGCGCACAGGGAAGGGGCGCCATCTGTCATCCTTCAGCCAGCGGGATGCCCGGCTGAGGTCTCTGGGCAGGGCCAGAGGATAAATGTCCTCCATCTTCCTCTTTCTCTGAGCTGCAAGAAAAATGCTGAAGCAAAGATTTTTTTTGCACACAACCTTTTGGAAAAAATTTGAGACAAAATGTAGGAGGCATCGGTTGGAGGGGAGTCGTTGGCGAATACCTGGGTGTCAGTGGGAGGGGGAGGAGACCCAGGATTGCGTCCTGCTCCCTGGTCCTCTCTTTCATGAGGAAGCTCTTTGTACACTCTCTATAATATGGAAAAAATGTCTGCATAGGCGGTGGCGTGATTTCCACTCATCCATTTGGCACAGCCCCCAGGCACACAGAGGTCAGGAGCATTGGTTCAGTTGAACTTTCTCAGATCTGGAGACACATCAAAACAGACAAATGTTACCTGATCCCTAAGGGAAGAAAAATGGGCTTAGGGGCTGTTCAGCTTTAATGTACAATGTTTTCTGAGTTAGTGATAAAATTGAGCATTAGATTTTAGAGTTTGAAAGACAGAACAGAAGGTATAGGAAGCTGATGGAGAATTTGGAAAATGAGTTTGAGTCCTATGTCAGACAAGATTCTCTCATTATCAGCTTCTGCTATGGGAAGCAAGAGAGAGAGAAGCTGGAATGCTCACCCAACATGGGCCGCCATGTTTCTGTGGCTTATGGCCTGTGTACGGCTCTTCAAGAAATGTTTGTCAGTCGTTCCTAGTTTGGTTCCTTCATTGGCCACATTTTCAAACATCCTCCAAGGTAAAGAAAGAGGCTTTGGACAACTGTAAAAGAAATCAAACCAAGAAGATATTCAGTGGGTACCACCTGCTGTGGCCTCTCATCTTTGTTGGATCTAGATGGTGCCAGGGAAGACTCAGCCTGAACTTGGCCCAAGCAGGAAGGAGTCAAAGCAGACTTTAAGGGAAAACTGAGACAGGGCTGAGTCAAAGAGGAAGAGAAGAAAAATAATGTGCTAGATAGAGCATTTGTCTCTGAGGATTGTTCTGGAATGATCAATCTTTGGGACTCAAATGAAATGGTTAGAGATTTCAATCCATGGGGAAAAAAATGTCACCAAGGATCGTAAGTGATAACTGAAAGACCAGGGAGGCATTGTTTGGCAAGCTTGTACACTAAAGGAAACTTACAAAAAGCCACAAAGAACTGTCAATTAAAATGGCGGTGCTTTTTGGCTTCCCTTTCTTTGAGGTTGCCCTCTTTAGGAAACCCTCTTTTCTCATTCCCCCCCCCCAGCAATTGTTTTGGATCTGGGTCTCACAGCTCAGATTCATTTGCCAAACGGGCTATTAGCTTTGCTCCTCCACTTCCCGGTTATGGGAACTTGGGAGAAATTAGCTAACCCTAGGGAGCCTCTGTTGACTTTTTCTGTGGATGAGAAGACACTTTTTCTGTGGATCTTGGAGTGCCTAAGATCCGTGAGTGAGATAATATGTAGATGAAATGTGCACACTTGAGCTTTGCATTTTTGTATCATATTTTAACTTTATTTAGTGAGACAGAATGACCACTTTGTTTCTCTCTTGCCTCTTATATCAAAAAAACACTTCGTTTCTAGAGGCAAACACTTCACATTTCCCCTTTTAACATCATTCAACGTCCTATATCACAGACAGCCAGAGAGGGTTGTTTTATACTTAAAGTCAGGGTCTCCCTATTTGGTGGCATAGAGTGTGGGTGTTTCATTACCACCCAAAGAACTGAGCTGCAGGCAGTTGATTAGCCTGAGGCTTTGGAGCAAAGGAAAAGCTTGCATTTTGACAAGTGAGGGTGAGGAATGTTCCAGAGTGTGTGGAGCATGTTCCTCAGGCTCTGGAAAGACTCTACCATAGAAAGGCATCCCTAAGAACACAATGCCAGGGTCCCAGGGTCCCACTCAGAAGCAGTTACTGTGTCTTCCATCTCCCTGGGAGGCAGCGCTGGCTCCATGTCTGAACCATTGTGTCTGACTGAGGCTCCCTCAGTCTGTCTCCACTCATGCTGCCTGGTCTTCCCTCATAGCTGTGCCATTTAGGGATGGCGAGTGGACTTGTCAGCGTGGGAAACTCCACACTCCTGTTCCTGTCCCATTCACAGGCCTTGTTCTCTCTCTGATAGGCACCACACCCAACTGTGATTTCACATAGTGCTTTTGCCTTGTTCCAGGATGAACTGCAGATAGAGGGCTGCCCGATGCTGTCAAGTGTTAAACTGGAACAACAGAGTGTCACTGAGGACACACCGGAAAGCCAGAGCAGAAGGAGGAGAGAACCACTAAGAAATAGAGCTCACCTAGTGACACTGACTTTCCCTCTGCTAGTTTGGAAGCTGCATGTCCCCAACAGCCCTTATGTTGAAGGTTCGGTCCCCAGGGTGGTGCTATTGGAAACTGGGGGAAATTTTGAGGGGTGGAGCCCTGTGGGAGGGTCTTTGGGTCACTGGGTATGTGCCCTTGAACAGGACTGTGGGACACCAGCCTCCTCCATTCTCTCTTGCCCTTGGTAGGTAATGAGGCCAGTTTGCTCCACCACCCACTCCTGCCCTGATGTGCTCCCTCCTCACAAGCCCAAAACAATGGGTTCAACTGATCATGCATTATAACCTCCAAAATTGTGAGTCCAAATACATCTTTTCTCTTTTTCAGTTGATTATATTAGGCATTTTTTATAGTTATAGGAAGCTAACATACCACCCCGTGTTGGAGGGTATTAGGGTAAATGAAAATAAGATGTCTCCTGAAATGGACTTCTGACAATAAGAGGTAAAGTATGTCCAGACATGAAAATAACAAAGCCATCTGCCTAAGGTTGTGCTAAAAGTGTTTGCTGTTAATGTTAACAGTGTCCCTATAGGACAGATGACTAGCATGGTCCCATTTTATATTTAAGACACTAAGGCACACAGACCAAGTGGCTGGCCCAAGTTAGGGGACATCCAGGATTCCAGTTAAGTCTAAACTCCACAGAAGAAGTGATCAAACTGTACCCTGCAGGTCAATCTGCCTGCTGCCTGTTTTTGTATGGCTTGGGAATGAAGAATGTTTTTTTACACTTTTGAAAGGGAGATTTCATGATACAGAAAATGATATGGAATTCAAATTTCAGTGTCTGAAAATACTGTTTTATGGGAACACAGATGCACTAGCTGTTTTATGTGCTTTCCAGGGTCTGCACTCAGGCCAATTTATAACGTGTAGACATCCGGGGCACTAAATTGGCATAAGCTATTGAGGCCATGGACCATCGGCAGCATATTCCCATGTTTCTTTGAAATAACTGTTTTTTTTTTTTTTTGGTGATACTGGGGATCGACCCCAGGTCCTTGTGCATACAAGATAAGTACTCTACCAACTGAGCTATATCCCCAACCCCATTCAAGTTGAAAGTTCTTTAGTTATTCCTGCTCTCTGCTATGATCTTGAGGGATCCAGCTGGCAGGACTGGCCCAGTGTTGCTCTTTCACACCTGGGAGGCAGTCCCCGGGCTTAGCATGAGAGCAGTTTACTAGGACCAAGGTGTCTTCTGCAGCAACACCTTTGATGGAATAGAGGGGATGGAACTGGCCAGAAGGAAAAGCTGGGCTGCCGAGGCAACCTTTCTATCATGAAGTTCTCTGTGGGTAGTTGCCTGGCTATCACTAAGACGGCCCTCTTTGTAGTGGGGCTACCCAGGGCTTTTCAAACAAGATCTGACTGTCCAGGGATGGAAGGTGACAAGCATCTTCATGTTTGGTTGGTTTAAAGGGAGAAGTTGCACTGTTCCTTTGAGGTGGCATGAAGGGAAGGAGGGCTGCAAGGTCTACACCTTGAGCTGATGGGTTTTAGAACTGATCCTAGGCTGGAAGTTGGTCTGAAAAGTGCCTCTCTATGAAATGAAAAGTAGATACTTTAAGAGCTGCAACTTGAGAGCTCAAATACCCTATTTAATTAATTAATTAATATTTATTTATTTGGTGGCAAGCAATATTTGCCTGTCCTCTCTTAAAGAGAAGGAGAGGAGAGGTTAGGAGAAGCAGTCGCAATGACGCTTTGAAGGAGTTTTCTCTTGAGCTGTCATTGCAAGAGGACTCAGGCCTAGCCTCCACCTTGGATCTAGTAAATCTTTGGGATTCATGGATAATTCTTGGAAGCAGGTACTTAGGAGAGTGATATTTAAAATTTTGTTTTCCGTACTGAGAGTTAAATCCAGGATCCAGGCCTTCTGCATACTAGGCAAGTACTCTACCACTGAGCTACATCCCCAGCCTTGTGACATTCAGACTTTATGTTTTGATAAATCATATGAGAAAATAAAATATTTGACTGGTTTTTGCTTCAGTTTGTAGTTTTTAATCAATTTAAATAGTTTTGAAATATTGATAGGGCCATCATGATTTTTTTTTTCTGGTTGCTGAAAAATCAAAACAATCCTTCAATCAGTGTTTAATTTATGGTTCCCAGATGCAGGTCTATAACACTTTTTACCTGTCTATGAGGAAACGTGATTATGAGGAAAACATTCATAAAATTAAAATTATTACCTTTCAAGTACTGTGTTTTGTTGTGGTAATATATTGTTATATCTTTTCATACTTTTTTGGTATAAAATTTTTCTTCCTCTTGTGAATGTTAGTGATTTTAGATGGTGGGATATAAAAATATGTTTTCACTTGGCAAAATTAAGATTTGGAAACCAAATACCTACCTTTCAAAATGTTTCTAAATTTTACTTATCTGTGAAATCTGTTTAATAGGGTACCCACTGATCTGGTGAATGGTATCTCCAATGTAATACAGATCAAAATTTGTAAAGCCCTGTATAGCTTACATAACATTCCTGTCTCCAGAGTCCTTAAAGCATTAAGAGTGGAACTTACTGGCAAACATACAGCACTTTTATGCTTTTTCATGACTGCTGCTGCAAACCAGCTCTAACTGGCTTTTTAACCCTGGATAAAATCCTTACCATGTATAAATCCTGTGACTTCGATGATCACACTATATTTTAAAAAGCAAAACAAACAAACAATAGCAAAAAAAAAAAAATCAAAACCCAGAAACTTCCTCTGGTCACTTTAGTCCCCCAGTTTGACTTTAATAACAAAAAGACCTACTTTGTGCAAATGTACTAATGCCAAACCTCTCAGGTGGGGAAGAAAACATTATGACACTATAAAAACTTTGTCCAAAGAAGTTCTCTCTTCAATTTTTTTTTTCAGTGTTAACTGTTTTAGACTCTTGAGACATGGTGGGTTGAGAGCTGTAAAGCCATCGTTGGCCATCTTTCCTGAGGGTCTGCCCAGCCAGGTGTCCTCCCGACTTGACAAGGATGAGGCCAAATTGGTCCCCTGCTGTTTTGTTTCCACCCCTCCTGTTTCAGTATCAGATGCCTTTTTTTTTCAGTTCTGCAGTTACCATGTACCCCCACCCCCCATTCTAGGGCATCTTTTTCTCATCTGTAATTTTATAAGGTTACGCAGTGAGTCAAGTCACCCTAAATCTTGCCTGTCCAATTTGCAGCACCACAGGGCCACTGCCCCTAAAGCCGCAACAGACCTTAGAAGTTTCAGGCTAATTTACAGAGGACTAACATGAAATCCAGTGTTTCAGTGGCCTGATGAGAGCCAGGGAATCCCTTCTCAAATATCTAAGGAAAAACGCCTCTACATAGGACACATTCAGCTCCCAGCTGAGAGGAGTTGACACAATTTGGGAGCGCTCTTTCAAAAAAGAACACATGCTAAATCAGGTATGAAATTGTTATCATTTGGAAAAGAATCACAAAGAATCACAAATTTTCAAAGGCTGTAAGATACTACAGACTGCATGCATTCAAGGGAAACGATGTTTTTATTACTTAACTATTCAACCCACCTCTGGATATTTCCCCCTTATTTTTTGGCCTCATATTTTTGGATTGCCTTTCCTTGTGATCATAGTTTTTGTAATCATTTCTGTAATGAAAATAGTGAGGTAATTCAGTCTTTCCTCTAGCAGACTGATCAGAATCTATTTTTTTATTGACTGGGAAAATGTCCTTCAGTTTTGCGACATTATTGAGAGTGTCATGTAAATATTAATGTTGCTATCAAACTTTGTGTAATTACTATCAACTTTCTTTCCGAAGATTAGAAAAAAATCTTTCCATAGAGTGAATTCTGACTCCATTATTTTCTCCTTTTTTTTAAAAAGAATTTATATAATTTGTATTCCATTCTTGATTAATTACAAACATAATTCTGCTAAATTTGAAGTATAAAGATACTTTAACATAATCATTGACATGCATATTAAATAAAAAGGCATAATTATATTTAAATGACAAATAATAAAACAATAGAGACATTCCCATTAAAATCTAGGACAGATTAAATATACTTGCTATCAACATTATCATTTAATAGTATTCTGAGAGTTCCAGAAGTACTGCAAGAAAATGTAAATCTTAAATATTGGAAAAGGAGAAGAAAACAATTTATGTAATTCACAGATTATATGCTTTTTAATTTTTATTTATTGGTTCTTTTAGTTATACAAGACAGTAGAATCCATTTTGACAAAATTATAAAAGCATGGAATATATCTTGTTCTAATTCAGTCCCCAGTACCTCCCCTTCTTCTCCTCCCTCCACCTCCCTTTCCTGTCTTCTTCTGCCATTTACCCATAGTTATTGTTTTAAAATTAATTTCTTGTGGATGTACACAGTGGTGAGATTCACTGTGGTATACTCATATATGTATACAGGAAAGTTATGTCAGATTCATTCCACTGCCTTTCCTTTTCCCACTCCCTTTCATTCCCCTTTGTCTAATCCACTGAACTTCTATTTTTTTTTTACACCCTGCCTCCCACACACATATTGTGGGTTAGCTTCCACATATCAGAGAAAACATTTGAATTTTTGTTTTGGGGATTGGCCTATTTCACTTAGCATGATGGACTCCAGATCCATCCGTTTATAAAAGTCATAAAGTCATTCTTCTTTATGACTCCATCATTTTTGACCCTTGTTTCTCTTCTTCTCTCCACATTACTTCACATATCCAGGACCTGGTACCATGGTGCATGTCTAGACAGTGAGAAGACCCATGACCCTGAACTTTGGGGCCACCATGCTGGTTGCACCAGCAGAATGGGTTTTGTGAGCATTCCTGGAAGCTGTGTCTACACCGGTATGGTAGCAATGATTTAGCTGTACCTGGAAGTAGTGGTGAATTACACAGATGGAACCCAAGCTGATGTATCCCTATCCTTCATTTGCTGTGACTTGAGGCACTGGCGGGGCTGTGTGCTAGATGCTTGCACACAGAGGCATATGCACGTATGCACACAGAGGCATATGCACGTATGCACACAGAGGCATATGCACGTATGCACACACATGCAAACACCTTCACAGCTCTGGAGGCCAAGTCTGTCCCCAGCCCCAGGAGGCAGTCGGTGGCTGTACTCAACTTATCAGCCTTTTTTTCTGGAAAATAGGCAATGCCTTCCAGGAAAAGGGACCTCAAAGACTGAGCTCAATGCCCTCTTTCAGAACCTGGCTGGCTCACTAATTCTTCACCATCTTATTAGCACCTGAGCCTCAAATTCTCACTACAAACAATTTTGGGGTACAGTATCCAGCATACAATTAGAAATCAGATTTGTTCAGAGATGAGTCAACAGGTATAAATATTAGCTGGAACTAAGAGTAGCAACAGATTCACTAAGGCTCTGGAAAGTGGAATTGCAAAATTTTATAGAGATAGAAAACAAGTTAATAGAGACAGAAATAGCAAAAAAAAATCAATGAAAAATTGGAATACACACTTTCATATAACATTGTCTCCAATGATGTTTAAGGAGATAAAGAAGTGTTCAGAATTTTGGTAGACATGGAAGGCAAATTCCCAAACTGAAAATAATCAAAATTAAGAACTCAGCAGATGGATTGAATAGCAGATTGGTCACCATTGAGGAGAAATTTAGTAGGCTAGAGCTTAGGTTATAAGAAAACAAGGAAATACAGGAAGACAAGAGTAGAAAAATATAAGAGAATTACTAAGAGACAGAGAATACAGTTAAAAGGCTTAACATTGGGGGAAAAAAAGAAGCCAAATGCAAAATAAACTGTGGGCCTGTCAGTGAAACAGAGCCCCAAATTCTTTAAGTTTCTGAATTTCCTCATAATGAGAATAGAGGCTACAGAAAAGACCCCCAGGAAACAGACTGTGAGCCTCCAAGTAGCTCAGCCTACGTACATCTACCTATGCATATGTCCTGCCATTTGTCCCAATTTGCCTCCACTCCTCTTATAAAAAGCTTTTGGCACCCTGAGTCCCTGAAAATGGAGATTTGAGAATAAATGTCCTCCATCTTCTTCAAAGATGCTTGTCACCAACCTGCCTCCTGAGCTTTCGTGAAATGCCATGAATGGTAAATTGTTTCTGGGTTTTAAAAGGAGAAAACAAACTACTACTCTACTCCCCAAACAGAATGATTCTGTGATTCCAGATGTGCTTTGGGTTTTTTTCCCCCCCACGTCAAGCAATTCTTCAGCTGATTCTACAGCAGATACCAGCTGGATGTCCTCTAATTCAATTCAATTCTGATTTTATCCACCTGGAGATAGCATCGGATCCCACAGGTTGAGGTCTCAATTTCAGAAGACGGCCCCCGACTTCAGATGCCAATCGCAAGCTTCTGACTGGCCAGCTGTAACTGAGGTCCCCAGGAGTCCTCTCTGGGATCTGATTACTTTGTTAAAGGGGCTTACAAAACTCCAGGAAATATTCTATTCATGTTTGCCCATTTGTCATAAAGAATGATTACAAAGGATACGGAGGAATAGTCGGGTGGGAGAGATGCATAGGGCCAGGTCTGGGAGAAGGCACAGAGATTCCAGGCAGTCTCTGGGTGTGTCACCCTCAGGATCATCTGCTGTTCAGTCCCCCGGAAGCTTCCACAACCCAGTTCTTTTGGAGTTTTGTGGGAGTTTCATTACATAGGCATGATCAATGACGTCATTGGCCATTGATTTAGCAGCTCAACGTTTAGCCCTTTTCTCCTCCCTGGAAGTTGAGGAGGAGGGTCTGGGGTAAGGGATAGGGTGGGGGAACTGGGAGTTCCCATCTTCTAGCCACGTGGTTGGTTCCCCTGGTAACCAGCCCTCAGCATTTCCCTAATAGGGTCACCTCATTTGCTGACAAAAGACACTCTTACCACTGCAAGTATTTTAGGAGGTGTATGTCAGGAAATGGGAATGAAAACCAAATATATATATATATATTTTTTAAAATATTTTTTTAGTTGTAGTTGGACACAATATCTGTTTATTTCTATGTGGCTGCTGAGGATTGAACCCAGTGCCTCACACATGTGAGGCAGGCGTTCTATCACTGAGCTGCAGCCCCAGCCCCCAAATATATGTTTTATAACATCACAGAAAATGATATGATTAAGAACTTTCCATACAGATTACACATGTAAAAGATCTGAAACAAACCTAAACATCACTAAATCTGAAAAAAAAAATTATTAACTTCCTGATACACCTCTAAAATGCTTTTCTCTACCTCTTTTGGCCATGACCTCTTTGATCACCTCTTCAACACACCGTAACTCCATTTTCTACAAAGAACATAGAAAATAGAAAGGTAACTCAGGCTTTCTTTTAGTATGGTTGAAGATTTAGAAAAAAAAAATTCACTTTCAGGCTTTGACTCTATATTGGTTGTATCATGGAAAGATTAGGATTGTTGTCAAAACTTGGGAAAAATTTTATGATATATCTATTTTAAGGTTTTTATGACTTTTCAGTTTTTCTTGTATACTGACTAGGCATAAATGTTCCTGGAATCCTAGGCCAGAGGGGATCTGACAAACTAGGTCAGGCTACTAGTCCCCAAAACCAAATAAAAAAGGTATTGGTGAAAAGCTGGAAAAGAACTTAAATCAATATGACCATATTGGGAAGGCAAGGCAAGACCCAGCATCTCAGTCCAGTCTTGGGGTGCTGGCATGAGCTGTGGGTGTAAATGGAATGGGGACAGGTGTGAGAGTCTGGGTAATTAAGCATGGGCTGGTCAAACTGTGGTGGATCGTGATTTCAGTTCTGGTTCTGGGAAGTGGCTCTGGACAATCCTTAATACTTGAGGAGGCTTCACAGGATGCAAGATGTTAATCAGTCAGACCTGTGGCCCTGGAAGGAGGCAATTCTGTTCCAATAGATGATTGCTCTTCTCTTCCTGGAAGATGTAGAACAAGGACTTCTAGGTGCCACTGCAGGGGTCGGTAGCAGGATGCAAATCTTGCCTCAGTCTTGAAGGGGGAACAAGGTAGATTACTTGGCCACGATTAAAATTTAAAACCTGCTTTTAGTTGTCCATTAGGCATCTGCAGGGTTAAAGAAAGTCAATGCTTTAAGCAAAGGAAACTTCTCTAAGTCCCTATTGTATATGTACTCTGAATTGGTGACACATGCATTCACTGAGTTTTGCCAATAAGTGGCTTCTTAGAGAAAAAAAATTGTGAATTTTGTCAAAGTGTTACTGACAGCCTACCCCAGGGAGTCTGCATGAATCCCTGCTGGCTGGAGTTGGCCACCTTCCCACAAAAGAAATAGGCAAAAGATAAGAGCAAACTCTATGCAGTTTGATCAAACTGGAGAGAGGCGGCTAGACTGTCAGGGTTGGGGCTCACAGCCTCCCTGGCCTCCGCTGTCAGCATAAGGAAGCCATTCTCAATTTTGGATGTGGGTTGGGGGCAAATTAATTCTGTTTCAAAAGGACAAAAGTTCAAACAATTTAGTTTTGAGATCTTTTTTATTAACTTTTTAAATTTCTATATGACAGCAGAATACATTACAATTCTTATTACACACATAGAGCACGATTTTTCATATCTCTAGTTGTATACAAAGTATATTCACACCAATTCATGTCTTCATACATGTACTTTGGATAATAATGTCCATCACATTCCACCATCATGTCTAACCCCATGCCCCCTCCTCAATGCTCCCAGTCCTCTGCTCTATCTAGACTTCACCTATTCCTCCCAGGCTCCCACTCCCTACCCCACTATGAATCAGCTTCCTTATATCAGAGAAAACATTTGGCATTTGTTTATTTGGGATTGGCTATCTTCACTTAGTATTATCTTCTCTAACGCCACCCATTTACCTGAAAATGCCATGATTTTATTCTCTTTTATTACTGAGTAATATTCCATTGTGTATATATGCCACATTTTTTATCCATTCATCTATTGAAGGGCATCTAGGTTGGTTCCACAGTTTAGCTATTGTGAATTGTGCTGCTATAAACATTGATGTGCCTGTGTCCCTGTAATATGCTGATTTTAAGTCCCTTGCATATAGACTGAGGAGAGAGATAGCTGGGTCAAATGTTCAAATATTTCCATTTCCAATTTTCCAAGAAATCTTACGGACAAAGGCACCAAAAACATGCATTGGAGAAAAGATAGCATCTTCAACAAATGGTGCTGGGAAAACTGGAAATCCAAATGCAACAACATGAAATTAAACTCCTATCTCTCACCATGCAGAAAACTCAACTCAAAATGGATCAAGGACCTAGGAATAAAACCAGAGACCCTGTGTCTAATAGAAGAAAAAGTAGGCTCTAATCTCCATCATGTGGGATTAGGCCCCAACTTCCTTAATAAGACTCCTTTGGCACAAGAATTAAAATCAAGAATCAATAAATGGGATGGACTCAAACTAAAAAGTTTCCTCTCAGCAAAAGAAACAATCTGTGAGGTGAATAGAGACTTCCATCTTGGGAGCAAATCTTTATCCTTCACCCATCAGATAGAGCACTAATCTCTAGGGTATATAAAGCTAAGCACCAAAGCAAACAAACAAACCAAAAAACCTGAATAACCCAATCAATAAATGGGCCAAGGACCTGAACAGACACTTCTCAGAAGATGATGTACAATCAATCAACAAATATATGAAAAAATGTTCATCATCGATAGCAATTAGAGAAATGCAAATCAAAACTACTCTAAAATTTCATCTCACTCCAGTCAGAATGGCAGCTGTTATGACGACAAACAACAATAATTGTTGTCGAGGATGTGGGGAAAAAGGCGCACTCATACACTGCTGGTGGGACTGCAAATTGGTGCAGCCAATATGGAAAGCAGTAGTTTCAAGATCTTTTTTTTTTCTTTTTTTTTTTATTGGTTGTTCACAACATTACAAAGCTCTTGACATATCATACTTCGAACAATAGTTTCAAGTGAGTTATGAACTCCCATTTTTACCCCAAATACAGATTGCAGAATCACATAGGTTACACATTCACATTTTTTACATAATGCCATACTAGTGACTGATGTATTCTGCTACCTTTCCTATCCTCTACTATCCCCCTCCCCCCCATCTTCTCTTTCTATCCCATCCACTGTAATTCATTTCTCTCCTTATTTTTCTTCCAATTCCCCTCACAACCTCTTTTATGTAGTTTTTTATAACAATGAGGGTCTCTTTCCATTTCCATGCAATTCCACTTTTCTCTCTCTTTCCCTCCCATCTCATGCCTCTGTTTAATGTCAATCTTTTCTTCCTGCTCTTCCTCCCTACTCTATTCTTAGTTGCTCTCATTATATCAAATAAGACATTTGGTATTTGTTTTTTAGGGATTGGCTAGCTTCACTGAGCATAATCTGCTCTAATGCCATCCATTTCCCTGCAAATTCCATGATTTTGTCATTTTTTAGTGCTGCGTAATACTCCATAGTGTATAAATGCCACATTTTTTTAATCCATTCATCCATTGAAGGGCATATGGGTTGGTTTCACAGTCTTGCTATTGTGAATTGTGCTGCTGTGAACATCGATGTGGCAGTATCCCTGTAGTACGCTCTTTTAAGGTCTTCAGGGAATAGACCAAGAAGGGCAATAACTGGGTCAAATGGTGGTTCCATTCCTAGCTTTCCCAGGAATCTCCATACTGCTTTCCAAATTGGCCGAACCAATTTGCAGTCCCACCAGCAATGTATAAGAGTACCCTTTTCCCCACATCCTTGCCAGCACTTGTTATTATTTGACTTCATAATGGCTGCCAATCTTACTGGAGTGAGATGGTATCTTAGGGTAGTTTTGATTTGCATTTCTCTGACTGTTAGAGATGGTGAGCATTTTTTCATGTATCTGTTGATTGATTGTATGTCCTCCTCTGAGAAGTGTCTGTTCAGGTCCTTGGCCCATTTGTTGATTGGGTTATTTGTTGTCTTATTGTCTAATTTTTTGAGTTCTTTGTAAACTCTGGATATTAAGGCTCTATCTGAAGTGTGGGGGGTAAAAATTTGTTCCCATGATGTAGGCTCCCGATTTACTTCTCTTATTGTTTCTCTTGCTGAGAAAAAACTTTTTAGTTTAAGTAAGTCCCATTTGTTGATTCTTGCTATTAACTCTTGTGCTATGGGTGTCCTGTTAAGGAATTTGGAGCCTGATCCCACAATATGTAGATCGTAGCCAACTTTTTCTTCTATCATATGCAGAGTCTCTGATTTGATATCAAGGTCCTTGATCCATTTTGAGCTAATTTTTGTGCATGGTGAGAGGAGGGGATTCAGTTTCATTTTGTTGCATATGGATTTCCAGTTTTCCCAACACCATTTGTTGAAATGCTATTCTTCCTCCATTGCATGCTTTTAGCCCCTTTATCGAATATAAGATAGTTGTAACTTTGTGGATTAGTCTCTGTATCCACTATTCTGTACCATTGGTCTATCCGCCTGTTTTGGTACCAGTACTATGCTGTTTTTGTTACTATTGCTCTGTAGTATAGTTTGAAATCTGGTATTGCTATACCACCTGATTCACACTTCCTGCTTAGAATTGCTTTTGCTATTCTGGGTCTTTTATTTTTCCATATGAATTTCATGATTGCTTTATCTATTTCTACAAGCAATGCCATTGGAATTTTGATTGGCATTGCATTAAACCTATAGAGGACTTTTGGTAATATCGCCATTTTGATGATGTTAGTTCTGCCTATCCATGAACAGGGTATATCTTTCCATCTTCTAAGATCTTCTTCTACTTCTCTTTTTAGGGATCTGTAGTTTTCATTGTATAAATCTTTCACCTCTTTTGTTAGGTTGATTCCCAAGTATTTTATTTTTTTTGAGGATATTGTGAATGGAGTGGTTTTCCTTATTTCCATTTCAGAGGTTTTGTTGCTGATATACAGAAATGCCTTTGATTTGTGCATGTTGATTTTATATCCTGCCACTTTGCTGAATTTATTTATTAGTTCTAGTAGTTTTTTTTGTAGACCATTTTGGGTCTTCTAGGTATAGAATCATGTCATCTGCAAATAGTGATAATTTAAGTTCTTCCTTTCCAATTTTTATGCCTTTAATTTCTTTCGTTTGTCTAATTGCTCTGGCCAGTGTTTCGAGAACTATATTGAATAGAAGTGGTGATAGAGGGCATCCCTGTCTTGTTCCTGATTTTAAGGGGAATGCCTTCAATTTTTTTCCATTCAGAATGATGCTAGCCTGGGGCTTAGCGTAAATAGCTTTTACAATATCAAGGTAAGTTCCTGTTATCCCTAGTTTTTCTAATGTTTTGAACATAAAGGGATGCTGTACTTTGTCGAATGCTTTTTCTGCGTCTATCGAGATGATCATATGGTTCTTATCTTTAAGTCTATTGATATGGTGAATTACATTTATTGATTTCCGTATATTGAACCATCCCTGCATCCCAGGGATGAATCCTACTTGATCATGGTGCACAATTTTTTTGATGTGTCTTTGTATCCGATTCGCCAGAATTTTATTGAGGATTTTTGCATCTAGGTTCATCAGAGATATTGGTCTGTAGTTTTCTTTCTTTGATGTGTCTTTGTCTGGTTTCGGAATCAATGTGATGTTGGCCTCATAGAATGAATTTGGAAGGACTCCCTCTTTTTCTATTTCCTGGAATAACTTGAAAAGTATTGGTATTAATTCTTCTTTAAAGGTTTTGTAAAACTCCGCTGTATACCCATCCGGTCCTGGGCTTTTCTTGGTTGGTAGTCTTTTGATTACTTCTTCAATTTCATCCATTGATATTGGTCTGTTCAAATCGTGTGTGTCCTCCTGACTCAGTCTGGGCAAATCATATGTCTTAAGAAATTTATCGATGTCTTCACTATCTTCTATTTTATTGGAATATAGGTTTTCAAAATAGTTTCTAATTGTCTTCTGTATTTCTGTGGCGTCTGTTGTGATATTGCCTTTTTCATCCCTTATGTTAGTAATTTGAATTCTCTCTCTTCTTCTCTCCGTTAGCATGGCTAAAGGTTTGTCAATCTTGTTTATTTTTTCAAAGAACCAACTTTTAGTTTTGTTAATTTTTTCGATAGTTTCTTTTGTTTCAATTTCATTGATTTCTGCTCTGATTTTAATTATTTCTTGCTTTCTGCTGCATTTGCTATTGTTTTGCTCTTCCTTTTCTAGGGCTTTGAGATGAAGTGTGAGCTCATTTATTTGTTGGTTTTTCCTTTTTTTGAGGAATGACCTCCAGGTGATGAATTTCCCTCTTAACACTGCTTTCATTGTGTCCCATAGATTCCGATAGGTTGTGTCTGCATTTTCATTTATCTCTAAGAATTTTTTGATTTCCTCCTTTATGTCTTCTGTAACCCTTTGATCATTCAGTAACATATTGTTCATTTTCCATGTGATATTGGATTTTCCCTTCCTTCTTTTATCATTAATTTCCAGTTTCAATCCATTATGATCAGATAAAATGCATGGTATAATCTCTACCCCTTTATATTTATTGAGGGTTGCCCTATGGCATAATATATGGTCTATTTTTGAGAAGGATCCATGTGCTGCTGAGAAAAAAGTATATCCATTCGATGATGGTTGGTATATTCTATATATGTCAGTTAAGTCTAGGTTATTGATTGTGGTATTGAGGTCTATAGTTTCTTTATTCAACTTTTGCTTGGAGGATCTGTCCAATGGTGAGAGAGGTGTGTTGAAGTCACCCATAATTATTGTGTTGTGGTCTATTTGATTCTTGAACTTGAGGAGAATTTGTTTTATAAACTTCGAAGCGCCATTATTTGGTGCATAAATATTGATAATTGTTATGTCTTGTTGTTTAATGGTTCCTTTTAACAGTATATAATGTCCTTCCTTATCCCTTTGGATTAACTTAGTCTTGAAGTCAATTTTATTCGATATGAGGATGGCCACCCCTGCTTGCTTGCGAGCAGCGTGTGTGTGGTATATTTTTTCCCAACCTTTCACCTTCAGCCTGTGTATGTCTTTTCCAGTCAGGTGAGTCTCCTGGAGACAGCATATTGTTGGATTTGTTTTTTTTGATCCATGTTACCAGCCTATGTCGCTTTATTGGAGTGTTTAAACCATTAATGTTTAGAGTTACTATTGATATATGGTTTGTACTTCCAGCCATATTTGATTATTTATCTCGTTTTTTTTTTTTAATTGCGTTTGTTTCACCATGATTAGTTTTTTTTAAATTGCGTTTGTTTCACCATGATTAGTTTTCCCCCCTCCGTCTGTCTTTACTGAGGTACTTCCCACTGTTGGCTTTGGTTATTGTTTTCCGTTTCTTCCTCGTGAAGTGTTTTGCTCAAGATGCTTTGCAACGCTGGTTTTCTGGCTGCAAATTCTTTTAGATTTTGTTTATCGTGAAAGATTTTTATTTCGTTGTCGTATCTGAAGCTTAATTTTGCTGGGTACAGAATTCTTGGTTGGCATCCATTGTCTTTCAGTGTTTGAAATACGTTATTCCAGGATCTTCTCGCTTTCAGCGTCTTGAGTTGAGAAGTCCGTTGTTAACCTTATTGGTTTACCCCTGAATGTAATCTTTCTCTTTTCTCTTGTAGCTTTTAATATTTTCTCTTTGTTCTGTATATTGGATATCTTCATAACAATGTGTCTTGGCGTTGGTCTACTGTGATTTTGTATGTTCGGTGTCCTGTATGCATCTACAATTTGTATATCTGTTTCCTTTTTTAATTCTGGAAAGTTTTCTGTGATTATTTCATCTAGTAGATTACTCATTCCCCTTGTTTGAATCTCTATCCCTTCCTCTATCCCAATGACTCTTAAATTTGGTTTTTTTATATTATCACATATCTCTTGTATGCTTCTCTCATGATTTTTAACCAGCCTATCTGAGATGGCTAGCCTCTTTTCCAGATGATATATTTTGTCTTCATTATCTGATGTTCTAGCTTCTACTTGCTCCACTCTATTAATGATACTCTCATTTGAGTTTTTAATTTGGTTTATAGTTTCCTTCATTAGTTTCAAGATCTTAATGGGCTTTATTTTCAGTTTTAGAATCAGGCAACACTCCATTCTATAACATACACATCCCCATGGTCTAAGTGAAGGAGTTTAGTTTTACAAACAGAGAAAAGCTGTAGAAAGAAAGCAAAACCAAAAACAAAAAGCAGATTGGTCATTTCAAAGTTACTTCCCTTGTACAGAGGGTCAGGCAGACAGATCGCAGACAGATCAGTAGGAAAATAACTGATTAATTAACATTAGGTTATTTCAAGTTACTTCTTTTATGTAAGGATTAAAGCAGAGAAACTTCATTATTATGCTGATTGAAACTGGTCTGTTTGGGAAATTTGTTTTCTTTCTAATCCTGATTTTTCAGGTAAGATAAGCGATTTAGTTTCAGTTTGGTGAAGTGGAACTTTAGCATGAATGACTCCATGACTCCATTTTTTTTTTTTAGCTTGAACTATTGAGGCCAATGAAGGAGATTAGCCAAAACAATGACTTTTTCTAATTTACTTGAATTTTTTGTATTATTTTCATTGGTATAACTCATTTTTCTCAAATCAATAAAACCTTTACTTTTACCCCCAATATGTTCATGAGATTGTTGCTTCCTCATTGATTAGATTTTCCAATAGTCCAGTGGCCCATACATGATTTCCACTCATATTTGTCTGTTCAATGGATTATGTTTTGAATGATCTGAATGTTCTTCGGTGAAACTTCATTTCTCTTGTTCAGAATAATTCTTACTCATTCTATCACATACCTTTTCCATGTTGGTTCGTATTCTGTTGAATTTCAGTTTGACGGAAGACACCCTTCCTTTACATTTAAATCAAGTCTTCATTTGTTGTATTAAAATGTTTCTTCTTTTTAAATCGCAAAAATATGTGTGTATTTTATCAAATATGAAAAAAGAAAGCCAGTAAACTTCAGTTGTGACAATATGCTGATGAGCCTGTGTGCACAATTTTATATAGCTGATGATCAGAGGAAATTTCCTCAAGTCAACATTTGGATCTGTTCCTGCTAGAACTGATTTCTCCTCCACTAAGCACAGCTGGGTGCTGCAGGACTTAGTCTCATCTCTGATTCTGTATCTGCAAGTCTTTATGCTGGGTGAATAGACACAGGGTGTAATAGGGACATCTCTAGATGCATACCTATATAGAGACAAGTAGCAAGAACTTCGCACAGAACAACACTGGAAATCATATAACTCATTTCATTCAATCCAGATTAATTCTATCCTCAACTCAACTGTTCTCTAACTGGAATCCAAGTGGACTGCAGTTCCACCCCCAAATATCTTAATGTATTGCTGATCAAGGTGTCCAGGGCTCACTCAAGAGACAAGATCCTGTGGACACTTTCTTGTGGTATCTTGCCAGGCCCTTGGAAGAAGTGCACGCAACAAAGGGCCCTGAAGGTTGAGCTTGGTTTGTTTCCTAGTAAATCTACTCTTGGCAGCTATTTATTCTCTTTTGTTGTTAATTTTTAAAAAATCCTCTTATGTGTCAGGCACAGGGAGATATCAAGAAATCTCTGAGTAATGTCAATTCCATCCTCCCCACATCCACTCTACTGGGGCCCTTCTGCCATTCTACAGAACAAAGGTGGGCCTCTTCCTCATAGTATGAAGTGTTGCTCTAGGGTATAAATGTCTATAGGCACCAACTGAACAAGTCTATATGTCGTTGTTGAGAAAATAAATGACTGAAATGATGGTAAAAAGTCAGATTGCTTCCAATTCCTTGTTTTAAATAAAGAATAAAGGAAGATCTAAATAGGTTGGCAGGTGATGAGTAATTAAAAGTAATTTTGATGATGGACCATGATGTGATTTTTTTTTGGCATATAACCCAGAAGAATGTCAAAGAATTGAGTGACATTGCTTCAACTATCTCTGGTTTATGTGAACAAGGTTTCATTATATTTACATGTATAAAACCAAAATTAATTAGAGAATTATTGTTAGATTGTTTTTTTGTCCCCAAATAAGCAATTTTTGTTCAGGAATTCACAAATCCAATTAAAATTACACACATACACACACACACACACCACCACCACCACCACCACCACCACCACCAGAAAATTTTTGTTAAGTTTGCAATGGACACAAAGATTATTAGGTATCCTTTGTAGAATACCCTTCCAGATTATCTTTGCAGTTCCTTGTCTTTGAACTATTGTAGATCTCTGTCAATTGAAGAAGTTGTATAGTAATGCAAATAATTCTTTTTGTTAGTGGGCATTGAACCCAGGTGAACTTTACTACTGAGCTACATCTCCAGTCCTTTTTCTTATTTTTTTTTTTTAATTTTTGAGACAGTTGTTGAGGGGCTTGCTAAGTTGCTAAGGTTGGCTTTGAACTTGAGATCCTCCTTCCTTCCCCTCCTGAATCACTGGACCTATAGATGTACTGTCATACCCAATCAATGCAAAAAATTCTTGATCAAAGAAATGCAGAATTGTGTCCAGTGGTGATGCAATTGAATATTGTCCCTGTAGATAGTGACAGATTTTGCATCTATTTGTAAAATCATTTCAATATTCCTAACTGGATAGTTGTCTATTTTCTGAGTGGTTAGGGTTGACTACAAAGATCAGGGACGCTGTTGGGAGTGTGTCTTACTTAAAAGACATTATATATCCTAATCCCTCTCTATTTTCCTCTAGTAAATTCTGTTTTGAACCAGTTACATTAATATCTATGTGTTCTCTCATTGGTTATGATATAAATGAAACCTCTGATGTGTTTATTTTATAAAAGTCATAAGAATTTAAAAAATTTCTGATGTGTGCACATATATATTAATGTATACATATATATATATATATATAAAATTATCAAAGAAAACAAACTGGACCAGTATGAATTTTATTTTTGGAATTTTTGAGATTTTATTTTCGCCTCACAAATTACCAGTTTGTGTTATGCTTTTCCCACCACAATGTTCTATGTGTAAGGTACAGAGTACAGGTATGTGCCAACAAATGAAAACAAAACAATCCTGATAAAACAACTTCAAGCACATCTTGAGGGCTGAAATGGATGAAACCAAAGTCTCTGAAAGGCACCAGCGTGGCAGTGGGTAGGAAAGTGGCAGAGCTCCTACTCAGAACCTCTAGTCGTCAACATCATCACTGTCTTGGCCTGACTGCCATCACTCAGTCAGCAGATTACCCACTGCCTCCCTGTCATTGTGTAATGTCCCCACAAGCAAGAGTTCTGAAGGGATGGCTATGAGGTGCTATTCCTAAGAAACTTTTTCTCTGAGCAGAAATAGTCTGAATCCTATTTGTTGGTCTTACTCTTTCTTTTATACATCCTGTATTTTCTGAGTGAAGCACACTCCCTGACAGTCTCCCTCCTCCTTGCTACCAATCCTGACTACTAAAGAAAAAAAAAAAAACCCACAGACTCATCATTTACAGAAATCGGACTCAGAGGAGTTCTTGATTTTGTCTGGAGCCAATCCATTGTATCCACAAAGCAACCAGAAAATTTCTCCCAGCATGTCAATTCCGCAGCCAGGCAGAGGAAATAAAACGCAGTCGGGCTGATGCCTGGTGATCCTCGCCTTCCCAGCACGTGAGTCACACTCTGCGCAGCACAGCACAGAAATGGGCATCTTCTCTGATCAGATACAAGGAAGAAATGGCTGGCGTTAGATCCCCTCCGGGAGCTGGTTTCACTGTGGAGTGGCAAGAGAGCAGGAGGACAGGGTGTGCTTGGCAGGAATATTTCTACTGCAGAAATGTGTCCCTGACGGGAGGCAAGGAAACAGCAAGAACGGGGAGAGTTCCTGGGACTCAGGGCACGTCATATCCCAGACGCCTGGAAAATTCTTGTGCCATCTCTGGGGATGGGGAGGATCTACGGGTAGAGGGGTAGAGAGGGTCTGTTGTCAGTATAGTTGATGCCCCAAGGCACACTCATTTGTTGCAGGACATGGGTTTTCTTCATCTCACAGGACTGCTCTCAGACTCTCTGTTCCTGAGCTCAGCACCCAGCCCCTTCCCATGTTTTCCCCAACCTGAATCTTTTCATCTGCTTTCCACCAAGTACTGGAGACTTCCAAGTATTAATTGAACTGGCGTGTAGGCTTCAGGTTCAGGTGTAGCAAGCCGATTATAATCTGGTTGGCTAAAACACGTGTTGGCAGTTTCTTTTTTGACTCTCTCATGCCAGTGGAAAACAAGCCCTCTGCCAAGCCCCCTTCAATAAGAGAGCTCTAATGAACTTTGTGCAATCACACCATTTATGTCGGGCCTGGTAGTTGGAGCCAAAGTTTGTTAACTTTGATTTCTAGCCAGCTTTCACACACTCACACACACACATTTGGCAACATGTTCACTTCACTTCTCCCTGCCTATTTGTGAACCCACCTTTCCACCAACCCCCTAGAGATCTTTTACCTACTCCTAGCAAAGATCAAGGTTCAGGAAATCTCTGACAAAGTTGAAAGGCAATAGATAAAATAATCCATGAGGTTTTCTCCAAATCCTAATCTAAGTCTAATCTTCAAAACAATACCACAATTTATGTGAAGTTTTCAGGACAAGAGCCTGCCACCCTAGATGCCTCCTGCAAAGTCCAGGCACATCTGAGAGAAGAGGATGTCTTCTTCTGTCTGTACAGTGGCATGCTGGTAAATGTGTAACAACCAGCTCTCCAGGAGTGAAAAACCCCGGTCTATAGCATTTGCCCATTTCTGTGGTGTAAATATTCTCTCCTAGACTGATTTCAAGCTACCAACATAAGTCCACTCAATGTGGACCTGTAAAGAGAAGCACAGAATTCTCTCTCCAAAGCCCATGGGAGTTGGCTCTGTCATATCATTGGCTCTAGACCTACTATGTGCCAATCTCTAAGCAAAGTCAACTAAATAGAAGAGAGGCAGAGTTGATGAAGTAATTGACATTGGACTTGTGGGTGGGATGGAGAGGATCTGTAGGTGGATTTCACATTCAGATTTCTTAAAAATTATCTTTGGCAAAGCGAGAGGACCATACGGTAGCGCCAGCTCCACATCAGAATGGTGAATGTCTTGCATTGAACAGTATTTACCACATGCCTTCTTACGCAGCACTGGAATAAAAGTTCAAACTGGAAGAGGCCAACTTATGTTTTCTATGGGTATATAAAAGCCTGGAAATTTTTCTGTTTATAGGTTCTGCCCCCAAATTCTTCAGCCAATAGTAATTTGTTTCAGTGAAATTTTAGGATTTGGAGAAAACCTCATGGATTATTTTATCTATTGCCTTTCAACTTTGTCAGACCCAAGATTCCTCTCTTCCACAATTTTAGGGAGTCCACTCCTAAATTTAGGAATCTTGGGTCTAACAGAATTGAAAGGCAATAGATAAAATAATCCACTACCATCTCCTTTTGAAAATATTCTTTAACACTGCAAGGAAGAAATTAATGGATAATAGAACCCTGCAAACATATTTTAAAAATCAATATGATGATCAGTTACAAATACTCATGTGGTTTGGTATCAGGAGACATTGGGAAGTCAGATGGGTGTATTTATATGGGGAATCATCAGGAAGGTGAATATCAATGAGAACAATTGCACGTGGGCCTCACTTGGGCTCACATACAATAAGTAGCTGTGCAAATCTACAAGATGACTTTCCAAAACAGTAGATGCTTGAAACATCAGATAGTACTGAACACTGAAATACTGACTTTTTCCTATACATTCCTATGATCAAGTTTAACTTATAACTTAGACATAGAAAGAAATTAACATTAACTAATAATAATAAACAACAATTATAACTGTGTATTATAATATAATCATTTGAAACTTAAAACTTATGAGTTGCTTATTTCTAGAATTTTCTGTTTAATATTTTTTTCCAACTGCAATTGACCGTGTGTAACTGTGGAGAGTGAAACCTTGGATAAGGGACTAACTACTGTTGGAGTTAAACTCTGGGCTATATGATATTATAAGCAGGCTTCTGACCTGCATTGACTATACTATAGAACATTCTAGAATCTTAAAGAATGTGAGATTTTTTTTTTTTAGTCCTATACATGTCAAGACATCTCCCCACCAATTAGTATGACAATCCAAAAATGTTCCTAATGCTCATGGTAAAGCAGTGATATAATTTAATACCTATTTTATAGAAACAGCCTTTGTACTCTGAGCATATTAGTTAAGTCACTTTTAGTCATAAATAACATAAAGCTCTGACTGAAACTGGCTTGAACGACCCAATAATTTATGATCTTGTGAAACAACAGCTCGACAATGTCACTGGGGACTAGGCTCCCCTCCTGTTCATCCTGCCATTTGTCAGCTGGCTGCAGGATGGTTGCATGGTTCAGCACCTGGCAGACACAAATATGCTCTTCAAAGGGAGTAGCATCTTAATAAAGATGTCCCTTCTGTGGGCTCGTGCCATTTACCAATCTCACTCAGGGAAAATGGAGCATTCATGTTGGGTTAAAATGAATCAGGACTTTCCCTGGGAGGGCTTAGACAGCTTCCATAATAAAATATCACAGCAGGTTTTTTTTTTCTCACAGTTTTGGAAACTAGAAGTCCAGATTAAGGTTGCAGTGGATTTAGTGTCTGGAGGGTCTCTGCTTCCTTCATAGAAGGACATTTTTTAAAACCGTGTCCTCACATGGCTGAAGGCAGGAGGGATCCTTCTTTGTCTTCTCTGATCAGGGCACTGATCTCTTTCATGAGGCACCACCCTCATGAAACTCATCACCTCCCAGAGGTCTCACCTCTTACGACCATTTCCTTGGGGAGTGGTTTCAACATGTGAATTTTAGGGGGACACAAACATTCAGACTAGAGTGCTGGGGCAAGATGTGACATCTCTGTGGGTGGAGTGGGGGTCTAAATGAAATGGAGGTTCAGCAAGGAAAAAAGTGGGGAGCTCTTGGGGAGATAGCTCAGGCAATCAACAGTGAGAACCTGGTAATCGATTGACTATTAGTTTGCTGGTGGGACCTGATAGAAAACAAAGGTGATAGGGATAATGAGGCTGCTACCCTGGGGTCTCTGCTCACCTCTGTGTTCCCTTCAATGGCAGCAGGCTTGGGACTTTCCTATGTTTGTCACATACTCAGCACTTGTTGACTATTTTATGAACCAGTTGAAGTAGGGTTTTGTCTCAGTCTGGCCTGGCCATCTACCATTTGAGCTACTAGAGGGTCTGCAGCCTGACTCCCAGACACATCTCATGCTATATCCACTCCACACCTTACTCTCACATCCTTCTCCCTCCCTATACCAGGGCTGTTGGTGAAGGCTGGGTGGACTATTATCTTAGGGAGTGACCCCCAGAATTCCTCTTAGGAATATGTCCCGATAGGAACACTTGTTCACAGAGATGAGGAAGGCTGGGGTATGATCAAGAGATGGTGAAACTGCCTGGTAAGAGAAAAGAACAAGATGCTGTTGTTGGCTAGCAATAACACCCCCACAAAGGAGAGTATTTCCACCTTGGGAAGAGACCAAGGATGGTAGGGGAGCAAACCGGGCAATGCGACATTCACAGGAGCAGGCACTGAAGAGGGCCTGGTGTGTACCATTCCTATCTTCCTTTCCCTTGAGTCACGGTCTCTTGTTTGAGTGCGATTGGGTAAAGTCAAGGAAAGATTTCGGTCAGGTTAGGGTGACCTAGGACAGGGAGAAGAAAACAGTGGTAGGAGGCACTGAGAGGAGAGGTCAGCAGGACAGGAAATTAGAACCAGAGGTGACCATGGGAATGGCAGCCCCAGGGAGTTTTCAGAAATCTTGGGTAGGGCCCCGGGTTTCCCACAGGATGTGGAAAGGAGGCTTTGCCAATTTCATGTGAATCCTCGAGGACTGGGCAACCCCAGTTGACTCCCGTGTTACACAATCTTCACCCATCACCCTTCTGGCCAAAAGTTGACACGGGGGTTAAAGAAACTCAGGATCTTGATGCCTCAAAGTTTTGTGTCACGGTAGATGCAAATGAATGTGATGGCAACTGGAAACCCTGTCCACATTTTACTGTGTATTCATCCATCCCTGAAATTTCTGGTGCTAGAGACTGTGCCAGGCACCAGGATATGAGGGCACATAGATTCCACTCTCCTCCTCCGAGGGATTTCCCACAGGGGACCAGCTACCTGGCATCTCTCTAACCTTCTCAGGCATTTCCTCCACTGTCTTGGTTATAAACAATCTGCTCTTCTTCTCCTGTGACTGGTGGGGCTGACCTGGGCTCAGAAGTCTAGAATCTTAACCAGAGGAAGGAATATTTGGGTTGAGACTTGACTCATGAGTTGGTGTTACTCAAGCAGAGAAAGAGACCCTGGACACCGACTTGAAGAGTAACAGGCACACCCGATGCACTTGCCCCCCAGCTCTGCAGTAATGAGTTCAGAGTTGAGATTGCAGATTACATCATGTCCTACAAAACAGTAATCTGAAAAATGATGTGGATGCCAGGCCTTCGAGCTTCACCTCCTTACCAAGACGGTGCAAACACATACTCAAATGCACATGGAATTTTGTCCACATCCTCCAAGGCGTGGAGACCCTCAAGTGTGTATCCTTATTTCATTTCTTCACTACACAAAGAATGAAGATATGGTGGAGCGGATGAAGGTGCTTTTATAATTACCCTTGTGGGAGGTTTTGATGGCTTATGAAACAGAAGTCTTAATAGGGACACAGCCCAACAGTGGTTAAGAATACAGGTGGTCCACAATTTATCCTTTTTCTACTTTACAGTGGTACAAAGGCAAACTCGGGCAACTATTCTGTTTTTCATTTTTAGTACATTATACAATAAATTACATGAGAGACTCAACACTTTATTAAAAGAAAGCTTTGTGTTAGATGCTTTTTGCCCAACTGTAGGCTAACGTAAGTGTTAGGAGTGCATTTAAGGTAGTATGGGTTAAGCTGTGATGTTCAGTGTGTTAGGTGTGTTCGATGCATTTTTGACTTAGGATATAAACTTACCATAGGTTTAGCTTTGTAAGTCAAGGAGCATCTGTCCATGCTCTGAAGCCACATCACTTGTGTTTGAAATCTGACTTTGCTAAGTTCAAGTTATGCAAAGTGCATAGTCTCTCTGTAATTCATGTTTTCTATTTCCAATAGAACATCTGATAATATCCAACTCATGGGATGGACATCAGGATAAAATGAGATAATGCAGGTGAAGTACTCCGAACAGTGCTTGGCACATACTAAGTGCTCCCTAAATATTAATACTTGATACTATTTTCACCAAGGTAAGTCATATGTCAAAATGACTTCTTCACTCACGGAGGATTAAGACGCATTAAGCATCTGTCTCTGGATCCAAAAGAAAAGTTCTCTTCCTTCTACTACCTCCTATCCCTGTTTGTAGTGCCTAAATCTTGACTAGTTTTTTTGGGGGGGATCAATCAAATGTTTCCCAATACAACTTGAAATGTCCCTGAGAAATTGCAGGTCCATCTAGTCCCAAGGGCACATTTAAATGCATGTCTGAGCAAGCATTGGTTCAGAGATGAAGATTTGGGGTTAGAATCCTTATTCCCCTTCCTTCGGTTTATTCACCTCTCAATTTGTTCTGCTTTGGTGATGTGTGCAACACAGACAGATGGGAATGTGTAAACAAAAGTACAACTCATTCCAGAGGTAAAAATGGTACCTGTTTATGGAACTGTTGGGTTCAAAAGCAAGCTCTCATTAAGGAGTTCTCCAGCCAAATGAGGGAAAGTGGCTGAAATAATTTTTCTATGATTGCCAAGTGTTTGGCAGATGCAAGGTGTTTTTTAGATGTATTATACCACTGTTGAGGTCTGTGGTGATTGACAGTCTTTAGCTGCCGCTTTTCGAAAGCGAGACAGCTAGTCCTGGGCGAGTCACTGGGATTTCTGAAGCAGAGGGGAAATGGAGATCGCTCCCTTTCACTCCGGTAACTTTCTTTGCCAAAGGTCCCCAGGGCCATCCCTTTTGGGTGATTGAGAGGGGCACTTAACGAAGGCAGGGCCCAGGTCTAGTTTCTCCATAAAATGTCCCCGGTGTAAAGTTAGCTGTACGTCTCTTAAACTAGCCACTTTCAATGGCTCTGTCATTAGGAAAGAATTTAGTGGCCTTGCACTCATATAAGCTAATGGTTTCTGGAGGATTTCTGAGCAGCAAATAATAAGTTTAAGCAGCCTCCTGAGAAGTTTGAATGACGTACAAACTCAAAAGCACCAGAGAGCAGCATATCTGCCATCTCCAAGAGTGAAATGTTTGTTCTTGAGCTTAGTTAATTACATTTCTCTGAAAAAAAAATGCTAGCCCTATACCTTGTGTATGTACTTATCCTGTTTTTCTCCTGTCTCCACATATGAGTCTCTCCTTCTTATGGTGTCCACTATAGAAAAGCCCTGTGCCTGCTTCTACATGTAAGAAAGAAGATAGAGTTAAATTTATAGGATGATTTTGGTAGATGTAACCATGGAAGAGAAGAACAGTTGACATCCATCCCATCAGAACAACTGGACCCTGAAATGTGGCAGGAATTTTTTCATGGGGATCTGAAAGTTTAATTAAAAATTTTCTGATACTAAAATGCTTAGGATTCTGTACACAGTACTACGACCTGACATGTTAATACATATAAATTTACCATTTTAACCATTTTTAAGTTAACCATTTTAATTTCTGAGACACTAAGCATAAATGTGCTAAGACGTTGAGTGTTGTGCAACCATTGCCATCATCTCCAGAGCTATTGCAAAGCAAACTGTTGAGAGTGTCAGATCATAATAATACACTGAAATGCATAGTCCTCTTGGAGGAACATCATTATGTGTGTCTTGTCTACAAGAGAAGTCATCAAACAGTCCATCTGGGGACCTAGACAGAATAATAGAGTTCAGATGAGTTAGACCCATCAGAAGAGGCTGTGCTAATTCTTCACATTCCCTGCTAAGATAATGTAAAGGGGCAACTCAGTGTCCCTCAAGTGCTAGCAACCTCCTTTGGTTTCCTCAAAGTTGGCTTTGTTAGTGTTTTCTCTTGCTATAATAAGATACCTGAGAACAGGTAATTTGAAAACAATAGAAGTTCATTGACTCATGATTCTGGAGATTGGAATGGCCAAGATCATGCTGCTGGGAATTGCTCAGCATCTCATGAGGGCCTTCCTGCTGTGAGGTGACATGATGGATATCACATGGTGAGACAAAGCAAATGTATTAGAGAGAACTCACTTTTATAACAAAGCTCACCCTTTGGTAATCCCTCCAAAGCATTAGTTCATAAATAGATTAATCATGACCCAATCATCCCTCAAAGGTCCTACCTCCACATACAGATGAATTTCAACTGAGTTTCCAATGCAAGAAACTTGAGGGACACAGTCACACCATAGCGCTGACCCCCTTAGCAATCCTTCCTGGGAGTGTGGGAACACCAAATATGGTTCACATGCTGACTCTTGATGAAAAGTCATCAAAAAATTTGAATATTGCCAATTGCTCCAAACAAATGATGTTTTAGCAAAGGGAAAAGTATTTTGTCACTCCTAGCCTGGAGAATTTTCTCCAAAGCAGAAGAAGTGCCCTTCCAAAGAATTATCCTGCCAATTGGGTCAAACTGTTTTAGATTCAATCAGAGTCAAAAAGAGCCAGGATTTAAGCCAGCAGCAATGCTATGGAGAGGGCAGCTCATCACTGAGTTTCTTGGGAAAGGTTTTCAGGAGAAGGGCTAGTGCTTCCCAGAGAGGAGGAAGGAAGAAAGAGAGGGAGCCCAGAGCAGGTTCCATGCAGGGAGCCAGGCGCCAGGGTCTTTGGCTCAGTCCCTTCACCCTGCTGTAGGCCTGACGCTGGGTGGCTTGGGAGGGCAGCCCCCAGCTGCTGTGGGTCCGCTGGCGCTGCAGGGGAGGAGGGCATGCAGCCAGGGTGCGGTATTTCTGGGGAGTTAAAGACATTTAGAAATTACTTTCTGAAACATAAGTCTAGTATTTCATGTTTTTGTGATCTGGAATTGCCTTGGGAGCCTCGGAGGGTTAGTGAACTCCCAGAGGGTGCTCAGCAGCCCTCTGTGTAGAAATTGTGGTTAGCAGTCAGAAAGCTCACAGCATCAGCAGTCCCCCCCGCCAGGGGCTGCTGCCCTCCTGCATGGCCCCCAGAATTGTGAAACATCTTGGGGGCGGGGTGCCTCACCCAGTGAGAAGAGATGGGGGGAGTGGAGAAGGAGAGGAAGAAGAGACGGAGAGGGGGGAAGGATTACTGGATAACTAATGGAGAGAGAGCCCAGTCTATAGGATGCACTCTACTCTCTGGTAAGGTCTGCTGAGATTAGGTTCCTCTAAGGAAAGTGTGGAGGTTAAATGCCTTGTTCAAGGACACACAGTTTTCCAGAGGGTCTAACTGCCCATCTCCTTAACTCCACAGACTACAATCTTCCAATCTCACAGTGCTGCAACCAATTCAGGAAAATGGTGGGACTGAAATTATTTCAGATCATTTCAAAAAGAAGTGGAAATTAAGAAAACTACAGGGAATGGTTGTTGTTTTTTTTTAAGTTGTGGCAATAATAATGGCTTGCATTTATATAATAATAATAATAAATAGGCCTTATGTATAAATCTAACAGTTTATATAAATATGCAATTAAAAAAATTATTCCATGAAGCCAGGTACTAATATTCCCACTTTACAGATGCAGACATTGAGGTTCAAAGAGCTTAAATAAAATGGGTGTAGTGACATGTGCCTGTAGTCCTAGCTTCTTGGGAGGCTGAGGTGAGACAATCCCCTGAGCCCAGAAGTTTAGGGCCAGCCTGGGCAACACTGTGAATCTCTGTCTCAAAAAAAAAAATAAATTGATTAAAAAAGATTGAGTCACTTTCTTATGTTCATAAATGAAAGAGAAATAATTAACTCTATAACTAGATGAGGTCTTTCTTCAACAATCCATCATTTATGAGTAAATCAGTGGAATGTATTTAAAAGTATCGATTGATCAAAAGGTAACTATCTGTAGTTAAAGTATGGTTTAGTTTGTTTGCCTGAAAATCTTTTTGTGAAAAGATTTTCCAAAAACATAAACAATTTGTACTTGGAAAAGTTAGATTTCAGATGGCCAAACTCTTTCCAGAGTCAAGCCTGTGAGAACAGTGAATCCTCTGAGTAATTTTTGTTTTGCAATTTAAGTGTATAGCATATGGATCATTGATTTAAGCTATTGATCATTGGGGAGGGGAAGATGGTTAAGCAAAGTTGGAAGCTGTAGACAAGAGCATACAGAACTGTCATTTTATTGGAAAAAGAAACTAGTGTTTTTGCTATTCAATAAATACTGTGTTCTTCTTTGTCATTTTTTCTCTTGAGCATTCAGTGCTGAGGACTCAGCAGCAACAGAAGTTCTCTAAACCGAGAGTTGATCCAGGTCTTGTGGGAATTTAGCAACATTCTGCGGAAGATGATCAACACAGTGTGACTTGGGGAACTGAAGAATCTTAATTTCTGGTTCCCAACCAGTAAGGAAGAAAATGATTTGTATGTGTGAAATCCGGAGTCAAATAGATTTCTCAGAAGATTGTCAAGGCCAGTGGGAGTTAAAAGGAAGAGCCGAGCCTGGAGGGAGGAACGGTGTTAAAGAGTGATGGATAACACTTAGGAGGTGTCCAGATGTTTTCGTTACCTTGAATTTTGCTCTCAGCATTGTCACTGCAAATGGAGAGGTTGGGATTCTGGGTTTTGCTTGTGCTTAACCTCTAACAGGTTATGTGGCTCAGGTGTGTGCCTACCTCTGGTCTAGACCTCCCCTCTGAGGCTCAGGCCTCTGATCCCACAACCCATGTGACATTTCCTTGGAGATATTACAGAGCAGCTCAATTTCCATCTGTCCAAACCCCACTCAATTCTCCCTGGAAGCTGGAGGCTTGTTGACCTCATTAATCTTGAAGAAGGGCATGACCACCCCCAGCTACACAGGGAGCAAGTGAGCATACCTCATCACCCCTCCTCACCCCAAATCCACTGCATCATCATCCCCAGCTCCTCGCTGGCCAGGTATTTTTTCTGGTTCACTGCTGCAGACTTTACCCTCTCTCATTTATTTCAAATGAGTTCCTGCATTGCAACCAGAGTGATCCTGGTTTTAAAAAAAAAAACTACACTTAAAACACAAGATTTTTGTCTTAATCATTTTGCAATGCCTACATATACTCAAATAATACATTGTACCCCCCATGTACTTAAAAAATATCTGTTTGTTGCTGGGCACCATGGTGCACATCTGTAATCCCAGTAGCTCCTGAGGCTGAGGCAGGAGGATTGCAAATTCAAAGCCAGCCTCAGCAGAAGTGAGATGCTAAGCAACTCAATGAGACCCTATCTCTAAATAAAATACAAAATAGGGCTAGGGATGTGGTTCAGTGGCTGAGTGACCCCGGGTTCAATGCCCAATATCCCCCCCCAATTCTGTTTGTTAATTATATCTTAATAAAACGTGGACACACATACCACACACCATCAGTGACTTTCTTCTGTCTTTAGGAAACATATTCATATGGCTCAGACCCTGGCATGGCTTGATCCTGCCATCTCTAGAGTCACCTCACACTGTGCTTCTACCCAGCCACTCAGGAGATTCCCAGTAGCATGGCAGGTCCACCTGGCTCCGCTTCTCACTTGGCCCCTATCATATATCAGCCTCTTTGCCTGGACAGCGATTTCCTCCTGGCTTTGCCTAGTTAATTCCTGCCTCTCCTCATCCTGCAGACCTCCGTGGGGTGGAGTCCTTTCCTGACTTCTGCACTAGGTCAGGCTCCATGTTGGAAGACCTTGGCCCTTCTGTACATTTCCTTTGAAGCCCCTTTCACAATCGTAGTTCAACTTGCACTCTTGTCCTTATGCTATGACCGTCTCTGTCCCCGGTTTTGTTCTCTCTGTTTTTAGATTGGAAAGAATAAATAAAAAGTGAAATCATAACTGAGTAGGAAATTGCTAATAGCATTTTTGTGGCCACCATCATGCCTTATGAAAATTTGATTGTTCAGTCCCGAGTATTTCAAAGTCCCTCTTGCTCACCCTTTGCAGTTTGTCAGAATTTAGATAAGAAACAGGGAGATAGTTGTGCTAAGAATATCCTTGGTAGTGCAAACCTAAAAGATTATGTTAAAAAGTCATTTTGGCAAATAGATCTGTAAAGTCGTTGATAATATTTGATTCTGCAGAAATTCATACTGAAAATACTCACTCGGATGTTAAGGTTGGGAAGCTGAAATGTCCTCTCCAGAGCTTATGTGTTGAAGGCTTGGTCCCTAATGCAGCAGTGGTTAAAGGTGGGGCCCTTGGGAGGTGACTGGAGGATGAAGGCTCCAACCTCATAAATGCATTAATCCATTAAAGAGTACATAGCTTAATGGGCTATTATTTTGAGAAGTGGTAGAAACTTTAAGAGGTCTGGACCAGTTGGGGGAAGTAGGTCACTTGGGAGCATGTCCTTGAATGATCCATTTTTGGCTCTGGTTCCTTTTGATCCCCTCTTTGTACTTCCTAGTGGAACTTTGTTGACCGTATACCATTACCTGCCCTCCTGCATGATGTTCTCCCTCACCACAGGCCTAGAAACAACAGGGCCAGTTTGCCAAGTATGAAACCATCTGAAACTGTGAACCAAAATGACCCCCCCCCATTTACATTGATTTTCTCAGCAATGGGAATCTAACACACAAGCCTTCTTAATGTCCCCCCTTTTCATCATTTTAAGGATGAGACAAAGGCAGAAATGCATTCTGAGAATGGTAATTTCCTAGTGATATAGCCCCTGTCTTACTTTTTCTGTTATCCTGGATTTCTGGCTATCTCTGTTTAGTTAGACCTTAACTCGGAGCTCTCTGAAAGAATTCTTACAAATTTGGGGAATGCCAGGCTTGAGAGACCCTGGAACAATACCCAGCTCTGACATACCTTGAAATCCAAGGCAATTTAGCTCATGACATTTCAGCAGGTTCTTAGAGATTTCTGTTGATTTTCATTGAAGTCATTCACATTATACACCTGAAATTTTGTGAAGAAATTTAGCAAATTAAACTGATGAGTAAGCCTATTGTTTCCCCCACTTGCTAGAGATGGAAATTAATCTCCATTCTGAGACTCTGATTAGTGGAAGTTTGGGTTTTGGGCGAAGCTCCTTGATCTCTGAGTGTCTGCTGGTGCTCGGGACTCTGTATCTGTGTTAACATTCTTGAGTTACACAAAATTTACAAAGGCAGTGGAGACAAGAAGTGATTACACATCCGTGGGGATTTTGGTGATATTGTAAATCAGCCTCTCTGGCTCCGAGGGCTGACCTGACATCTTGGCCTTTGGATTTTCAGAACATAATTCAGTTTCAGCCCCGGGTTCATCTATATGTCTTCTTCCCAGAAGAGCATGAAGAACGTCCTGAGAGTTTTCAGAGTACAGTTTATTAAAATTCCTAAATCATCTCAAAAAGGGAAATATGACCTGAGTAGAATAAGTAATTTTTTTTAATGCCCATTAGAACAAATCCTGATGTTTCATGCTAAACAATTAATTGTGAATTGGGCTTCAAAAAAAAAAAAAAGCCATCATTTCAGGCTTCCATTGAATTTAAGCCACATACACATCACCATATAATAAGAAGCATATTATGCTTAAGAAACCTGTGTGTTCACATGTAATGCAATAGTATGAAACCCGATGCCAACTATCAACAGCTGAAGCGCAAGTTTCAACAGTTTTCCTGTGAATTAGGATCATTGTGAATTAGCAGCTTGGTTAGACAGCCAATTTGGACATTTCAGATCCCAAAGTGGTGTCTTAGGTCTGATTTATTTGCTTTAGCTGTCTAGATAGTTCCAAGTCACTAGACAATAGCTCATGAGGCAAATGGCAAGTGCCCTTCTTGTGCGGATGTCTCTTCCTGGGCAGGGATGGATGTGGGAGGGGAAGACTTTGCTTTTCCTGTGATTGAAGGGGTGCCTTCAGAAGGTCTAGCATTTTCCTCTTCGCTCTTGAAATCCAGACAGCAGTGGGAACCTCATGAGCCCTGGAAAGCCCCTGGTGACAATTGTGGGATAAAATGTTTTAATTGACAAAAGAGGCCCTTGGCTAAATTCTTGTCTTTGTAGAACTTGTCAAAAGTGTTCAGTTTCAAGCCAAAAAGCTGCCAGGATGAAGGCCAATCGCTAATGACAGAAAGATTAGGAGCGCCGCGAGCAGCTGGCTGCTCAACAGCAAATAATGAGACAAAATGCTGGGGAGTCAGTTGAGGGCAGTTGACCCGTGGCCAGCACGTAATCGGAGGGGACCTGGTACAGAACGCCCACCACCGCACACTGGCATTTCCAATGTGCAGAGCAGCCATTTGCCTATCTCTTATGAAAATAAAAACATGATACTCCAGTGTATTTCTATTCAACTGTTTTTTCTTTGTTGTGCATCTACATTATTTTAGACACTGGGTAAGATGAAGGATTAAAAAAAAAAGCAAATGACTACTCAAATTATTTACCAAGTTAATCCTATAGAGTACATGCTATATATTCCAGTAGCATGCACTCACACACACACACACACACAGTAGACATTGTGGATTTTCTCCAGGCTGTGGATTATGTCCAAGAAAAGTCCTGGCATCTCTGAGTTATACATGAAACTAGAACTAAGCTATTTTAGTTTAGCAGATGGAAAGTTTCACAAAATGGCAGAGTTGAGACAGCTGTGAATGGACCTTATGCTAACTCTGTCCTACCCTGGTCAGTGGTGCTACTGCCTTGTTTTGGTACTGAGGATGATTGTGCAGCTTTGTGTTAGACATAGATGGAGTGAGGAACATGTCCCCATCTGCATCCCCACAGCCACCTCTTCTGTAGGACCATGTCAGAAGACGAAGCTGGATGAAGGCACTGGACCCCAGTCTATCTATCTTGGGATTTACTATTGATTCTGTTTACCTAGAAAAAAGATTGGAATTTGGTTAAAGAAACCTTTTGAATATATACCATAATGTGCCATATAATATTTCAGTCAATAACAGATGGTATATGCCACAGAGCCTGTGTGTGTAGCAGGTGGTATCATCTAGTTTGGTGTAAGGATGAGAATTCCACAGTAATGAGATTGCCTAACAATACATTTATCTGAATGTGTTTCTGCCATTAAGCAATGCATGGCTGTATTCCCCTTACCTTATCTATGGAATCTTTAACCTCATCAACATCAGCATGAGGGGATTTGTACTTTATCCCTAACTCATGCTCAACAAAAGGGGATTTTTTCCTTAACTTACTTCATGTCTGAGCCCTTATTGGGTGAAGATAAAATAATGGGAATGCAGTGAAGGAGGAGAATCCAGGAAGCAAAGCATTGATTGAATTCCCACAGTCACAGGGGAAGGGAAGGGAATGACTGGGTGGGGAAAGAAGAGAAGGACAGGGCAGGGGTGAAAGCAAACATCAGTTTACCTTGACTTGAAGGAACACTTTGGAGAAGTATTAGGAGAAGTTGACATGTGATTAGAGAAGTTTCAGGAGAAGCTGACATGTGATTGGGACATAAATGAAAAAGAACAATGGGAATAACCCTTTCTTTAATCTTTTATGTGTCTTTATTTTGCTTTTTTAATTCATAGAACCTTCTTTCGTATTTTTAAAGCATTCTGATAAGGCACATTTTGATTGTTTTTCTAAATAAAAATGTGTCAGACAATGTTTCTTGGTATTCAAACCTTTCTAAAAATGGGTGGCAAAGTGACAGTTTATGGGATGACATAGGTAACTAAAGCCATGTCCAGAGGATGCTGACCACTAGTGTTAAGAGGGGCAGCTCTAAGACCCATATGCCCAGAAGTTTCCATCACGCTGAGCTTAGCTTCTCACACTTGAGCTTGGTGTGCTGGTTCTATAGATATCCAAGAATCTCAGCTTTGTACCCACTAAGTGATGAGAGTCGGCTCCAATAATAGCTGGAATGATTCAATGGAGACATAAATGCACTCATGTGTGGCTTAACAATAGGATATGCCCTGAGAAATTTGTTATTAGGAGATTTCACTGTTTCATTGCATCTGTCGTCGCCTGAAACATCAAGATGCCAGGCACAGTGTACTAGCATGCTCCCTGTGTCTGTTTCAAATAGTCACATTCCTTGAAATAAAAGAGCTTGTGTGCAAAAGGCAAGGCAAGAACTTTAAAGCTTAAAAATACAATTTTCTTTTTTTAAAAAAGCTGCTATTTCCCAAAACAAAAGAGGGCAAAATAATGACCACGAAGCGAAACAGTCGGTGTTTGATAGTTTTCCATCTGTGCTATAGCGATTTTCACTAGCAATTAAGAAAAAAAAAAAAAATCCTGTCCTAAGCAGAAAACAGGTTTGGCCATGAAAGTAAGTTTCCTTCCTGCATGTGATCAAATGTGACTTCCAGATTTATAAACTCACAGGCCACTCACATTGCATTAGTCATTGAAGTGGGGCAAGGTTTGGCTTTGAAAGATGTTTACAATATTTTTTAGGTTCTGTAATAAGCGAGTGTCCAGTGAAATTCACCATGCGAACACCAGAATGCTGCCCACCGCCTTACAGTTGTCTGCCTGTGTTAATGGCTGAGGGTTGCCACCTCACTAGATGACAGAGCCTTAAACAGTATCAAAATGACATGAAGCTTAATCACAAGATGTTGAAAGACCTTTATCTACAGTGTCCTACATACCAATGCTAAGTGAAATCATCCTTTTTTCAAAAGTCTGGCAGATTTGAGTTTTACATATGCTGTGGGCAGGAAGCCAGTAGTTTCTGGGAACATAGGAAAGGTACAGATCTGTATCTCTTCTGTTGTCATGTAGTGAGAATTCATATTGCTCAAAATATTACATTTAAACCTGGTCTGAGAACATGATGTTGGAAAGTAGCGGCTGTGCCTGCAGAACCGCTTGGCTGCAGGTGCCTAGTCCGCTTCATCTGAGTGACTGGATTTGCCATCACTGTCACGGAGGTGTTCCTGGGACCAGCATTTCCTGTCATCATCTTCAGATCCCAGGCATTCAGAGACCCATATGTCTTTACCTACTGAGTGGAGTCCTCAACTGGGAATGGAGGGAGGAAGTTAGAGGCTGAATTAAGAATCGCCTGAGGTCCTCAAGTGTACTCATACACCATATTAATGCAGCCCTGGGATAAGCTGTTTGCTAATAATTTCCCCTGTTTTTTTCTATAACCCGCCCCAGTCTGCTGTACGTGCTCTTTGGTTCAGCTTCTCTTTGTTTCAAGTCTGCCTTCGTGTTTTTAACCAGAGTCAGCACAAAATTGCTCAGGAGGAAAGACAAGGGGATGGCAGAAATATACATATTTGCTTTTAACCACTCCCCACACCTGACATCCATGACTCTCTGTTTATTTAGTTGTGTGGTATTCCATTTTTTCCTAGTCAAATTTCCAACATAATGATTGCTCCAGTAAATGTGCTTTCAAAGAAAAAAAAAGTTTTTTGAGAGTTGATCGAAGATATCTTGCATATCAATTAGGCCAGTGTATGACTGAATGTAACAGAAAACCTGACAGGTTTAAATATTAAGAGATTTATTTGCGTCTAAATCAGGGCTGATATTGCTTATTGTATCCTTATGGTTTCAAGATGGCTGCTGCACTATGGATACGTATTCTAGGCAGGAAGAGGATAGGTAGAAGAAAAAGAAGGAGCAAAAGGTGTATGGGGCAGGCCTACTGATTTTACTCTTTAATAAGCTTTCTGGGACACTCAACTCTAGGACGTTTTCTCATCTCATTGCCCAGAGCTGGCACTCATATCTACGCTTTGATACAAAAATTCTCCAGCTTTTGTATCAGAGGCAGAGGGGATGCGTGGCTTTGGAGTAGCTTTGTGAAGACTTTGAACACTAAAATAATCCAGAGGAAATACATATCTTAGTTCCATGAAAGTGGTTTTGAGGAATGTTGAAATGAAGATGCACCATTACTTACACCTGAAGTCGCACTGTGTTCAAGTCTGTCTGAGACATTCCCAACTAAAGCCCATGCCCCTGGCCTAATTGCTAAGAGCACCACCTTTAGCTTTGTCCCCCCCACCCTTCTTTCTCATTATGAGAAATTTCATGTTATCATGGCAAAGTTGGGCAGATTTTCTGAGAATATTTTTGTGTTCACTACCTGGATCTACCATTAACAATTTATTACACTTGATTAGCTTATTCTCTCCACCCTTCAAACCACCTTGGTTATCTTTTGGTAGCACTTGGGTAGCATTTCAGAGTAAATTATAAACATCAGTACTCTTCTCTTTAGTAACATCATTCAGAGTAAATTATAGACATCAGTACTCTTCTCTTTAGTACCATCATTAACAGTTCTATTTTTATTTACAGGATTTTTTCTTTTGAGATAAAATTAACATAAAATTAAATGCACATCCTGAACGTATATTTGCTAAATGTTGACAGGTGTGTAATTCAGGGATCATCCCAGAATACTTCCTCTTGGCACCTTGGAGTCAATCTCTCTTCCCTCTACCCAGATGACCTGTTGTTCTGATATTTGCCCAATTTGGATGATGTTCACTGTTTTAGAACGTCAGATAAATGAAGTCATACAATAGACATTCTTGTGGTAAGGTTTATTTTATGAACATAATATTTTGAAAAATTACTCATACTGCTGCATGTATCACTGCAGCAGGAAGAGAAAACTTATTTTTTTTACCCTTTCTATAAAAATACAAAGATTTTGGGTCCCATTGAATCAGAATCACCTATTTTCAAGGTGATTTGAAAAAAATCTCTTCGAGGAGCAAAACCTTTAAAATTCCCAAAGAAATGCTGCTCCCATCAATGACAAAGAATGAAAACTTCTAGAAACAAAGATATGTTTGGTTCTTTATTTCACAAAAAGGAATTGGAGCTTCTAAATGACCTGTTTTTAAATTTAATGCCTCTCTAAGAGATATAAATTAACAGCAGCAAAATATTATGGCCCTTCGAATGTTTCAGGCCACGAATTGTAAATTCAAGTTTGTGTAGCCATTTGGTGGGACTTAACCATACTAGAAAGAGCCGTTAAATGTTTTATGTATCTAAATGGACTTGGGATCATGGGCACCATTCCTGCCCTCTGACACATTTTTATTCAAGTGTTCTAGGGAAAGACTAAGAGAACGTACATAAAAATATTCCCAGTTAACAGAAGTTGAAATGAATTAAGGACATAAAGAACACACATGTTTGCATTTAGACATGGTATATGGCCAATTTTTTCATGAAGAGAGCCTTATTACTTTTGCTCTAAGCGGTATTCTAAATGTTCGACATTTGACAAGGGGAATTTGCCTTCCCTTCTCTCCTTTCCCTACAGTATATATTAAACTAATTGCTTTATTTTAACAAGAGGGACCCTGTTTCCCCTAACCATCCTCTCAACCCCCAACTTGACCTTCAACTCTACGAATCTTTGCTCGGGAGATAATTGCACTACCAATATGATTTAATGCGCTTTGGCTTTTGTGCATCAAGTCTTCCCTGTCTTAGCAGCATTTGTAACTCTCAAAGGGTCAGGTTCCCATCCTATATAATTCTTGGAGAGTCACATAAAACTTAAATTTGGCCCAGAGTTTCCTTATCATTTATAATTTCCATAATACTCTCAGAGTCACTAAACTATCTCGTGTTTCAGGGATGAACGATTTGCTGTATTTCGTGAACAAAAATTCTCTGAAGAGTAAGGTAAGGAATGCTAACAGGATTAAAACTGTCGCGGGAAATTGTAAATGAGGCTCATAACCTCCCATGCCCTGCTTTAGACCTACCTTTGCAAGCACTCATTTTCTTCACCCGCTTCTCAAAAACTCTTCATGATTTAAGTAAATACACATGAAAAATTGCCGATGAGAGGACAGATTGGCCTTCCTGTCATGATGGATGGAGAGGTGAAGCCAGATACCACACAGAATCCTCATCCTTCTGGGCTTAGGATTCCTCTTCCCTGAACAGTTTATCCCTGACAAAGCTCTTCCCGATTCCACAGAATTCCACAAGGACAGTGTGACTTGTGCAGGTCATTCCCACTTTTACCTTTCGGGTTTTGGGTAGGTTGCTTTGTCTCTGCAAGTCTGTTGTACACCTTAAGTGTAAGGACCGTGTTCCATTCTTTACAATTTTAAAATCATTTTGTTTATATTCATCACAATGCATCTTATGGGCTTACACTGTTTTCTGAGTCTGAGGGTTTTGCACAATGCAGAAAGGGAATAGATTACATGATCCTTGAGGGATCTCCATCCAGCTCCCAAAATTCCTCCTATAACTTTAACAGTACTTATGAGAAATTTTGAAATGTGTTCATAATTTCCATAACAACTCTAACTTGGCTTCAATGGGTTGATATCATCATTAATTCTTCTCCTCCCCCAATAGGGTGTCCTCATGTTTTTCATTTATGTGTAAATACTACCATCAGGTTAGCAAAGCTTGTTCCACCTCATCCTGGAATATTAAAATGGAATAAAATCATGGACTATCTGGGCTCAAATTTCTGTCTCACCACCTCCTTTCACATTGGGAAAGTTACCTGCTCCTATTTGTGCTTCAGTTTCTTCTTCTTCTTCTTTAAATGGGAATAATAATGCCTACCATTTAGGATTCTTATGAAAAGCAAATGAATGAATACGAAAAGTGCTTACAGCTGAGTCTGGTATGTGATAAACTCTACATTTGTTAATATGTAACTCAGAGCTGTTTCTAGCAGGCAAGGAGTCATTTTTTTACTCCTCCCTTTGGGTGTTCAGGGATGGAGAGGTCTCTGCAAATGAAGAGTGCATCTGTGTGGGCGCTATTTAGTGCTATGACTTTTGGACTTTCTTACCTTTCAAAACGCTTTCCCCATGGTTCACTGAGGACTGAAATTCCACAGTCATATCCTCCTGTGCCTTTGATGTCTGCCACAGGAGAGATCTGTCCTCCCCTGGAATATGAGAGACATGACATATTAACTTCTTCAAGACATTTTTGTTCCTTCCATAGTCTATCAGAACTTTCCTAAGTGAGGATTTCTTTGGGTAGATTTGGAAAAGACAAACATGGGAGATAAGAAGGAAAAGGGGAGACTGGAAGCCTTGCCTGGGAACAGCCACACGGTGGGAGCAGGTGCAACAGAGAGTCAACATTTCTTCTAGAAGCATCAGTGCCAGAAAGGACAACTTGAATCTCAGCTTAGCCACTTGCTGTTTGGATATACTCTGTCAAGTCCCTTTAAGGTTATACTCCAAAACTCCAGTTTCCCATCTGCAAAGATGGAGGCAGTCATCTTGCCTCATGAGGCTTTAGCCCAAATTTAACGTGTTCAGGTATTTAAAATGTTTGGTGGTGTCTTGACCCAGAACACACCTAGTAAATGGTGTCATTGCTCACTTGAGGCTTTTAAATAATCTTCAACTCAAGGTTGATCTTTGACTCTCAGAAGGTATGTGGCATCTAAAAAGCAAGGAAACTTTAATATAGTCACTTACTTCAGAATCTAGAGTTCCCAGTGCAATTTCTTAGATGAAAAAATATCGATGAATCATTCACTGCAGACATTACCAAAGAAAATTGTTAATATCCCGCAATTTTGCTTTAGGTCTCTTGCTAGCCAACAGAATATTGAAATTCATGCTAGTTACCCACTCAGACCACTGTGATTCTCTAATTTTCAGATATTAGAGGACCCTATTGAGGAAATAGAGGGACAACTTTCTTCATCCAGTGACATTGAACAATGTTCAGATATCACGAGTGAAAAACAAACCAATAAAAAAGCAACAGAAGGAAAATGTATAAATTGAGAGCTTTAAAATGAGCAGCATTATATTTAATTTACTTACATTTTATCAAGTCTTTACTACTTAAAGGAAAATCTTGCTTTTGGGGGCTAGGCTTGTGCAAACATAGTAATCTTCCCTTATCAATGGGGGAAGCACTTTAAGACTCCAGTGGATTCCTGAAACTGCCTTATTCAGCAGCCTATTGATGGATACTGTGTCTTTCCTCTACACGTACCCCTATGATAAAGTTTAACTTATAAATTAGACACAGTAAAAGATTAACAGCATTAGCTAATAACAAAAGAGGATAATTACAATACATAATAATAGAAGTTATTTAAAAGTTGTGAATTTCTTATTTCTGGAATTTTTCATTCAGTATTTTTGGAGCATGGTTGATGGTTGGTGACTGACAGTGCAGAAAGCCAAACCATGGATCTGGGGATATATCTCAGTGGTAGAGTGCTAGCCTAGCATGTGTGAGGCCCTGTGTTTGGTCCCCAGCACTACAAAACAACAACAAAACAAATGTGGAAAAACCATGACTTCTAATATTAACTCTATCAGAATGCACTGGGTTCAGTCGGTGATTCTGTACCTCCTGTATCTTTGGACAGTCTTGGATAATGGCATACTGAGGACTTTTCTTCTGCATATCCAGGCTCTGCCCTAGCTCCTGTGCTTATAAGCTGAAGGATTTGAGACAAGTTACTTTGTTGTCTTGTCTGTGAAGTGGGAATAAAATGTTCCTCCCAAAGCATTCTTGGGAAGCTGTATAAGATGTAAGACTTCGCACCTATAAAACACTATGGTACAGTTATCATTGCTAATAATTCACTCTCCTTTTTTAGGCAAGGACCAAGTCTGAGTAAGTTTCCTTTATGATCCTTAGGAAAGTACCATGGGGCTTGAATAAAATAGCACAGTTATCAGAAGGGAATGAAACATAGCTTTTGGAAAACAGAAACAAAATAGTCCTGCGCAGTGATTCTTTTGGTTGTTTGCTAGAAGGGTCATTGGAAAGATGAACAAGAACCCCCTTGGTAAGAGACACGAGGAGCAGGGACATGATTGGCTCCGTTATTGCTGGCCAGCTGCAAAATGAGATCTCATCTCTCTGCCAGGTAACAAAAGCAGAAAAATGGCTGTGCGGGGCTGCCCTTTGGAGCTTGGATAGAAGATAGAGGCTTCCAAACGCCTAGTGTCTCTCCTGACTGAACCTGTGACAGATGTGGGAAGCTGCCATTCACAGATTCCTGGGAGTCACTGTGAATACTTTCTGTCTGTCAAATCTCCCCTTTCCTTCTGATCTTCTTTGGGAATCCTTTCCACATTCCTCCGAGAGATTGTCCAGTCTCCATTGACTGTGGCAAGCCAGAGAGCATGGCTAACATGTGAAAGCAAGTCGGAGGAAAAGAAGTGCTGTAGGCCAGCCCCAAACCCTCGCATAAAATAATCTGTCAGAACGATTATCCCATTTCAAACCGTCAGTGGCATGGCCCTTTTGCCCCTGTCAGGTAGCAACAGTTCATTTCATGATTGGAATGGGGGAGAGGAAATGAATTTCCGGTATCCAGCCTGCCCAAGGAGGCTGGGTGTTGGATGTGCTGTTTTTCGGATGCGCTCCCTTTGCAGCTTGCTCTCTGCAACATGCTGTTTGCTGGGTCCCATTGTTCTTGACCATTTTTAATCACAGGTTGGTCTCAGTCCTTCAGTGAGTAGGAGATGACTTTTGGAGCTATGGGCCACGATTTTCACCCCAATTCTTTTGGTCAGTCTTCATCGTTAAGTAACTTCCAATCACAGGCTCCCCATTTCTATCTGTGGTTAAAGTGTAGCTGACAGCAGGGGCAACAAGTGCCTGGGTTGGTGTGGTTACAATGTTTGAATGACTCAGTCACATCATGGCCAGATATGGTGTCTCAAAAATGTCCAGCCATCTGTTCATACAGCAATCTAGCAAGTGCTGGCTACTGGACACTCAGGGAAAAGAAGGAATGTGTGGTGGGATCTGTATAAACCCACCATGAGCATTAGGAAAAAGAACTTTCTAGAAGAAGTCTTGCTGATGTGTGCATTTGTCAGTATTGCAAAGACAGTGCCAACTTGCCCTTCCATTTTTTCAAGCTGAGGTCCTATTATGATGTCCAGGCTGTCCTCCAACTTGTGACCCTTCTGCCTCAGTTTCCCAAGTAGCTGGAACTATATAGGTGCGTTCCACACACCAGCTCCAATCTGCTCTTAAAGGGGGAGCTGCATTTCCAGGCTCCCTTGCTCTGCCCACCACCCTCCTGAAGCCAGCTCCAATCTTTTCCTACTTTTTACCCTAACTTGTCTGAAGAAACTTGACTCATACCATCTGAACATGTTTGTTTATAGATCTGGCTTCTTCCACTAGACCAAGGGTCAGCAATATTTTTCTGTAAAGGGCCAGATAATCACTGTTTTAGACTCTGTGAGCCACACAGTCTGTCTTAACTGCTCAACTCTGTGGTTACAGCTTCAGACCACAAGAATCAATATGTAAACAAACGGGCATGGCCATATTCCAATAAAACTTTATTTAAGGACACCAAAATTTACATTCTGTATAATTTTTACATCTCCTCAAATATTATTCTTTCCTGGATTAAAGTTGGATTTAAAAAAGAGATTTGGCCCATGGACCACGGTTTGCCGACCCCTCTAGTAGAGTATAGATTCTAAGGGCTGAGACTTTTCATGTTTATATAATTGGAACCCTTGGACCATGGTAGATTCTTATTAAATTCTTTTTTGAGAAAAAAATGTGAATAAGATAATTTCATTTGGAATTTATTTTGGAATCTATAAGCAGATAACATGAACTTAAATTTCCTAGTTCTTTGCAGTTGAATAAGTACCTTTACAAACATCATTTTATTTCATCCCTGTGCCTGTGATGCCTGCAGGGAATACAGCAATCTTATTTTATGGATGACAGACTTTCTCCAAAGAGTTCATTTTGGTTTTTGTGAACTCATCTACCAAGAGTGATTTTTCAGTGCTGTTAAAACAAAATCCCCATAGAAAACGCCTTTCTAGTTTTTTTTTTTTTTTGTGTGTGTGTGTGTGTGTGTGTATTTTAATTTTTGAATTTTTTATTTACATTCGGAGATGCTTTGGGCAACTTTGCTGACCTAATGATGCATTAGGTTCTCCATAACACACTTCAGTTACCCACTGAGTGGGTCACACCTGGTAAGAGAGTAGACTCCACTAGTCCTCATGGACGTGGAGTAGCACGTGGAGTAGCAGTGAAGTCTGGAAATTCTGCCCTTGAAGCAATCTCTGAAGTATGGACACCCTCTTCAGGGGGTCAGAGGAGCCTCAGGTGCAGATGGAGGATGTGTTGCATGTCCTTTATTAATCGTCTGCCCAGATTTATCTTTTTCCCCTTCTCAGCCTGTTCTGTATCCTAGGAGACTGGTGTCCAGTTGTTTTTGAAAAAGGAGCTACACCAAGCATGGGAGAGAACAGAAAGAGACTGATGCTCATCTTTATCCTGGGTCTGCAGTGGCCACGTCTCCCATGGGGAGTACTCACTTGCATGTCCTCAGTGTGTGGTGTCTGTGTCCTCCACAGAGAGCATTCCCCTGCAGGTCCTGGGTCTTCTGTAACCTCTACGACAGGCATTCCCTTGCCTGTTCAGTCCACATCCTCCATCACAGAGTCCCAGGACATGTTCTCGAGGTGTGGCCTCACTCAGGCCCTCTGCTCCAAAGCCTAGGGGTGTCCTCCATTAGACAGTTGCTCCACCATGGACTGTGGGTGCTCTCCCTCGGCACCTCAGGGTACCAAGACCAAGCTGGTCTCTGGCTCTGGGGAATGAATCCACGCCACCTTAGCGAGGCTTGTCACCAGGCTTCAGGGGCCATGCAACTGGTACACAGAATGTGCTGGTGTCCGTATCCATGGGGTTAACAGATTACAGGCAATGGCCATTTGTCTCATCACATGCATCTTCCTTGTGTCTCTTTCCTCGGCTTCTGCCTGGGCATAGAAACCTGTGGAAGGAGAGGCCAGCCTGGCCACTGGCGGGCACCACCAGATCTCTGCTGGGATGGTGCAGACCCTGCTATTTAGGAAAGCATTCTGAATAACAAACTCACAGGGCTGTGGGGCAGCTAAATGATACATATGTATATACGTGTGTGTGTGTGTGTGTGTATACATATATATTATCTACAAAAAATATATCTATATCTATTATAGATATAATATACATCTTCATATTCATATATAAACACATGATTTGGTAAATTGTAAATCATCTAATAAATACATAGGAAGTAGGATGAGACTTGGGTAAATTAATGACCGGTTTTCCTGTTACCTATGGCATCTCTCTCCACACCTCCTTCTAAAGCATTTGTCCTTATTAACATATTAAAATACAAAGAACAAAAAGGCAGCTGCGTGGGCTTTTTTTTTTTTCCCTTAAGAAACACCTTGTAACAATTTGTGAAATACTCAGACACTACAAAAGCGTTTAGAAAAAACTGAAAAAACTTCACACCAATAGATAAATAACACAATCAATAACTGGGCAAATGGCACCGTCTCTCTCAGGGCTATCCTCCATCTGTTCAGTTCCACATGCTGAAGCTCTGCTGCAGTCTGTTGACATCTCAAGTGTATGTGGTGCACTTTTTTTTTTTTTTGGCTGAAATATTGGCAGGTTAAACATATAGTTTTGCCCCCTGTTATTTTTTTAACCTAAAAATTTGTAATATTGTTGTTATCAATTCAAAGAGAGCACTTCAAAAAAAATGGTACAACTAGGAACCACAATTAATGTAACAATTCTTTGATTGAGTTATTTGCATTACTTTGCTACTGCAAATAATCAATGACTAATATCTTGGTAATGCATAGTTCTCTATGTGCATTACTCCATAGTGAGGGTAAATATTTGGTATGGAATTCCTGAGTCAAAATACTGAGTCAAATACTATGTGTTTAATATTTTAGTCAATATTCAAATTATCCACTCCAGAAGGTCTGTCTGTATGAGCTGAAAACTACAATGTTATCAGAATATATATCTATATATCGGAATGTGAATCCTTGTTCCTCCACATTTTCACCAATGTGGTATGCTATCTGTATAAAAAAAAAAGCTTTCCTCATTTCTTAAATGAAATGTTGAATTTCGGTAGTTTTAATTTCTCTTGCTTTGAGTGAAGTTGGGTTTCTTTTCATGTTACTCTTTTGATAATTTTTTTTATTAGTTATTGATGATTTTTTTAAAGAGAGAGAGAGAATTTTTAAATATTTATTTTTAGTTTCGGTGGACACAACATCTCTATTTTATTTTTATGTGGTGTTGAGGATCAAACCTAGCATACGCTACCGCTTGAGCCACATCCCCAGCCCCCTAGCAATGATTTTTAAACTTTTTTTTTTTTTTGGTACCAGGGATTGAACCCAGGGTACTCTTCCACTGAGCCATATCCCCAGCACTTTTTTATTTTATTTTACTTTTAATTTTGAGACAGGTTCTCGTTAAATTGCTTAGGGCCTTGCTAACTTGCTGAGACTGGCTTTGAACTTGCTTTTGAACTTTCTATCCTCCTGCCTTGGCTTCCTGAACTGTTGGAATTACAGACTTGTGCCACCATGCCTAGCTAAACATTTTTATTGTGCATTATAATTACACATAACAGTGGAGTTCATGGTTACATAGTCATATATGCAAATAAATGTTCCATGTCATTCCCCATTATTTTTCCTTTTCTTCTCCTCCACATTCCCCTCTCTTCCTTCACTGCTCTACTAGTCTTCCTTCTATTTATTTATTCTATTAGTTGGTGGATGACCCTTATACATAAAAGTGAGGTTCAATGTGACACATTTTTGTATGCATTTAGCATAGCTGGGTTCCTATTATTTCACTGGTCCGCCTCTCCTCATTCCCCCTTGATAATACTTATCTACTCTACTGTTCTCCCTTCTGTTTTCATGAGATCCCTTTTTTGGTTGCTTGTTTCTCTCCATCTTTTGCATGTGAGAGTAAACATTTGACCCTTGACTCTCTGCATCTGGTTTATTTCACCTTAGTATGACTAATTACATCCATTTACCAGTAAATGACATAACTTCATTCTTGTTAATGACTGAGTAGAACTCCATTGTGTCTATACACCACATTTTCATTGTCCATTCATCTGTTGATGGGCTGGTCTCATAATTTGGCTATTGTCAACCATGCTGCTATAAACATTAGAATGCAGGTATCACCACAGTACACTGATTTCAGTTCTTTTGGATAATTACCAAGGAGTGGTATAGCTGGGTCATACGGTGGTTTCAATCGTAGACTTTTGAGGAATCTCCATACTGATTTTCATAGTGGTTGAACTAATTTTAAATACCACCAATAATGTATGAGTGTTCCTTTCTTTCCACATCCTTGCCAGAATTTATTATTATTTGTATTTTTGGTGATTGTCATTGCCACTGAGGAAGAAAAAAAACCTCAGTGTAATTTTGGTTTGAATTTCTCAGATTCCTAAGGATGATGAACATTTTCCCACATATTTGTTGCCCATTTGCATTTATTCTTTTGGGCAATGTCTGTTTAGTTCATTTGCCCACTTATTGATTGTGCTATTTATTTATTTATTGCTATAATCTTTATATAGTCTGGATATTAATCCTCTGTCTGATTAATAAGCTTTTCTCCCATTCTGCAGATTTTCTTTTCACACCCTGTTTCTTTTGCTGAACAGAAGCTTTTTAATTTGATACCATACCACTTATTGATTCTTGGTTTAATTTCTTAAGATTTAAAGGTCTTATTAAGGAACTTGATGAATTTGTATTCATAGTTCTTGACCATTTGTCCTTTGGTGGCTTGATCTTTTTGTTATTGCTTTATGGCAACTCTTTCTATATTGGGGAAATTATAGAAATGACTGTTTTGTAAACTATAAATGCTTTCCCTAGATTGTTGGGCAGCATTTTAATATTGTTTATGGATTTTTTCCTGGGAAAATTTTCAAATTTGTAGTATAGTAAAATTCATTATTTTTTTCCTATGGCTTCTGGATTTGTGGGATATTAAAAGAATGTCCTTCCTCTGAGATAATTATTATTTTAAAATTACCATGTGCCTTCTTCTACTAGTTTTGGTTTTTACTTCTTCTTGCTATAAATCTTTAATGTACCTGAAAATTATTTTGATATGATGCATCAGAGAGCAATCCAACTTTGTTGTTTTAATAATTGTTTAATTGTCTTGTTAGTGAATAATCTATCTTTTCTCCATTATTCAAGATGCTATATTTTTTATACCTGCCGCAGTCCGGCTGCAGCAAAATAACCGGGGGCGGGGGGGGGGGGGGGCGGTGACGAATAACTTGTGTACGTTGATACAGCAGGAGTGGGAGCCATTTATTGTAGGACAACAGAGGTATTTATACATTTTGCACAGCTTATCTTAATTAGCATAAACTAGATACATCAGTCAACCAATAAGGAATCTCCACACTTAATGGCTTGCTTTTGTTACTTCTCAAACCACTCCCTCTGGCATTTTGCCAGGCACCATCCAGACTTGTTTATGAACTCTAACATTCCCCTGGCAAAATACCAGGTGTTATTTTGACTTGTTTACAGACCTTAACATATACCTATATTCATTTTGGTTTATTTCTGTAATGTATTCTGTTAATCTACATATTCATGCCCCATATAATAATTATATAATGTATTTCAATGTCAAGGGTGTTAGTCCACTCTGAGACATTATTCATTATTTTGATTGTTTTCATATTAACTTAAAAAACAACTTATTTAGTAAAATTTATCCTTTTTTATTGGGGTCATGGCAAATTTAGAGATTGATTTAAAGAAAGGTCTGTTTTGTTTAAGTCTTTATTTCTGACCAATAGCATTTAGATCTTACACATTACTTAATAATTATATTCTTGGTATGTTTTATTACATTCACAAATGGAGTATTTTCTTTTTGTTATATTTTTTTTAAACTTGCTTATTATAGAATTTTTCTACTTAGCCATTGGGTTGAACTTTATTATTGTTTGCAATAGTTTTAAATTGAGCCCATTAGTTTTCCTAGTAAAATAATATATTCTGCCAATCATAATAATTTTAATTTCTTTTTTTTTGTGTTTTTATTTTCTTCTCTTGTCTAATTGAAATTTTACAACCACCAGAACAACTTTATTAATGGCAATGATAAAGGATATTCTTTATTTGTTTCTGAATTTACAGGGAATCTTCTTATCAAACAGTACATCTCTTAAATTATTACTTTTTAAATCATGGAGTTTGTATGTTGGACTTTGCCACTTTTTCATGATTTATGGAGATAATATCTCTTTGTATTAACATTCTAACACGGTAAATGATATTAATGGAGTTCCCAATATTCAGTCATCTTTGAATTTGTGGCACAAGCCCACTTGGTGGGGTACACTGTTCTTTTTTTCACTGATGCATACTTATTATACAGAATGGTGGCATATTTTACATATGTAAAAACACAATTTGCTCAATTTCACTCCCTAGTATCTACTGCACCCTCCACTCCTCCTTCCCTTGATCTGCTTCCTCCACCTCAATAGTCTTCCTTCTGCTTCGTAGTACTCCCCCTCCCTCTTTTCCCCCTGTTTTCTGTTACTAGAGAAAATATATGATGACTTTCTTTTGGAGTGGGGTGGATACCAGGAATGCTACTCAGGAACACTCAGCCACTGAGCCACATCCCCAGCCCTATTTTGTATTTTATTTAGAGTCAGGGTTTCACTGAGTTGCTTAGCACCTTGCCATTACTGAGGCTGGCTTTGAACTCAAAATCCTCCTGCCTCAGCCTCCCCAGCAGCTGGGATTACAGGCCAGGCGTGTGCCATTGTGCCCAGCAAAAACATATGATCGCTTTCTAAATCTGACTTATTTCACTCGATGTTACAATATCCAGTTCCATTTCCTTTTTTTCCCAAATTATATAATTTTGTTCTTCATTACGGATGAGTAGAACTCCAGTTATGTAAATCTCCCTTTTTTCTTTTCAATGTATCTGGTTAAAGACACCTAGACTGAGTCCTAGGATGAACCAATTAAGTTACAACTCTCACAGTCCAATCTTTTCACTTTATTCCTGCATTAACACAGGAGGTTTGAGTGGGGGACACCTCATATCCAAACCAAAACAGGGTCCTATTCAAGAGATCTATTCCTCTATATGCTGAAGTGTTTTTCCTACTTTTAATTCTAACACTGGCAAAGTTTCTGCTCTTATGTTTAGGTCGTCAATCCCTTTGGAGTTGACTTTTATACAGGGTGAAAAATGGGAAATCTACTTTATTGTTGTACATATGGACATTCAGTTTTCTCAGCACCATTTGTTAAAGGGGCTGTTTAAAGAGACTGTCTTTTCTCCAATGTATGATTTTAGCATCTTTGTCAAGAATCAGATGATTGTAGCTTCATGGGTTTATCTCTGTGTCTTCTGCTCTGTTCAATCCGAGTTTTTCTGATGCTACCATGCTGTTTTTAGTACTATGCCTTTGAAGTATATTTTAAAACAGGGTATTGTGTTGCCTCCAGTGTTGTTCTTTTAGCTCAGGATTGCTTTGCCTATTCTGGGTCTTTTGTTTTTCCATGTGAATTTTAGGATTGTTTTTCTCATTCTGTGATGAATATCATTGCTATTTTGATGGGGATTGCATTGAATATGTAGATCACTTTTGATAATGTGGCCATTTTAACAATATTAATTATAAGAATACTAATTAGACACATCTTCTAGCATCTCTTTCAATCTTTTTATTCTATTTTCTATCATTTTCCTTAGATTTATTCCTAAGTATTTTATTAGAAGCTATTGTGAATGAAATGGTTTTCCTGATTTCTTTCTCAGTGGATTCCTTGTTGGTATGTAAGAAAGATATTGATTTTTGTATGATCATTTTGTAACCTGCCACTTCAATGAATTTGTTTCTCTACAAGTCTTCTGGTGGAACATTTAAGGTCTTCTAAGTGTAGGATTGTATCATCCTCAAATAGGAACAATTTGACTTCACCTTTTCAATTTGTATCCTTTTTATTTTTGTCTCTTGCCTAATTGCTCTAACTAAAATTTCAAGTACTAGATTTAATAGGAGTGGTGGGAGTAGAATTCTTGTTGCTGATTTTAGGGTAAATGTTTTCAGTTTTTTTCTCATTCAGTATGATACTGACATTGGGTTTGCCATATATGGTCTTTATTGTGTTGAATACATTCATTCTATTGAAGCCAGAATTAAAGAAAGGCAGTTAGTGGACTTAGGTGATCAGCCTGGATCAAGAAAATGGAGGCCAATTTGGATCCCGGAAGTTGGAGATTGCCCCTGGAAGACTGGAATGTTCTCCAGAGCCCTTTGGTTACCAAGATTACCTGCCCATAATACCCCTCCCAAAAAGGTGTTAATGAAGCAATTCCTGAACAGGTGCTTCTAGTTAATGTCCTTTGGACTGCTGCTCCCTTCCTGCCCAGCACTCCACCTTGGCCCTTCCAGCCCACCTGCTCCTCACCTTGTGGGCCCCACCAGCATCTCCCAGTCATGTATACAGGATGGGGGGGAAATGAACAAGATAAGGGAGAAGAATGCAGGAGACTAAAGGAAACCTTTGTTGTAAAAAATGGAGGAGACTTGCTCATCCCAGGGATTCCGCTTTTGGGTCTCTTCTTCTTCCTGGGAGAAGTCTGTTTTACTATCCTTTAAATAAAATTTCTTACTTTCTACTCTATGCTTGCCTTGGCGCTCTTCTGGTGTTATACTTCAACATTTGAGGGGGCAGGCAGTATCAGGATCCCGAAGTTTCCTCAAGACTTTTGTCACGAAGGCATATTGAATTTTGTCAAAGGCTTTTTCTGCATCGATTGAGACAATCATATGGTCTTTGTCCTATTTATGTGGATTTTCATATGTTGAAACATCCTTGCCTCCCCAGGGTGAAATCGACTTGATTATGGTATACAATCTTTTTAATATGTTGTTGCATTTTATTTGCTAGTATTTTATTAAGAAATTTTGCATCTATGCTCATCAATGATAGTGGTCTGTGGTTTTCTTTCCTTTATATGTCCCTGTCCAGTTTGTATCAGGGTGATATAGGATTCATAGACTGAATTTAGAAGCATTCCCTCTTCCAATTTCATGGACTAATTTGAGGAATATGAATATTAATTATACTTTAAAGTTGAGGTAAAATTCAGTTGTGAATCCATCTGGTCTGGCGTTTTTCTTAGTTGGGGGGCTTCTGATTACTGAGTCAATCTCATTGTTTGTTATTGGTCGACTGAGGTTTTATGTGTCCTCTTGGTTCAGGTTTGGTAGGTAATATGTGCCTCCAAATTTATTCATTTCTTTTAGATTTTCTACTTGGGGAGTATAAGTTTTTAAAATCACCCCTAATGATCCTCTGGATTTCAATTGTGCCCCTTTTCATCTCTACTTTTACTAATGTGGATCTTATCTTTCTTTTGGTTAGTTTGACAAGTGGCTTACCAATCTTAGTTATTTTTCCAAGAACCAACTCTTGTTTCGCTGATTCTTTGTATTGTTCTTTCAGTTTCTAGTTCATTAATTTCAGCTCTAATGTTATGTCAGTGACTTGGTGCTTCTCTCTTGCAGCTTTTAAAACTCTTTCTTTGAAATTTTTCACCTGAGAAGGCTCTGAAGCTTCCTGTCCAAGTCCGTAAGCCCTAGACTGGCAGAGAAGAGCTGAGAACAAGGTTCCATTGCACCATATTGGTATTTTATCTCGACCCCTGTTATACCAAGGAAGAGCTGGCTCTTCTTTAGTAAGATGGTATTACTAGAGCACTTCAGAGTGTGGTGGATTACAAAGGACTGCACGTTTACCCATATTCAGTCTCTAATCAGTGTCCCCAGTTCACTCTGTTCCAGATGGACATTTGCCCTTATTGGCATGGCATGGTGTATGTTTTCTCCAAAGGTATTCACAAATTAAATTGGACCATGTGGTTTTTTAAAATGTGATAATTTTAGGGCAGTTTTGTTATCAATGTTATGCTGCTTGCATAAAAATAATATGAATGCTCCAAATTGGTGCGGCCAACATGGAAAGCAGTATGGAGATTCCTTAGAAAGCTGGGAATAACACCACCATTTGACCCAGCTATCCCACTCCTTTTTTAAGTACCCAAAGGACTTAAAAACAGCATACTACAGGAACACAGCCACATCATTGTTTATAGAAGCAGAATTCACAATAGCTAAACTGTGGAACCAACCTAGATGCCCTTCAGTAGATGAATGGATAAAGAAACCATGGTATATATACACAATGGAATATTACTCAGCAATAAAAGAGGGTAAGATCATGGCATTTGCAGATAAATGAATGGATTCGGAGAAGATAATGCTAAGTGAAGTTAACCAATCCCCAAAACCCAAATGCTGAATGTTTCCTCTGATATAAGGAGGCTGATTCACAGTGGGGTTGGGAGGCAGAGCATGGGAGGATTAGACAAACTCTTGTAGAGGGCAAAGGGGTAGGAGGGAAAGGGAGAGGGCATGGGGGTAAAAAAAGATGGTGAAATGAGATGGACATCATTACCATAAGTACATGTATGAAGACATGAATGGTGTGAATATACTTTATATACAACCAGAGACGTGAAAAACTGTGCTCTATATATGTAATATGAATTGTAATGCATTCTGTGTCATATATAACAAATCAGAATAAAAAATAAATTTTAAAAAAGAATATGAATTCTCTAAAACAGAGTAAATTGCAACAGTTTTCTATTTCTTATAATCTTTCAGTTTCTTATAATCTGGTAGAAATCAATGAAACTATCCCAGTTTGGGGTTTTCTAAGGAGAAGACTTTTAATAATTTTAATTCTTCTAGTTAATCAGTCTAACTAGATTTTTCTTTTGGGGGGGTCAATTTTGACAAATAATATACAGTTATTTATATGAATTTTTAAAATTGGTCTCAATTTTAAAATTCTACTCTGATTGCATTATAATTTCTAATTTTTGTTGATATTTATTCCCTCACTCACTCTAATGTTTTTATATGAATTTTGCTAAAGGTAATTCTTGGATCTATGCATTGATATTATTAATTTTCTGTTTTTTAACTTAGTCATTTGTTTTACCTACAGAAATGAATTCTTTTCTACTTCCCTTAGGTTCACTGTGTTATTTTTTTCAGTTCTTAAACTTACTCATCTTCCAAACTCTATTTTTAATGATATAAATATCTAATGCTGACCAGGTATGGCAGTGCATGCCTGTAATCACAGCAACTTGGGAGACTGAGGCAGAAAGATTGCAAGTTTGAGACCACCCTGGGGGAACTTAGGGAGACCCTGCTTCAAAACAAAAATATAGAAAAGGCTGTAGCCCAGTAGTAGTGCACCCTATGGGTTCAGTCCCAGTATGAAAAAAGAAATCTAAAGTTAGTATTTTTCTCTGAGCACTGCTTCAGTTGTACCCCTTAGGTTTGGGCCTGCATTGTTTTCATTATCATTATTCTCTAACTATTCTGCAATTTTGATTTTGATTTTTCAGTGACTGAAGAATTAAGAAAATACAAAAAAAATATTTCTAAATGGCAAGTTTATTTGCTTTCTAGTTTCTAACATTGTTTCATGATGATCAGAAAACACTGTTTTCCTTTTGAATTTAAAATAAGTCCATGAAGGCTTTCTTTATGCCTGACTATATGCAATTTTCATGACTTTTACTAAATCCATTCGGAAAAAAAGATTCATTCTCTGATTTCAGGGTGTAAAGTTTGATACATAGTAATTAGATCTACCTCATTATCTATTGTTTAGGTTTTCTTTTTTTAAAAAAAAATTTTTTTTAGAGGTTGAGAACCTTTATTTTATTCATTTATTTATATGCAGTGCTGAGAATTGAACCCAGTGCCTCACACATGCTGGGCAAGTGCTCTACCACTGAGCCACAACACCAGCCCAGGTCTTCTATTTTTGTATTGTATAGGGTGTGTGTGTGTGTGTGTGTGTGTGTGTGTGTGTGTGTGTGTGCATGTGAGTGCTAGATTTAACATGAACTTAGTGTCCTACTCTTAATAAATTTCTGCATATTTCTTCTTATGTTTCCTGTGGGTTTTACTCTATGAATGTTAGTGTTGTGCTATGTGATATATATTCATAACCATTATATTTACATCAGGAACTGAAAACTCCATATTTTCTTTGTAAATTCTATAAACTCAACCATTGAAAGCACTTATGTTTCAGGGCATATTTTTAGTACACAGCTGTTCTGCAAATGCAAACCAACCAAGGCCAAGGAAGGACAAGACTGATTGTTTTAAATTTATAATAGAACTAAAATTCCTCTTAGAATGGATTCAGTTTACATAGCAACATCTTTAAACTTTTTTTTGTATCTACTGAATATATTTGAATCTCCAAGAGCAAAACAAATCAAAGCAAAATAAAAACATATAGAGAGTACATCACCCAGGACTGATCGTCTGCCACTCACCCTCCGTCCTCCCCACCACCTATGACTTCCTCTTTTCTTCCTCATCTCATCTACTACCTGTCTTCTGACATATATCCCTTGAAGAAATAATGTTTTCTAAGAAGATACTTCCCGCCTTGCTGTGTCACAGCTCCTCACCCTTTTTAGTTGGGAATAGTAGATACACTGGTGAATAGGTATGGGTTCCCAGAACAGGGAAGAGACCAATATTGACCATATAGTCATATTCAACTTTTCATCCTTGAGAGTCTGTAACTTAGTTTTCTTTTCTTTTTTTCTTTATTTATTTTCTTCTTTTTTTTTTTTGCTTTCACCCTATGACACTTATTACCATGTACTTGTTTTCCAAAAGCAGCAAATCCAATCTCTCCAGATCAGATGAACTCAGAGCAACTTCTTGGTCCTGATATGTGCAGAGAGGCATGAGCCCCACCTTTGAAACCACAAATGGGGAGAAATCTAAAAAAGAAAAAGAAACAGGGATGTCTAATAATTGTTACTATAACTGATATATCTTTGGTTGGCTCTAGGGGTTGGATTTTTTACATGGTGGGCATGTGTCAACACAGAGCCTGTGGACCACTGAACTGCACTGAGCACACAGTGATCAAGAAGGGCCACTGATTGATATTAGCCTCAACCATGTTTTACTGCTTTCTAGAAGATTCTGAGGACTCATCAGTTTAGGAAATGCTTTATTCTGAGGCATGTAAATACTAGGGCAAGAGCACAGGATAGCTGCAGGTGTTTCAGACCAGAATGGGTCATCAAAGATTTTGACCAAAATTAGTACCTTGCAGTTTGTGATGACTTGATTTCAAATACACCTACCAGGAAAATAACCTAATTTTAAAAATACAGATGCAACTGGGAATTATAGGTGTTGTAGTACTTTAATCAGAGTATTAATTATTAGAATTTTTATTTTGGAAACTTTAGCAAGATATTAAATTAAGATGGATGTAAAAGGAGATTATTGAAAATATTTGGTGGATATAGTTTCAGAGTCACTTTGTTACATTAACTTGTAGACCATCATAGTAGTAATACCAGAAATTAACTGAGAAATGTCCTATTTACTTGTTTAAGTGTGGTTAAGTACCACATAATAAATAACACATCAGTCAATAAAGAACCACATATATGATGGTGGACCCATGAGTGGGGTTGTGTCTATCTTAGTTTGTATAAGTACACTCTATGAATCTTACACAATGATGAAATTGCAAAATGACATATTTTTCAAAATGTGTCCTGGTTGTTAAACAAGTACTATGAAGTTTTGAATTTATGAACTAGTAAACTTGAAATCAAGTCACAGTGACATCCTAGAAAGATCACTAAGTTAATATTTGACAGTAAAGATCCTACATGAAAAGATTAGACACCATCATTTCTTATTCTAATGGGGTTGCTACAAAAAACATAGATGGAGACAAAAAGTGGGCACCTCTCATCAGATTTGCTGTAAGACACTGAAGCTCTCTTTTGATAGCTCTCAAAGCCCAACTTGAATGAGGATATCGAGAGATGATTTCAAAGTTTATTCAACATCTTTTCCTAAATAATATTGATAATGGCTTTTGTTAACTGGAAGAAACAGCCTAACCTACCACTTTCCTGTCTCCTGCAATTAGAAGCAGCAGAGCAAAGAGATCAAAAGTTGGGGTTCTAGAACCCAATAACCTGGATTCTGAACCACTGGCTCTCTGCTGTGGTTTGAAAAGGTTAAGAGCATTTCACTCCTGTGCCTGCAGTGCCCTCTGCTGACAGGACTGAGCATTGTGCCAAGAGATTATCAACAGGGATCTGCTCCAGGATCACCCAACAGGCAGAGAAGGGTGTATTTGGAGCAAAAAGTGACACCTGGCCCAAGGGATGCTGGGGAATTGTTTTCATAGGACCATTGCCACGACTTTTACCAAGAGAAGGATTGAAAACCAATAGAAGATTTGGGGCAGAAGAGTGATACAATCTTATTCATACTTTAATCAGTGTGATTTTGATTGCCGGGCTGAGATAGACTGCAGAAAAGCAAATAGAAGCTGGATAGTAAGTTATTTGTTAGAATATTACAGTAAGAATTTAGCATACTGTTTAACATTAATTAAGATATTTTATGTGACTATTGTTACACCTTTGCTATCAGTACTAGCTCTAGGTCTAAGTAAGGAATTAAAAACATTTTTAAAAGAACTTTAAGAAAACAATCATCATGAGATGCATGCTGATTTTTTGAAGTAGGTGGTAGTAATTATGTTGCAATATAAATTCAAATTAAAACCAAATCAAATACATATGCAGGGTTTTTATTTTGGGAGCAGAGTGATTCCTTATGTTTTTTTAAAGAGAGAGAGAGAGAGAGAGAGAGAGAGAGAGAGAGAGAGAGAGAGATAATTTTTTAATATTTATTTTTTAGTTTTCGGCAGACACAACATCTTTGTTTATATGTGGTGCTGAGAATTGAACCCGGGCTGCACGCATGCCAGATGAGCGCGATACCGCTTGAGTCACATCCCCAGCCCAGAGTGATTCCTTATTAACTTTATTTTTAAAAAATTCATCATTTTGATTAGTAACAAATTCACATGCTTTTCAAAACAGAATAAATATATAAAAAGCTATCCAGTAAAAAGTTTTCCTCCTACCTTTTTCAGTCATTTTCATGTTCCCATAAAACTTTTATTTCTTTTGAATCTTTCTAGAGTTTTTAAATATAAATATCAGAAAGCACAAATATATATTCCTACATCTCCTTTTAGTTTTACATAAAAAGAATTTACTGTGTACACAGGGTTTTCACCTTCTTTTTCACAAAATTATGTATCTGAAGCTATTTCCATATCAGTATATAGGGAGCCTGTTATGGTTTGTATCACAAATGTCCCTCAAAGGCTTATGTGTTGAAGATTTGGTCCCCAGTTGATGGTGCTATTGGGAGGTGGTAGAAATTTCAGGAAGTGGGGGCCTCAGGAAAGACGTTAGGTCATTGGATACCTGGGACCCTGGACCTTCCCTCTCTCTCTCTTTGCTTCCAAGATAATGTTCTACCTCACCATAGGATGAGAAGCAGAGGAGCCAACTGAGAATTAACTAAAACCTCTGAATTTGTGAACCAAAATAGTCTATACTCCTTATAAATTAATTATTTCAGGTATTTTGTCTCAGTGATGGAAGCCAACTAACCAAAGAGTCTCTTCATTAAAACATAAATAACTGCATGTTGCACACTGTATTTAAGTAGTCCCCACTAAGGGAAATTTGGGGTGTTATTACAAACAATACTACAGTAGATTATTTTCTGTATATGTCATTTTTGCATGTGTACAAGTATATCTGTAGGCTAAAGGTTCATAAGGTAATTGCTAGGATAAGGGATGATGTGCATTTGTCATTTGCCGCAGTCCGGCTACAGCAAAATAACCGGGGGTGGGAAGGTGGGGGGGTGGGGGGGTGAGGAGGGGAGGGGGGGTGACGAGCAACTTGTGTACATTGATACAGCAGGAGTGGGAGCCATTATTGTAGGACAGGAGGGGTATATATACATTCCACACAGCTTATCTTAATTAACATAAACTAGATACAGCAGTCAACCAATGAGGAATCTCCACACTTAATGGCTCGCTGTCTTTACTTCACAAACCACTCCCTCTGGCAAAATACCAGGCGCCATCCTGACTTGTTTACAGACTCTAACAGTCATTTCAATATCTATTGTCAAATAGACCTTCACTGGGGCTGCAGCAATTGACACTCCTGCCTAACATATATGTGAATACCTGTTTCCCCACAGTCTCACCAACACAAAGCTTTAACAACTGTTTGATTTTTGCCAATCTGGTTTATGAAAACATGACATCTCAATATATCTTCCATTTGCATTTCTCCTATACTAAGTTCAGTGAACATTTTTTCTTGTGTTTAAGATAGAAGTATTTGTTCTTTTCTGTGAATTGTCTGTTCATAGTCTTTGCTCATTTTTTTTTTCTCTTGGACATTGGTCTTGACTCTGTGTTTTTAACCTGAGAAATTTTAAACACTATAAATTATTTGGGACCTAAAAAAATCCAACTGCATTTTAATGTTATAAAATTCACAATAAATCTGCCATTTTAATACTAGTAAATATGTCTTATTATACTACAAAATAGTCTTTGTTCAGAGGCTGCAATTAGAAATTTCAAACATGGATCAGATGTGTGTGCAAGTGCATATAATGATGTCCTTCTTATAAAGTCATATGAGGCTATAAAACTTTACTCCAAAAAGGGAAACCAAACTCAAATGAGGTCTCTAGAATATGGCTATTCTGAGGCTTAAAAGTAAGGTCCCAGATTAGCCTACGCATTGCTCGCTTGAAAGGGATAACATTTCTAATTATTTTAAACCCATTTGTTGAACAGTTTCCAGTCTAAATCATTAATATCATGCCAGATTTCTGTGTTGGCTGTTTGAATGGTGTACAGTGTGTTATATTTATATTAAGCTCCATTTTATTAATAATTTGCAAGAGCATAATAGACATCGTGAAACAGAATGTCAGAGCTCGAAGGACCTTTGCCATCTTGTCTGATCCCCTTGTTTTTCATAAGCCATTAATATGGGCTTTGGTTTTTTTACTTTTTCTCCCTTAATTTTTTTTTCTTCAACTTTTTACATCATAATATCTGGTTATACACCCAGCTTCCATGTTACATACCCCAAATCTTCTTTGCTTGGTTCTGATCTACTAACTTTAATGGCATCTACATATTCTCTAGAGCAGTTCTAGTTTGTTTTTGTTTTTGTTTTGTTCTATTTTGTTGCTTTTGTTAATAGGCTTCAGCTTCCACTTGGATCAAGTATGGATTTTTGAGTAGAAATCCTCTAAAGTTCCCAAAGATCCAGTCATCTGTAGGTTTATGAGAGAATAGGAAGGTGGGGTGATGGATTCTTCCACTTTCCCCAAGGAAAGGTCTGCCCTGCTTTGGGGCAAAGTTAATATTTTTGCATAGTTCTGTTACATTCTATTTCCTGAGGTCATAACAGTCTGGGTTCCAATTACATTCCTAAAATAATGAGCCTGTTACAGTAAATGAACATTTTCGAGTGCAACTGAATAACCATCTATTGAATGTGCCGACACCTAATAATTTTCCCCTTGGCAGAGGAATGATGCAGGCATTTCGATAACGGGAGGTAGTTCGTGAAACATGATAAAGAAAAGGAGGATGAGAATATGAGGTGGCTCTCGGGTCTCTCGGGGCCTCTGTGTAATCAAGGCAGCTAGGAGATAAAGGTGATGGGCCCTTTCTGCAAATGGGGAAGCCCCTGACTCTGAACCGCCTCAGGGTTGGTTCTAACCTGACCTCACAAGTCGTCTGTTCTAAGTTGGTCTCCTTTCTCCCTTTTAATGTTGTGACTGATATCAAATGTCACATCAGTATCCTGACTTTGTTGGATCTGCGCTATCACAAAGGACAAAGTTGCATTGGGTAGCCTGGGTGGAGCGGATAAGCCTTAGGAAGAGCTATTTTTTTAAAACGTTAAGGCTGTGGTTTTCAACAAAGCATGCTCTATGTAACAATATTGCCCTTTGGCTTTCTGCTATTTTCATATGGTTTTTATCAAGGCAACTTTGTGACCAGACATATACAAGCCAAGTGTTCCTGTTAAAAAGCCAAAGAGAAAACTGGTTGGTGAGAGTCAGAGTAGAAAGTCCTCGTGGAGAAATGCCCTCAATCGGAAATAAAGCAGGACCCCGACCAGGATGGAGGGGTAAGTGAAGGCATTATCATCTACAAATATCTTACACATGATTTTCTTACCAAAAAGCTGTTAATCTTGCAACTTCCACCTCACACTGGAAAGAACAATGTATCTATTTGTGGTCCCACAATTTTCTATGTGAACTTGCACAAGTTTCCTGTCTTTCCTGGATCCATGTAGACTCCCCAAGTTCAACCAAGTAGTTGCTTTATTTGCAAGCAGTATGCTAGAGGTTGCATGTGGTGTTTCTACCACAGTAGATTCATAAGGACCCGGGTATATGGTATCAAGTTTGGATGTGCTTTCTGTTACATTAGAAACCATTTGTATTCACCTGCCAGAGACAAACCATTTGTGTTTATAATTTTCCCTCAGAACTTTGTTACGAATTTTGTTAGCTTTCCTTCCCTCTGTGTCAGACCAAGGAAATACTGACCACTGGACATCCTGTAACATGTCATATTGATTCCCTTAAATTATTATACTGATTGTCTCAGATAGCAAGGGTGTTATGGTTTGGATGTGAGGTGTCCCCCAAAAGCTCACGTGTGAGACAATTCAAGGAGGTCCAGAGGAGAAATGATTGGGTTATGAAAGCCTTAACACAATCAGTGGATCCATCCCCTAGTGGGATTAACTGAGTGGTAACTGAAGGTGGGCAGGGTGTGATTGGAGGAAGTAGGTCATTGGGGCATGGCCTTGGGGTATATATTTGGTGAACTGAGCTTAATTTCTCTCTGCTGCCTGATCATCATGTTCTGAGCCTTCGCTCTGCCACACTCCTCTGCCATGATATTTTGCCTTACCACTAGCCTTAAGGAATGGAGACTGCTGTCTATGGACTGAGACCTCTGAAACTGTGAGCCCCCCAATAAACTTTTCCTCCTCTAAAATTGTCTTGCCAGGTCTTTTAGTTGCAGCAGCAAGAAAGTTGACTAAAGCAAAGAGGTTGTCAATATGTTAGAGATCACGGTATATATGCTCTAAAGGAGGGGATGAATCACATAAAAATTCAGGGGAATGACAGATGAGTAGAGTTTTTAGGAATCCAAGGGTCAGAGGGGTGCCCAGACATCTTCTTCAAAACAGCAGATAAACTCCTGCATCTTACATCCTGACCACAAAGAAGGAAACTTTTCAGGTGGGGCTCTCTTTGAGTTCTGCATGCTATGCTGCAGACTCAGGATACACTGTGGCCCACATATTGTATGCCATGGAAGGCTGACAGCTTTTAAGTGGGGGCCTGAAATGGGTAGGAGAATTCAGTCCTTCCACTGGGGTCATTCAATCTGGCAGACCCTACAGCATGTCAGAGATGTCAGTGGAGCCAGATGCTATGTGAGTTTGTGTGAAACCCTAGTGGGGGTAATTGCATTTGTACTATAGCATTGCATATCCTGGCAAGAAACTGGGATCTGGTAGAGATAGGACACTTGATGATGTGGTAACTGCCCACCATAAGCTAGTTCATCAGACCCACTAAGTCATAGTGTTGGATGGGCCCTGCATCTGGGATCCAAATCTAAGCAGAATCAGACAGCAAGATGCATGAACAGGAAGGCAGACCTACAGTCATCTAAATACTCCTAGCTCAAATCTGCAGCCACTGTTAATCCTCTGTGACCAGCTAAGGTTCAACTTGGTGTGTGTGTCCAGCCAAAAAGAAACAGGGGCTGCACTGGAGTTACTTTCAGGGATGGCTCTGAAGCCAGTACAGAGAGGACAAACTTCCAGTGGGCAAAGTCCCAAGTGGTACACTTGGTCATCATTTTACATGGAAGAAGAAATGGCCTGAAGCGGGACCCTACAGATTTCAAGCCAGTGACAAATGGCTTCACCAGCTGGTCAAGGGCATGGGAGGAGAAGAAAGACAAGATCAGAGACATGGAGGTTTGGAGTCAACTATACAGCTGAGCATCAGACACAACAATGAAGATTTTGTAGCCCATATTGGTGTCCATAGTAAACTACACACTTCAGAAATAGACAAAAGACTCAACCAGATCAGACTGATCAGCTTTTCTCACTGGCTTTCTCTAAGTGCATGAATGGAGTGGCCATAGTGGGCTTAAATTTTCCCTTAACACGGCTGCTCTAACTACTGCTACCTCTGAATGGCCAATCTGTCAGCAACAGAGAACTATGCTAAACCCTCAAGGTGATACTGTCTCTCAAGAAGATCACTCAGTCTCTGGGTGGCAAGATCCACATTGGATCCCTTCTGTCCTGGAAGAGCCTGCACTTTTCCCTAATTCACATAGATACCTTTCCCAGATATGGGTTACCTCTCCTGCTTTTAGGGCCTCAGCCAGCACCACTATCCATGTGCTTGCAGCATACCTGATCCACATGTATGGAGCCCCATGCAATACAGCATTTAACAAATGAGGTACATACAGGATCCATGGGTTGTATCACTACCATCCCCTGCAGAAGCAACCAGCCCTGTAAAGTACTAAACTAGTCTTCTAACTCAGAGGAAAACTGAAGGGATGGGGTGCCATCCCTTACCCAGGACACATGGTATTAAGTCAGTGACACTTAATCATGCTGCTTTTCCAGCAAGAGGAGGAAGGGCTGCTGTTACACATTGGATGTCACAGGAATGTGTGCAGAGCTCAAGTGATCCACTCAGGTACCCAATTATAACCGATAATGGAACCATACAACAAGCATGACCTGAAAGAGAATATGATAACTAAAGTCTCAGATATCTTGGAATGAAGGTTGGAATCACAGCACCAGTCCACCAAGGCCATCACACCCACATGGAGAAAAGAATGGATAGAGGAGATGATTTGATAGATATCAATTGTGGTAGCCTGTAACCAACTGAAAGGAAGGTGGGGGGAGGAGAGAGAGAGGGGAGAGGAGGGAAGGGGAGGAGAAGAAGGAGACAGAAAAGAAGAAGAGGAGGAGGAAGAGAGGAGGGGAGTGGAGGAGGGAGGAGGTGGGTAGGGTAGAGGGGAAAGAGACAGGAGGTGAGAGAGAGAGGTTTCACAATTCTTTCTCTGGTGACTGTCCTTGGAACAAACAAAGCAGTTTCTACTCCCTCCTTGAAATGAAGAAAGTAGTAATCCTGTCCAGCCAGGGTGGCAGACATACCATCTTTCTCTAGCTATGTTAATTACACCTTAACTTCAGCAACAATCCCACTGAATGTGCTGTTACTTAAAGTCTAGATTGTACAGTGACTTTACATAAAAACTTGTATAAAGATAATATTATTTGTATAAATATATAGAAAAATTCTTAGCTATGTGGTCAGCTTTCCATTACTACAACAGAGAACTGAGACAAACTAACTTAAAAAAAGGAAAGGTCTGTTCTGGCCCACAGTTTTAGAGCTTCAGCCCATGACCAATTGACCTCATTGCTTTGAACCTGTGTGACACAGCACATCATGGCAGCAGCACGTGGCAGAAAAAAATTCATTGACCTCTTGACTTGGAATGAAAGAGAGAGAGGAAGAGACCAGCATCCCACAGTTCCTTCAAGGGCATGCCCTTGATGACCTAAAACCTCCCACTAGGCCCCGCCTCTTAAAGGTTCCACTGCTTCCCAGTAGTGCCAAGCTGGGGACCAAGTCTAAAGGCTTGGATAAACCACGTGGACCTTTGGGGATCATTCCAGATCTAAACTACATCAAGTTGCTGCCATCCCTATATCTGTAACGGGTCACAAGACCAAAATTGGTATGTTTTTAAACATTTCATTGGCATATAGTTCACATACCATAAAATTCATCCATTCAAAGTGTACAATTCAAGGGCTTTTAGTATATGCAGAGTTGTGCAAACATCACCACAAATATTTTAATCGCCTCTAAAAGAAGCCCTGTATACACTAGTGTTCATTCTGCATTCCACCCACCCCTCTGGAAACCACTTATTTATCTTCTGTCTCTATAGATTTGCCAAATCAAGACATTTCATATTTCATATAAATGGAATCATGCAATATGTAATTTTTTTAAAAAAGTTTTCTTTATAGGTACATTATAGTTATACATAATAGTGGGGTTTCATTTTGACATAATCATATATGCATGGAATATAATTTGCTCCATTCCAGTCTCCAATACTTTCTCTTTCCCTCCCCTCTTTCCTCCCCCTTTTTTCCTTCCTCTACTTTACTGGTCTTCTTTGTACTTATTTATTCTTTTTTAATTTGGTGCTTTATGAATGTACTCAAAGGTGAAATTCACTGTGATATATTCAATATGCGATCTTTTTTGTGACTGGCTTCTTTCACTTAGCTTAACAGTTTCAAAGTTTTTTATTCTTTTCAGTTGTTGATGTTTATAATGGCTTAACAATTGGCACAATGAGTAATAATACTCATTCCATAGATTGCAGAGGATTAAATGAGTTAATACCTTTGAAATTCTGAGAACACTGCCTTTTGGTTAGTACTTAATAAATGAACTATATTGGTAGTTTAAATTGGTGTAGAAATATTTATGGTGATAAACAACACTAAATATCTATGTTCTGGCCATACTGAAAAGTCAGTAGATTTTTTTAAATAAATAAGCATTTTTCAAGAGACAAATGTTGATTGCCAAGATACTTGATGTGAATTGAAATTTCTCTCTTGTTTCTTCCTGTGCAGATCCAAAGTTTCATTATATTTTGTCCATAACAGCTTCAGGGTAAGGTCAAAAGCTATTACCTTCACTGTATAGGTAGAAATGTAGAGAAACACTTCAAGTTATTGTATTCTTATATTTCACTTCAAAACTCAGGACTGCCAAATGTGTTCTATATATGGGAACTAAAACATGTATTATATTTGTGCTTCTATTTTTCTATTTTTTTATTCCCAAATTAGCTTGTTGCAGTTCAAGACTGTATTATTGATAGTAGAGAGTTGAGGATGTAATACATCAATGTTCTCCTGGAGAGGTTAATTAAAAAATCTGGCTCTCCATAATCTTTGTTTTCTTTTTTATTGTTTTTTAAATTTGTTCTTTTTAGTTATACATGACAGTAGAATGTATTTTGCATTGCAGCTCAATTCACAATATCTAAGCTATGGAACCAACCTAAGTGACTTTAATAGACGAAAGGGCAAAGAAAATGTGGTACATATACACAACAGAATATTAGTTGTCCATAAAGAAGAATGTAACTATGGCATTTGCTGGAGGCTATCATGCTAAGTGAAATAAACCAATTCCAAAAAACCAAAGGTTGATTGTTCTTTCCATACTCTTAATGATTCTAACTCAGGTTCTCTAGGATGATTCCTTACTTCCTATGCACGAATTCCCAACCCCTTATAGATGGTCTCTGAAGAAGCAGTCAGGTGGATCTTTGAAGGCAGCTTGACCTTCTTAGGCAGGATCAAGGTAAGCCCCTGAGGTGAATAGGCTGAGGTGAAACCAAGACCATTCTGGAGCTCGTGGCTCTCTCCAATTCTTTGAGGGTGAGTGGCACTGTGGCTGTCCAGGTGGGACTGACCAAAAAGCCATGAGAGAAAGATAAGTAACATCTCATATAAAGATAATAAAATTCTTCAAAAAAAAAAAAAAAAACAACAACAACAAGAACCAAAAAACAGGTAAGCATTTTTGGCTTAAATCAAAAATTGATTCAATGAAAGTTTGTAAAAAACAAAGTAAGTTATTGCAGGGGTACAGAGAGAAGTTCAAGCAGAGAGCGTGCACAGAAAAAGAGGGTACTCCCCACCAGAACCGGATGCGTCTTACCTATATAAACAGAAAACTAATTCTAATCAAGTTTGCTAGATAAAATTCATAGCATTCCATTCCATTTTAATTTTAAAGATAAAGAATGAATAATTTTATCTAAAATCCAAATTTACTTCATATCCTGTTTTCACTTTTGCTTTTTTTTTGGGGGGGGGGGTCATTGTTAATGCTTTTGCTAAGTTGTACAGGCCTGTTTTGAACATGTAAGAATGAGACAGTCATAGAATGTGAGAGTGCTTAACCCAGAGTATGCATGCAGGAATTTGAGGGTCAATGTTAAGAAGTGACTGGGCTTCCCCCCCAACCATGACCCCATTCTTGTCTCTCTGTTTTTCTTTACTTGAGAGTCTGTCTTTTCTATTTCATTTGCTCCTTTTGATCAGGTTCCCCAATAGCTAAATTTTAGCATCTTTCAGAGTTTTGCTTTTACACTACATGATGACTTTTTTGGTCTTGAGAGTTCATGTACTTTGTAAAGCAGTAGGCAACCGTAAGATCCTAGGGATGAGTTCTTAGATTTATTCTTCTTACTAAACTCCTTGGCCTCAGGGTCTAACATAGTGCCTGGGCCAGAGCTGGTAAATTGTACATTGCCATTCTAGTTGTGTCGGAGGTAAAGAGGGACAGAATCATCACTAATGTGACCCTCTGCAATTCATCTTTTTTTTATTTCCGTTGTTTTTCCCAGTATCTCAAACATAAGACAATCTCAATAAATCTTTTGAACTGGTCTCAACTGAGAGAAGGCTGTGAGATTCATTTTTATTAGGGTAGATGTATCTTTAGAAAACTTTTTATTATTTAGCAAATCATGGAAATTTGGATTTGCTAAACATCTCACAACCACAATTATTATTTTATTGCTTTTTTTTTTAATCCTTTGGGCTTTTTGTTCACGGTACACCATGCTCTGTAGTGTGACAGATCTTGGCATTAGTAATTCTAAACCTCAGCGTCCTCTCAACTGTTAGCCCAGTGCAATTACATGAGGACTTGGGATTCTGGCTGAGTCAGGAAAGTGGATGTAAGTGAAGCAGACAAGGTAGAAATGAACTGAACAACAGCTGGAGAGGACCCCAGCCAGGACTCATGTCTAGCCTGGTTCCAGCTGACCTCCTCATTCCCCAGTCACTGCCTCCTCCAAAGCAGCAGATAGTGGGTTATAGGACTAATCACGTGGGCTGGGCTGATGTCCCCACTCAACCCTCAGCCCCTGCAGGTGAGCAGCACCAAGACATATTCATGGTCATTTTTCCAAGCCCTTGGCTAAACTTGGGTCTGGCCTCTATTCCCTGAAAATGATCCTGTGTGTAAACTCTTAAATAATCTTTAAAAGTCTCAAATTTCTTTGAATTTCCTACACAAAGTTCACATACAAGAATTCCAACTTGGCTTTGGCTGCTATAATTTAATTAAGGGTAGAAAGAAAATGAGAATACTAGTTGTCCAGGTGGTAGAATGTTTGGGTTTAAGGTATGCACACTTTTTCCTGGATCTCTTAAGATAGATTTTATGGTTTTAATCAAAAGTATAAACTTTCAGGATAATGCTAAGAGATGGTCCGTTGAACTGCATTCTTAAACTATGAAAGACATCCAATCGCCCTACAATCCCTATATTGTAAAATTTTATGTCTCAACTATATTTAATTTTCCATCACCCAATCTCTTGGCTGAACTTCCATGTTTTCTCAATAATGGCTCCTCTTACTTGGCTAGTCATGTTTAGTTTAGCAAAAGCTGGGATGTTGATCACCTCTGCCCCAATCTCCCCTCAATGGGGTCATTTGTGATGTGGCCCTGGGCTTCCTTCATCATGAACATAGTGGGTCTCTCCATCACTGTGATCCATGTGCATAAAAAACTGCTATTTAGAAATCCACCCAAGCAGCCGCATAAGATCTTACATGTCTACTCACTTGCAATCCAAACTGTGGGCTGTAGAAGGGAGGCCTAGGGTTCTTGCTACACCACAGGGAAGTGGAATGTGGTGTCTATTAAAACATTTGTTCAGATGCCTCCTGGTGCTGGGATGTTTTATAAGTTGGAAGCAGAAAGAAAATATTGTTCACAAAGAGCTTGTGGCTTCAGTAGAGAGAGAAGTCAGCTCTCTGTCTCACAACCTATCACAATTAGGTCTTTTTGTGTCTTGCATAATGATTACACAAAACAAGAAGTCAGGTGGAGACAAAGTTCGAGGATTTTCAGGTTCTACCAGGGAACAAACCACAGAAGATTTCTCTAGGAATTGTTATTCTAGCTCTAGGTGCATAACATGGCAGGAGTGTGGTGTGGAGCTTCTAGCTCATCCTTGGGTCTGGGAGGTATGATCTTGATGCTCACAGGTCCTCCTGTCCTACACTCAAAGCTATGTTCATTGCTAAAGTAGTCTGCTTGGACCTCTGATGCTCCTTTCCCTATAACTAAACACTTTAATTTCTCTGACACATTGCCTTGCAGCATTTCTATTCATCTTTCAAGTCTCAGTTTAGGTGTCAAGGAACCTTCTTTTAACATCTGAGACTGGATCAGGTGTGCCTCCAACATCTATCTGCTCACTGCTCTGGTCTGACATATGCTCAGTGCTCTGGTCTTGACCTCTGTTCTTTGATGTATTTTGAGAAAGTCTGCATGTCTGTCTACACTGTGAGCACTCTCAGTGTACACACATATACACACTTAGACACACACACATCAGGACAGGCATGACTATATAGCACACACACATGCACACCCACTGGCAAGCACACACGCACACAGACTGTGAACCCAAGGGCCAAGACATTGTCTAGTTCCCCACTATAATCAAGTTCCTTGCTCATAGTGGGTGGTCAATAAATAACTATTGAATAGATACTAAACAACAAATGGCATACCATGGTATGTACTTCTTATGTTCACCTGACCATAAGAAATTTTCTCTTCATTTGGAGTCTAGCCAACTCTACTGATAAAACTTTGAATTTGAAGTCCAATTTCCTTCTTACAGTTCACAAAGTATACCCAATCAGATAAAAATGCAAGGTACCATTCAAGAGTAATTCCATCCCTGAAGAGTTTCCATCAGAGACTCAAACAGATAAAAAAATAAACAGTTCCCACTCTTGAACAAAAATTGTTTATATTGATAATAAGTCAACAAGTCCATACATCAGCATATACCAACAAATGAAAAGTCAATATCAGTGCTAACTGTCCCATATCAATCCACAGTACAGATAAAAGCAACAAAATAAAAAATATTATGAACCACATGTCGCAACAAAAACTGAAAAATTTCAACCTCATGAAAAAATGTAATTGCAAAAAAATGTACATTTATGCATATACACACACACACACACACACACACACACACACACACACACATGTAAATTGATGATAAAAAAATGACCAGGCAGATCCACAGGTGAAATATAATGGAGAAATCCAGTGTCAGTCTGTTTTATTTTTTTGAAGACTGATAATGAGATGAAGAAATTGTTTTATGTATTTGCTCCCTGGTGAGTATGGCATTAGCGTCATTGGATGAGGTTAGATGAAAGCAGAAAAGAGAAGTAATTTCAGAGAAGCTCATTCCAACTCCTTTGGGCAGACTCACTCTGCTGGGGCAAGGTTGTGGGGATCATGGGTAGGAAGAGGGATGCAGGCAGAGGCTGGAGTAAGAGAAGGAATGAGTTGATGCAAAGTTGGAAGAGCTGGAATTGGCACAAACCAAGTTCACCCTTCTTCCTTTCCTACACTAGTCAAACCCTATTCCTCATAAAAACTCCAGTGAAGATCTTCAGTGCCATCCAGTGCTTTCTAGAATAGGAACTGTGTTTCGTTTATTTTCCACACCCATTAAGACTGTGCCTCAGGACCCAGTGCATTGTACAAAATAATGATGATGATAATATCACTTGACATTTATATTGTAATTTGCAAAGGATTTTCACACTCCATATCTCACTTGGCCTGTGTGTTTGAAGACATGTTGCTTCCACACCCCACCTGCAAGCCTTTGGGCTGCCAAGCCATCCCTACTCACGGCAACTCCCATCCCTGAAGGCCCTTGTAATGTGCTAGACTCACACAGGCTGTAACAGTGACTCAGCCATGCATGGCCTTCTAAAGACAATGTCTCAGTGCACATCTCAAAGAATTCCCCAAGGCATATTAACTTGCTCCACAAGAAAATTTTCTTGTTTGTGATACCTCAGGATTTTCCTCCAATGTTCATATTTCTCTTTGCAAGATAAATCTTAAGATCCTTTGCTATTCAAAATATGGTCCATAGAACAGCAGCATTAGCATCCCCTGAGGTCTCATTAAAAAAGTTCTTTTTTCAGCCCCCGGCCCCCATACCTAGTTGGGGGGATCTCAGGGATTTGTAGGCACATGAAAGGTTGAGATGCTCTCTTACCTACATTGTATATGCATTGAACATAATACATGCACTGATCATTCACTTCACACATTGCTACAGAATTTATAGTCACAAAGACTTCCAGAGATCATGTGCTTCAACATCCTCCTTTTACCAATAAGGACAGAGCCCAGAGAGATGAAGGCAGCTCTAGCCCCTGTTTATAGACATGGAACTAGAGGGTAGCCCTTGTCATTTCCCATGGCACTGTCCTCTTATCATCTCCCAGGAGTTCATCTTTAACATTGTTTCAACATTAAATCACTTTCAGTAGGCATGCCTGCAGGCAGTCTAACACAATAGCCTATTACAGCACAGCTAAGAAATGTTGTCCACTATCCTCTTAGATGTTTCTAAAGCAATTTTTATTAAAAGCAAATAAAATAAAGCAGAAATAAATAGCCAGAAAAAGTGTTCAATTCATAGGTTTTACTTGTTAGTTTTGCTAGGTTACTAGATATTGATATTCTTGATATTCTTAAGCTTGTAATGAGTTGAGAATAGTATTTTGTTATTGACTGTAAAAAAAACCCAAAAACTTCTTTTGTTTTTTTGCAGTTCTTGTGCCTGCCAGGGAAACACTCTTCCATTAGGCTATATCCTAACCCCAACTGACCATCCTACATTTCTAATACTATAAAGGACGTTGATTCTAAACCCCATGCTAGTTTCGCATGTTGTTTGGAATAAATACAACGCTTTAATTCCTGAGTGACCTTGATTAATCTAATGTTAACGTTTCTAGAATAATCATATGCACTAAATGAATGCAGCTTTATTTACAACAGCTAGTAGGCGAGAGATCTCCAGCCCACATAGGTTTTGTGTCATTTATAAAGAGAAGGGGAAAGTCCCCATTTTTATTTATTATGGTATATGTAAAGTTTACCAGAAGAATTAGGAAGAGTACTGGAATATCAAGTAACTGCTAGAGTGGAAATTCAAAATGGCCAGGTTAGAATCATCCAATGGAGGAATAGAATGATATTGCCTTTCCCTATCCACACAATTATTTATGATGGCCAATTGTACCGTCCAAGCAATAGGAAAATACTGCTATCTTGCTTGAGGGTGGGGATATCCATTACACTTCTTTTCCATATCCAAGATTCCTAATGTACAATGTTTAACACAGAGAACGTGCTCATTAAATACGTTTTGAATTTTGGAACTCAAATTCATCTTTCAGAGAGTTTGGCTAATCTGTCCAGAGTGAGAGCTGACAGATTGGAGAAATGTTTAGCTGGAGACAGCTTTAAAAGAAGAAGGAAGGTTCAAACTGTGGCCATAATATATTTTTTTAATGCTCCCCATGTTGAGCTCCTGAAATATCCAAAACATTGCCCAGCAGAGCAGCAAAGCCAGAATATTTTGTTGGACCAGTGGACAAGTGAGTTTATCCTTTAAAGTCCATTTAATTGCCTTCCTTGTGAAGTTGAGTCGTGCTGATATAGCTGCTGAGCTACTTGTAGACACAAGGCACAATCCAGCAGAAGTAGCTCAGAGGGCACAAGGCCCTGGGTTCAAGCTCCAGTACTACAAAAAGAAAAGAAACGGTTATCCAAAGATAACTAAATGTTGAAAAAATAATTTTCTTGTGCTATACAGATTTATTGCTGAGTCACAACAAAACTCACATCCTTGGAAAAGACTTCCTTGATAAAAATAATACTTTTCTCCTGATTATAATATATGATTTTTTTCCCAAAAAATGTATAAAATACAGCAAAGCGTAAGAGGAAATTAAATTTCCTCGCACCCATCCTTGGAAGATATTATTTGAGTAGACCTTCTTTCAGTCTTTTTTCTCCTGTACATATAGACATTTTTAAAATCAAAATCATCATGCTCCTGATTTTATATTTCACCCTTCTTATCTGATATTGTAGCATGACCTACTTTTCCAATGCTAATAAACATTCTGAGAAAGTCCCAAATCAATGACCACACATTTTCATACAAAAATATATTTAAAGATTCTTCTATTATTGCTACTTTAAACACTCTGATAACTCTCCTTGTATGTAAATCTTGTCCACATTTTGATTATTTTCTTAGGGTGGTTTCCTACAAAGTTGAAATAATTTCAAAAAAAAAAAAAAAAACCAGCACTGCCTTTGTGATTTCAAGTGAAGCCATGGTTGGGCATCCTCTGAGCCCACCTTTGAGGACATTATCATCTGATCAGGAACTCAGACCTTACAGGGACCTGGAGTCCTTGGCTGTAGGCTCATGAGATCCCTGAGCTTCACTTCTTATAGAGTTTCTTAAATTTCCTGGTTTCTAAAGGAGAGAGGATGTCTCCAATATTTATTCCTAAGCTTCGGGGGGGGGGGAAGGAAAAGATATATTTTTCCTTGAAAGAAAAAACAGTCTATTTTTCAGCAATGTGATCTCATCTTAAAACCTTTGAAGGAGTAGTATTAATGTGAAGCCTATTTAGGTTCATAAAATGTACTTTTTCCTTACAGTGACCTTTTGTTGAAGGTATTTGAGGTTTTTTTTTTTTTCAGAGACAGTTTTCACTTAAATTAAAATCTCTTCATTAATGTCTTCTTTAAAATAAATGCCATTATATTGTATTAAGGGACCTAGAGTTAAATCTAGCTTCTTTTTTAAAGCCAAAGTTAGAGAAGGCTTCTGATCCTTATGAGATGAATAGTTGCAATCTCAATTTCAGGAAGAATGCTTTGCATAGGTATATATGCATTCACTGTAATACATATGCCAAGGAATATGGAATAATGCATAATAATATGCACAAATGATAGCAATTTGAAGTTTACAAAACATATTCCAACCATCATCTCTCTGGATAGTCATAACAGAACATTAGGCATTGCCGACATTATTTCAGTTTTGTTGTTGAAAATCATGAGGCTTAAAGTTAACTAAGTGATCCAAGGTCACCTTTGTCTTTTATCAGTTACTATATGATTCCTTCTTCTCTGGAGCTATATGGCTTCCCTAAGATCATTTTTGAACTTGGTTAATGATTAACCAAGTTGGCTTCAGTTGCATCTTGCAGAACATAAAGGTATCTCCCCTTCTCATCACAGAGATATTATGAAGACAAATCTGTATGAAAATTGAGTATACACACATGCACGGACATGTCCTATTTACAAAAAGGACTGAGGTCCTTTTGTAAATAGTCACATTAGGAATGCTCACAACTCCAAATTTATATTTAAAAATTATAATTACAAAATATTTAGTATTCAATAAATTTTGCATGATCAAACTATGGCCTGATATCAAAATGGGAATTTTTCTTCTTATCAATGGCACTTCTACTCATTAAAAAATATAAAGTGGGCATCGGGCCTATAATCCCAGCAGCCTGGGAGGCTGAGACAAGAGGATCATGAGTTCAAAGCCAACCTCAGCAAAAAGCAAGGCGCTAAGCAACTCAGTGAAACCCTGTCTCTAAGTAAAAAATAGGGCTGGGATGTGGCTCAGTGGTTGGATGTCCCTGAGTTCAATCCCTGGAACACCCCCCCAAAAAAATGTAAAGTCACTTACATTTATAAAAATGTAAAATAAGTAGGTTAAAAAAATACCCTGAAATTTGCTGTGCATGGGAAGATGAAGAAAAATGACTCTGTGGGTAAAAAGGTAAAGTAAACTTGGGCTCCCAAGTTTCCATATCCAGTTCAGAAAATACATGTAATTGCTACTGAAAGCTTGGATTTCCCTGGACCTTAATTTTATCTGTTGCAAAAAACCAAACATATTTCATGGATTGTTATTGCACATGTGGACAATTTATATGAGAATGTTCAATCTTTTTTTCTGTAATTCTGCCCACCAAAATATTTAAAATAGTAAACGTTGGAGAAAACAATTGCAATGTGAATATGCTGCAAACATAAGGTACAGCGTAAATGCTTCCTGAAGGGGCGATGAAAACATGTATTACATGTAAAACATGTTCTCCCTTGGACTCAGCCACTGCGCAGTGAGTTTGGCAACTTTAATCTTGCAACGTTCTCATCTTTTTTTTTAAACAACTGAACACAGAACCTGTTCTGACAGATGTTACCTCTCCAAACAACAGCTGATAGAAGAGTCTCAAGAAATGTGAAGACAAATTTGGCTTCTTGGTGTCAAGATCACTCTCAGCCTTGAAGGTGGCTGGGGTCCCTGCTCTCTGCTGCACATCCTAAGCCCACCTGGCTGAAGACATGACCTGAAGAAGTTTCCTTTACTTTTTCAGATATTTTTGTTGTTGTTGTTGAATGTATTTAAGGTGTATCACATAATGTTTTGATATACAAATACATACTGAAATAATTACTATAGGTAAGCAAATTAACATATCCATCAACTTTCTTAGTTCTCTCTTTTCTCCTTTTTTGTAGCAAGAGCACCTAATGTCTACTTTCTACAGCTTTATTCTTTCTTTTCTTTTTAAACTTATCTTGGTACTCTGGATTGAAACCAGGGACACTTTATCATTGAACTACATTCCCAGTCCCTTTTAAAAATCTCTTTATTTTTTATATGGCCTTGCTAAGTTGCTGAGACTGGTATCAAACTTGAGATCCTCCTGCCTCAGCCTCCCAAGTTGCTGGGGTTATAGTTGTGCATCACTGCACCCGGCTCTGCAGTTTTTTTAAAGGCTTCCAGACATGCCTACTTCAAAAGTTCTCTAGGGAAGGACACATGCTTCTGACATCTGGGCTGACATTGTCACTATGCTTATAACTTTCTAGATATGCTTTAGCTTCAGTGTATCAAAGAGAATTATTTCTCCCTACCTTCTTTCCTCCGTTTCTTTCTTTCAAAAACCAAGAAGAACAGGTTGTGGGAGTGATCATTGTGTCCTTGTTGCTTGCTGTAGGATTGCTGGTGTCCTCTGTAGCTTTAGTTACCAATATGGCTAATGCCTCCTACTTGAAGTTACACCGGGAAACATTTTAATTAGTGCACATAATTTTAGTCAATATAGACAACCAAATCCCCCTCAACACAACATAACACACACATACTTTCTCTCTCTCTCTCTCTCTCTCTCTCTCTCTCTCTCTCTCTCTCTCTCTCTCTCACACACACACACACACACACACACACACACACACACTCAACAAATCATGTCTTCTGATTCCTCAGAACCAGATTTTCCCACTAATTTCTAAAATTCATTATTTCCTTCATCCTAATGCTCAGGTTTACCTAGTTCTTTGCTGCCTGCCATACAGTTCACAGGACCTCCACAGTCCCCAGGTTGTCAGTGGGTTTTACCCTATTGGCATAATGGAATCACATGTGGTGGGGACTTTTCACAATTGCTCAATGCTGGGCCCCCTAACAAGAGACCCTTGACTTGATGATCTGAGCAGAGACTCTCATTCTTTAACATTTCTCTCCTGGTTTGCTAGCAATCAAGGCTAGTAACCACTGGCTATCTGTGGCCTTCTATTTCTCTTCTCACCTCACGTCTCAGCTCCTTATGCACCCCAATAACTATACGGACAAGTTACAGAGAGGTTTTAAACTAAGAACTCAGCTGGAGTATACTATAGCAGTGGGATTTTAGACATTTGAGCTGAGGGGCCCTTTAGGATTGTGCTCAGCACGTACTGTGACCCCTGTCGCAGTGTGCCTTGGACGTGGCTCATCTTAAGTCCAGGTGAACATTAGGCCTGACAGCATTGCCAACACTTGTCTTCCTCTCGGCGATTTCTCCTTACCAAGCCCACGAAGGCCTTGGGAAGCTCACAGACTTGGGAAGCCCACCTTGGGAGCCACCAGAAGCCACAAACACATGTGCTTCCTTTTTGACAGGGTCCAGCCCATCTGCAAGTACTGTCACCTTCCTCACTGTGTTTTTTATTTAAATCACCACTCTTCCAAGAACATGAACAAGAACATTTCAAGCCCTCGATCCTTTCTCAATACGCTCCAGTCTTTTCCCTCACTCCAGTTAGAAGCTCAAGATGTGAAATAAAGAAGGGGAAGAAAATAGATAAAAGGTTATTGTTTCAACAGCTATCTCCTCCGCTTCCTTTCTGATCCCTCAGGCTGGTAAAGTGATCCTGTTGGGTTGTCTCTGTGTATATATCTCTTTGCATGTTCATGTGTGTGGTGCGCATGTACACACACAGGCGGCATGTGCATACATGTATTCTGCACACATTTGTACATACAATCTTGTACACACTTGTATGCATGCACATTTGTGACTGCTCCCATGCTCTCACTCTGGGATTCCCTATTGTCCTTCATATGGATTGTTCCTAGGTTTTTCCTGGATCAGTACCTTAGGTTTCTCCTCACCCCGCACCAACCTTACTACATTATAAAGAAACACAGGCCAGCAAATCTGGCCACCCAAGATGTTGCTGTTAAGGATGAACACCTGAGTGAAGTGTGGTTGTGGAGAAAAGTGAGGTCTCTGGCAATTCCATTGCCTGCACAAATGAGTTCCCCCACCTTAGGCAAGTCACTTTCTTTAAGCCTCAGTGATTCCTCTGTGAGTGGATATAATAAAAGCTGCTCTGGGAATCAAAATAATGTATGTAAAGTATTAGCAGAGCATCTGGCATATAGTAAACACTAAATAAATATTGTCAGCCATACAGCAATCCAGAAATCCCTTAATAAGGAACTATCTCACCTTTTCACCAGGACTAGCCTTCATGCACCCGCCTCTACTTCTTATTCCCTTTCCCCACTTCCTTGGTCGTTCCACATGTAATGGGGTTGCTAGCTCCAGTGCTGATTTTAAAGTGTTCTGTTCAAGGAAAGCTCTGTCAATGACAGTTGGAGGAAAAAGAACTCCAATTCTAATCAAACCCTAAACTGTGGGCACAACCCTCTAGGAGCCTTACCTGGGGGCAAGGCACACATGCTATCCTCCCCCACCAAATGCTGGAGGCCTGAGGGCACACACTTCCTGCTCAGGTGGGCAAGGTGCTGTATTTCCTGTATTTCTTTCTTACAATGGGGTAAAAGTACAGAAGGAGCGCAGAGTCCCAATCCAACTGTGCCCTCCTTCCTGGGAGGAGCAAACAGCAGGTGGCCAGGCCAGGCAAGAGGTTCAGGCTTCCAGGGGTCTTGCACCTGCACCTGGTCCACAGACCAGCACTTGCTTACTCTGTGTCAGCAGGAGCTTCATGATAATTCCCAGAGCTGGGACCAAGGTCAGAGCTAAGGCAACTGTATGGAAATAGATGCACGTCAATTCAGAGAATTTAATTCCATAATCTCAACGGGAGTCTTGTGCCTTGAGGACAGAAAGGGAAAGCAAGCCCCCACCCGCCCTGTGGTCCTCTCTAGCTTTGTTTTCAAGCCAGTGGACATGGCTGCTTGGTGACTTTGGGGCTGCTCTCCTGGGTCTCCTGTACAATTCACAGGCATTTAACAAAACAGAAAGGAGAAGGTCCACTCTGGTGATGCTCTTGTGATTGGGGTCCCCAAATAAACCCAGCCTCTGAAAAAAAAAAAAAGTTGATCCTTTTTCTCTCTTCAAAGGCCATTTTAGAAGAAACTTCTAGACATCTAAATCATCATCTGTTTACAAGGCCCCATTTCCATGGTCAGTTGGAAGCTAACGTTTCACAGAGCTCTTGCTTAAATGTTCACCTCCCTTACTGTTTATGAGAAAGCAGAGATCTCCAAGCCGCCCCAGCTCTTCCGTGGGCCAGGCGGTGGGGGGTGGGGGCAGGGGAGGTCGGCACTCCCTCCTTTAGGAATCTCTGAGCTCAGAACCTTCCAGCGTGTGGGTGGCAGAGAGATCAGCGGCCGGGGAAGTGCGAGTGTGAAGGCGGCCACCCAAGACTTCAGGTCACCGCTGACTCTGATGGGGCTCAGATCTCAGCCCTGGGAGGGCACCTGCTGGCTCTGCCAAAACAAACCAGCCCCTGCGAGGGGCTCCGCGGGCAGGGAGATCCGGGCTGCACTTGAACCATCTCAAATAACCAGTTTACAAAGATGCGATGTTCTTAGGTGTTGGGGGGTAGCGAGGAGGGCGGAGGCCCGCTCCAGCTCTGGTGAGCATTAATATGCATCACAACCGAGATCTAGAAACCGGCCAGCTGCCTTGCTGCCTGGCCCTTCCTCTGGTGGTCCTCTGCTGTCGGGATTCTGAACTGCTATTTGTTGTCTTTAGGCCTGAGAATCCATCTGGTTTTGATTCAGGTGGCCTCAGGCTTGCCTCGGAGGTGAAAAGGGTGCGCACTCAAATTGAATTTCTCACAAATTTCAACTCAGAAGAATCCTCCTCTTCCCACACAAAGCCCAGCTCTGCTTGGGCAGCCCCTGGCCCTTGCAGCCTGGCACAAATCAGTTTCACCTGTTTGGCTAAATGTGTGCATGTTAACCTAATGAAAGCAACTGTGCAATCAGATAGTTTTTGCACGTGTTCTGATGTGGATAGAAGGGAGGGCTGACCTCTCATTGACCTCCTCTGGTTTCCCTTCCTTTGGGGGCAGCCGTTCTGGGCCCCGGTGGGTCTGGTAGGAGTCCTTGGACCAGGTTTAGATTGGGTAGTTGTGCATATGAAATATTCAGCCCAGTGTCCCAACTGAACTTGATCAGGGAAAAGGAAGTTTTATATCTAATTGGGGCCAGGAGGGGAGGTGGAGTAGGCATGCCTAAGTGTGAGCCACTCCGATTAAAAGTTCCTGAGGTTTCAGATGAAAACTGTTTACACTTTTGATCTTTATTTTCAAGGACACATCTTGAGAGGAGCTTGTGCCATCAAGTGAGGCGATGAGGGGCTGAGGGTCCCTCTGCAGGATGGGGCTGAGCTGAAACACCTGCTTGTTAAGAATAATCCCTTATGAACATTAAATATGCAAACCTCTGATCTAAAACAAGAAACCTATTGGTACATCTCGGTGCTTCATGGGCATCCTTGGGAAATGTAACTTTTCACCACAGTTATCTTTTCTTATTAAAAACCAGCCATCAAATGAACAAACAGAAGTTGCATCTAGGACTAGGGGTGTAGCTCAGGGGTAGAGCACCTGCTTCGCATGTGCCAGGCTCCTGGATTTGACCCCCAGAACCACACACAGGCACACACAAAGTGAATCTAAAATATGGATAGGCAAAGTATGCTGGTGGGCCAAATTCTACTCCCAGCCTAATTTTTATGAATCAAACCTTTATTGTAACATGTCCACACCGTTTGTTAATATATTACCTACAGCTGCATTCTCAATGGTAGCAGTTAGCGGTCATGACAGAGACTGCATAGCTGAAAATATTCACTGTGTGGTCCTTCACCAAAGATGTTTGCCAACCATGCTCTGAAATGTTGGGATTCTGTTTTCTTTGCTAACATCATCCTCTTTGCTACATCTCCTTCCCTCCGAGAGCAAAAAGCAGACCATCCCAGAGAGAAAAAAAGTGGTTGGGAGCTGAAGGTAGAGCCCGTGGGATGGGCAGCCGTCATTTCATGAATTATTCTGGCACTCGGTAATTATTTTCCTAGTCAGAAAAATAGCGATCCATCCTACAGGCAACTCAATAACGTCTGGAAAGGACTCAGAACTAGGTAGAAATCTTGGAATTGCTTAGTTTTCAAACACACTGAACTTTTTTTTTTTTTTTCTTTTTTGCCAACTTCATCTGTCAGTATTTTGGGAGGGGATAGAGCTGTCACCAAGGGCTTTTAAATGTGACCCGTGTGCAAAAGCAGCTTGAAATGATCCCATCTCCGCAGGAAAAGCGGAGCTGTGCAGGGGTCACCCATTTGAAGTTCTGATTTCAAGAGGGCAGTGGAAGGAAGGGTGGAAAATAAAGACGGCATCCACATTTGGATGGATACTAAAGTCTCCTGTGACTTGGCTTCTTGTGTTTCCCTTTAGCAGGCAGAGCACAGCCCAGTTCTGAGTTCACTCTGTGACAGAGGGACCACACAAAACAAAGAAGGGCAGTGCCGTGAACTAACACTGTCGCCCTCGATAAGCTCCCCGGGTACGATTTCAAGGAGTAAGTTAATGGCCTAACTACAAAAGAGTCCCAGGGGTCCCTGAAGCTTGACCCCCAAACTCCCTTGAACTCTACCTGAACTGAATTTTTTTCACCCCCCACCCCCCACCCTTTTTTTTTTTTTTTTTGAGGTTTAAAAACATTTAATCAACTCCCCTCCCAGGACATTTGATTTCTGTGCTCTCCTGCACTTCTGGGCTCCATCTGGGGGGAAAAGTGCCAAAACCACCATTCGAAAGGCTGCCCTGGAGGTATTTTCAGTCCGACTGGAAGCAGCAGGTAACGGAAATCTTATGAGACAGCTTGTTCTCAGGAGGTTTTCCTGTCCAGTTTTGCTGACCAAATGTTCTCTGGGTTTGGATAAACTTTGGCTTTGCAAGTCGTACTTTGATGCTCAGTCTCTGGGTTCTAATTGCAATTAAAGTTCTTGGAAGCCCTGCCCACTACTCATGCAGTGGGCCATCCCTGGTTTTGTCCCATGGTTATAAAAGCTTCCTGGACTCCTGAATGCTTTTAGCTTCCTAGGCAGGGATTCTGGAATATGGTTGCATCAATCATTCACATGCATTCGATTCAGTCAGTGAGCATCTATGGAGCATAAACAATGTTCTTGCCATATGCTTGGAGCTGGGGATTGGGGTCTGACATCCCTGAATTCAAGGGATTCAACCTAGCAGAAAAGGCAGGGGCATTTCCATATGAGGTTATAAGTCATATTAACAGCTCAAATTAAGTACAGGGAGCACACAGAAATGGTAGAGATGTAAAAGCACTTAATAATTGTTTGGTTTTTTTAAAAAAATGGATTACACAGTTATTTTTTAAAAAATGGCTTTTTTCCAAAATATCAGTTGTTTTAGGGAGAAACATGTTTTATTTTGCTTAAATAATATAAATAGCCTGGAAAGTGGTAGGTAGATTTCCATACTGAGCTCATTTAAAAGATTGCTGTTACCTCTCTGGAGCCCTGGGTTGAGAAATATTCTGAGGTTGTATTTGGTCTCAACAGGGAATGGTACTGTGATGGCTGTTACTGCTAGTACCTGTGTGAAGAGGAAACAGCATGCCTGCCTTGAACATGCCAGTCCTGAGGAAGTTACAGACCAAGTATGAATCCAGGCAGGGTTAAAACGAAGCTCAGAACAGACTCCCTCGGCCACAACTGTGAATACAGCAGAATCCCTGTATCATGGGATTCTTCTAACACTGGAATTCATATGTACTTTGGATCAAATGCTAGTTCCCGGGGCGGGGGGGTGGAGAATAAAAGACTTTTACAAAGTGTTTCCACTGTGTTTAGATACTCTATCCCAAAGAACAAAGAAAACAAAGCCTTCTCACACCTTTGCTGTATGACTTTGAAAGAGCTGTGGCCTGTCAGTGGGGATAGCCAGGGGATTATCCTCAAACGTCAGATTTACCAAACAAGAAGTGGGGATTTCTGAATAGAAACCATAGTATCCGCCTAGAGAGGTGGCATAAGCGTGCTTGTTGAGAAATGAAATTCCCAATGAATTCTGGAAGATTAAAGGCCCAGCCAGGGCCATCCTGACAGCTGGTTACCAGGCAGCTGCTCCCTGTGATGTACAAGAACATATTTATCATCCTCAGGGCTCCAAAGGGAAAGTGGGATACTATGACGGGAGCGCTATAAAACTGTCTGGGTATTTTGGGTATTATTCTTATTAAATTAAAGCTCTGTTAGAGTGAAACATGTTACTATTTAGATTTCTGTCTGCTTGGCAGCATTTGCTTCATAAATCTTGCAGGAGAAAATTGGCCCACTGGAATTAGATGTTGGATAGAGCATTTCTTCAACATCAAGAAAATGGCCACACTTTTTTTAAAAAAATTGTTTCCCTTGCAAATAATTTTTATACAGCCTTACAAAAATGTTTTCCTTGCTTCACTCCCCAGCGGGTTAAAAATGCATACCTGTGTCTGCCAATTGGCAGATACTCTTGTGATTCCAACAGATGGCAAGGGGAATGTATGGAGTGATTGCTGGAGCGGAGAGGGGACCACTCTTCCCTGCAGCATGCAAAATGATTCTTTTTACCTTGAACTCATTCCTTAAAGCAAAAGTTCTCCCCACCCACAAGGGTTGCCTAATTGGGGGGACATGGAAAATGAATGAAGGAACAAGCCTCAAAGAGAATTGGCTGCTCCCATCTTAGTGCTAATTAATTATTGTTGTCACTAAGCTGAAAGTGTACATGGGATTACATTTTCCAGAGTCTTTGCCTGGGCTTAAAGGCGGATGTGGGGTGTTGTTGCTCCAGGCTTCAAATGGCAGTGGGGGCTCAGTGGCAGCCCGCAGGAGCTCCTGCCCCATGCTCCGTGCGTCAGTGTTGGTTTGTGGCTCTAAAATGAGATGCTTTTCAACCCCAATTATATTGTGGTGGGTCAAACATTACCAGATAGGCCTCAAATAGGAGTGTAGCCTCACCAGAAAGAAAGCATGTGTTCCAGTCTCCAGAAACAATGGCCGTATGTTGACACCTTGAATTACACAGGCTGTACCATGTGTGGGTCTTGATACAGGCACAAACGGGAAAAGAAGGCCGAAAATTGATAACACACTCCCAACTCTCTTGCATGCCTTTTTAAAAACGGGCCCTGGGTCTTTGCTTTTCTACCCAATCAGAACCATCTTTGCATGCTAATCCCACCCCCCCCCCCCCCCCCCCGCCTCTCCAATACATCTTTAAGCTCTTTGTGTTCCAACCCACCAGGGTGTGATTCAGCCGTGGAAATATCACTGGGCAGGGAACACTTTTATTCATTGATTTATTGAACAAATATTTGACTACCTGTTGGGTGCTGGGCTCTCCGCTAGGGTTTAACTTATGCAATGCTAAGCAAATCAAACATGGTCCCTGCTCCAAAGCTGTATAGGCTGAGGGGGAGACCTTAATCAAATAATCACAAGAATGAATTATAGCTTTAACTATAAAAGGTACTATATCATGAAATAAAGCTGTTGTCAAAGCCTGTGACACAGGTGGGTTAACCTTGTCTGGGTGAGAGAAATGGGCAAAGTCAAGGAAGACACCTCTGCTGAGATTATTTGAGTCAAGGTCAGAGAACTTAAATGAGCTGAGGAAGGAAGAGTGTTTCCACATGAGTAGGGTCTTCTAGTGCTAAATGAGACTTTGAAAAAGATCCCAGCTCGGAAGCTGGGCCCATTTCTGGCAAACCCACACAAAAAGATAAACAGCTTGCAGAAATCCCATCACAGGGATCAAAATGCATTTAAGAAATGGAAAGAAGGGTAGGATTGCTAGAAAAGTTACCAGAACCCAATCAGTTATGGTTTGAATGTCTACCATATTCTCACCATTGTGATGTGCTATGCTGCCACAGACCCAAACCAACATGGCCAAGTGACCAAAGACTGAAAACTCTGAATCCATGAACCAAAGTAAACCTTTCCTCCTTTTGATTTTCTCAGGTGTTTTGTCACAGAGATGTAAAGCTGACCAACACATCATTCTAGAGAAGATCCAATGAGGAAGACAAATAGGGAGGTCAAACCATTTGGGGTCACAAAAACATGCCTTTAAAACCATCCTAAGAGGAATGGAAAGTGTTCCAAGCAAGTTAATAACAGGATCTGATTTACCTTTCAGAATGTTCACCCTAGAAGATGGAGGTCATTACCATGCAAAATTCAGAAATCCTTTCCTACAATAAATCTAGCTGAGGACCCTTGGCAGTGTTGTGCTGGTAAATGTTTAATGACTGGCTTCCTCAAGAGTAGGGGCATCGAGAAACAGTGATTGACCATATTTGCTCAATTCTGTGGCACAAAGCTCCCACCATGGTTTTCAATTTCAGGCTACCAACATGAAGTACTGAGGACAGAGTTGGGAAGAGATGCCATTATGGGCTTTCAAGAGTCATATTAGTCAAGTCCCTGAGATTCAATTCCTTTCCTGAAAAAGAAACTGTTCAAACAAAATCTTACTTAAATGAGCAATAATTTAAGCCTTTCCCTGAACCCTGGAGGAGTCTGACACGGGAGAGGGATTTGAAACCCTTCTATTACATGATGTGAAAATGTGGTAGGCATGAGCAGGCTTGTTGCCCTGAGTCTTCAAAGTCCCAAGAATATGAAAGAGAGTACAACACTGATAGAAATGTGAGACCCACATTAATTTAATATGTGGTTCTTGAGAAACCATTGCAATTTTTCTACAGCCTTTTGGGATGCAGAATGTTGATGATACCTTGATATCACTAAGGTTTTAGCTACTGATTGAAACATTTTGAAATCCCAACCAATATATTAAAAGTGAAACAAAACAAAACCCATGAAACTTAATTTTCAGAATACTGCAGGTATCCACATGCCAATGGCCTTGCAGAAAAGAGAACCATGCAATATTTTAACCCTACAGAATGTACAGAATTCTGGAAACTCAGACCCAAGGTCAGGGACATTGGCATTTATTGAAGGTAGGAATAATTTCTTATTCACTATAGTATCTGAGCCCAGGATTAGGCTCAAAGCAGAAATTTTTTAAAAATCGGCCTATGGCTAATGTACTAACTTGCATAAAATATGTGTCTATGATTAACTTTGTAATATGTTCATTAAAAGCTATCTCATTTGCTGATCTTTATTATAAATAAGTATTAGAATTTTCAGAAAAGGGATAGCTTAGGTTAAAATATACCTTCATTTGGGGCTGGGGATGTGGCTCAAGCAGTAGCACACTTGCCTGGCATGCGTGGGGCACTGGGTTCTATCCTCAGCACCACATAAAAATAAAAAATAAAGATGTTGTGTCCCCTGAAAACTAAAAAATAAATAAATAAATATTAAAAATTCTCTCTCTCTCTCTCTCTCTCTCTCTCTCTTACAAAAAAAAAAACATACCTTCATGGAAAAAATTTTATCTTAGGAAGAAAGCATTATGTCTTTCACCATTAAGTACACTGTTAGTTATAGGATTTCTCTAGATTTCTGTATGAAGTTGAAGTTCTCCTCTATAGATATATTCCTGAGAAGTTTTGTTTTTCCAAATCATGAATAAGTTTTGGAGTTTTTCAAGAGCCTTTTTTTCTTTCTTTCTTTCTTTCTTTCTTTCTTTCTTTCTTTCTTTCTTTCTTTCTTTTCTTTCTTTCTTTTTTAAAAAGAGAGAGAGAAAGAGAGAATTTCAATATTTATTTTTCAGTTTTTGGCTGACACAACATCTTTGTTTGTATGTGGTGCTGAGGATTGAACCTGGGCCGCACACACACCAGGTGAGCGCGCTACTGCTTGAGCCACATCCCCAGCCCAAGAGCCTTTTCTTTACCAACTGTTTTAATCAGGTAGTGTGTGTGCATGTGTGTATGTGCTAATATGATGAATTACTTTGGTTGATTTTTGGAATCTTTAACTAGCTTTGCATCCTTGAAGTAAACCTTACTGGATCATGGTAATATATATTTATCTATTATCAAATTTGGTTTGCTAATATTTTGTTAATAAGTTTTGTATCTAGACCAGTCTATATTTTGCTCTTTTGTGCTCTTTTTCTGGTTTTTGGCATCAGAGTAATATTAGCTTTGTAAAATGAGTTAGAAAGTGTTTCCTCTTTCTCTGTTTTTCTGGATGAGATTTCAGTGCTAATCCCTTAAAAATTCTATAAGAATTTAGTGGAATTTCCCAATAAAACAATTTGAGCCTTGAAATTTTTTAAAAAAAATTTTTTTAGTTGTAGATGGACACAATACTTTATTTTATTTATTTATTTTTATGTGGTGCTGAGGATTCAACCCAGTGCCTCACACATGCTAGGCAAGTGCTATACCACTGAGCCACAACCCTAGGCCCTTTTTATTTATTTATTTATACAAAATATTTTCTTTATTACCCTATTCTATTTCTATATGCTTTTTTCTTTTTTTATTATTTTTTTAAAATTTTTTAATTGGTTGTTCAAAACATTACAAAGCTCATGACATATCATCTTCCATACATTTGATTCAAGTGGGTTATGAACTCCCATTTTTACCCCAAATACAAGTTGCAGAATCACATCGATTACACATCCACATTTTTACATAATACCATATTAATGACTGTTGTATTCTGCTACCTTTCCTATCCCCTACTATCCCCCTCCCCTTCCCTCTCATCTTCCCTCTCTACCCCATCTGCTGTTGTTTAATTCTCTCCTTTGTATTTTTTCCCCTTTCCCCTCACAAACTCTTATATGTAATTTTGTGTAACAATGAGGGTCTCCTTCCATTTCCATACAGTTTCCCTTCTCTCTCCCTTTCTCTCCCCCCACTCGTCTCTGTTTAATGTTAATCTTTTCCTCATGCTCTTCTTCCCTGTTCTGATCTTAGTTGCTCTCTTTATATTAAAGAAGACATTTGGCATTTGTTTTTTAAGTATTGGCTAGCTTCACTTAGCATAATCTGCTCTAATGCCATCCATTTCCCTGCAAATGCCATGATTTTGTCAGTTTTTAGTGCTGCGTAATACTCCATTGTGTATAAATGCCACAGTTTTTTTAATCCATTCATCTATTGAAGGGCATCTAGGTTGATTCCAAAGTCTAGCTATTGTGAATTGTGCTGCTATGATCATTGATGTGGCAGTATCCCTATAGTATGCTCTTTTAAGGTCCTCAGGGAATAGACTGAGAAGGGTGATAGCTGGGTCAAATGTTGGTTCCATTCCCAGCTTTCCTAGGAATCTCCATACTGCTTTCCATATTGGCCACACCAATTTGCAGTCCCACCAGCAAATAGAAAAAGAAGGAGCTCTTCCAAATTCATTCTATGAGGCCAACATCACCCTGATCCCGAAACCAGACAAAGACACTTCAAAGAAAGAAAACTACAGACCAATATCTCTAATGAACATACATGCAAAAATTCTCAATAAAATCCTGGCGAATTGAATACAAAAGCATATCAAAAAAAATTGTGCACCATGATCAAGTAGGATTCATCCCTGGGATGCAAGTTTGGTTCAATATACGGAAATCAATAAATATTATTCACCACATAAATAGACTTAAAGATAAGAAACATATGATCATCTCCATAGATGCAGAAAAAGCATTCGACAAAGTACAGCATCCTTTTATGTTCAAAACACTAGAAAAACTGGGGATAACAGGAACTTACCTCAACATTGTAAAAGCTATCTATGCCAAGCCTCAGGCTAGCATCTTTCTAAATGGAGAAAAAGTGAAGGCATTCCCTCTAAAATCTGGAAAAAGACAGGGATGCCCTCTCTCACCACTTCTATTTAATTTAGTCCTTGAAATACTAGCCAGAGCAATTAGATAGACAAAAGAAATTAAAGGCATAAAAATAGGAAAAGAAGAACTTAAAATATCACTATTTGTGGATGATATGATCCTATACTTAGAAGACCCAAAAGGGTCTACAAAGAAACTACTAGAACTAATAAATGAATTCAGCAAAGTGGCAGGATATAAAATCAACATGCATAAATCAAAGGCATTCCTGTATATCAGCAACAAAACTTCTGAAATGGAAATGAGGAAAACCACCCCATTCACAATATCCTCAAAAAAAAATAGAATACTTGGGAATCAACCTAACAAAAGAGGTGAAAGATTTATACAATGAAAACTACAGAACCCTAAAGAGAGAGATAGAAGAAGATCTTAGAAGATGGAAAAATGTACCCTCCAACATCATCAAAATGGCAATATTACCCAAAGTTCTCTACAGGTTCAATGCAATGCCAATCAAAATCCCAATGGCATTTCTTGTAGAAATAGATAAAGCTATCATGAAATTCATATGGAAAAACAAAAGACCCAGAATAGCAAAAGCAATTCTAAGCAGGAAGTGTGAATCAGGTGGTATAGCGATACCAGATTTCAAACTGTACTACAGAGCAATAGTAACAAAAACAGCATGGTACTGGTACCAAAACAGGCAGGTGGACCAATGGTACAGAATAGAGGACACAGAGACCAATCCACAAAATTACAACTTTCTTATATTTGATAAAGGGGCTAAAAGCATGCAATGGAGGAAGGATAGCATCTTCAACAAATGGTGCTGGGAAAACTGGAAATCCATATGCAACAAAATGAAGCTGAACCCCTTTCTCTTGCCATGCACAAAAGTTAATTCAAAATGGATCAAGGAGCTAGATATCAAATCAGAGACTCTGCACCTGATAGAAGAAAAAGTTGGCTCCGATCTACATATTGTGGGGTCAGGCTCCAAATTCGCCCATAGCCCAAGAGTTAAATACAAGAATAAACAAATGGGACTTACTTAAACTAAAAAGTTTTTTCTCAGCAAGAGAAACAATAAGAGAGGTAAATAGGGAACCTACATCCTGGGAACAAATTTTTACTCCTCACACTTCAGATAGAGCCCTAATATCCAGAATATACAAAGAACTCAACAAATTAAACAATAAGATAACAAACAACCCTATCAACAAATGGGCCAAGGACCTGAACAGACACTTCTCAGAGGAGGCCATACAATCAGTCAATAAGCACATGAAAAAATGCTCATCGCGTCTAGCAATCAGAGAAGTGCAAATCAAAACCACCCTAAGATACCATCTCACTCCAGTAAGATTGGCAGCCACTATGAAGTCAAGCAACAACAAGTGCTGGAGAGGATGTGGGGAAAAGGGTACACTTTTATTTTTTTAATTACAAATTTTGAATCTAATTCTGTAGTAGTAATTTGACTATTTAAATGATCTATTTTATTTTGGGTGAGATGTAGTAGGCAGTTAGTGCTTTTCAGAAAGTTAGTTTGTTTTATCTAAATTAGCACATTTATGTTTTTAATATAAACTAATTGTCCTTTTGGTATCTCTAGGGTCTCTAGTGACAATTTTATTTCTGGTATTCATAATCTGTGACTTCTCTTTTCTACTTTGTCAGTCTTCAGAGAGATTTATCAATTTTATTGATTTCTCAAAAAAACCCACTTTTCTGTTTTATTGATTTTCTCTATTTTTCAATGATATTGATTGATGCAGTTGACATTTTTTTCTCTACACATTTTGTGTTTTCTTCTCACTCCTTCATGTGAAAAATTAGACTACTGAGACTTTACTTTTTTCTAATTTAAGTTCTTAATTATAGAAGTTTCCTATCTTCACTGTTTTTCCTATCTCCCACAAATTTTGTTATATTGTGTTTTCATTTTCATTCAATATTTTAAATTTCCCTTGAGATTTCTACTTTCACCTTAAAAGCAGAAATTTATGTGAAATGAACCACTAATGGCCTACTTTTATCTTAAAATGTGTTGTTTTTTTCCCCAAGTGCTTGGAGAGTTTTCTTTTACCTTTCTGTCACTGATTTGTAGTCTGATTTTTTTTTGTAGTCAGAAATGAACTTTGTATCATTTAATTAAAATTTTTTGAGGTTTATCTTATGCCCCAGGTTACAGCTTATTTTGGTGTATTTTTGTGGATGCTTGAGAAGAATGTGTACCCTGCTGTTGTTGGACAGTGTTCTGTTAATGTCAGTTAGATCCTGTTGATAATGTTATTGAGGTTTTCTGTATCCTTGATAACATTTTGTCTAGTTGCTCCATTTATTGTTGAAAGAAGCATTTTTGAAGTCTTCTACTGTAATTCTGGATTTTTCTATGTAACTTTCCTATTCCATTTTCCTTGGCATATTGTATAGTCTGCTGTTTGGTGCATACAATAGGATTGCTATGTCTTCTTGATGGATTAACATTTGTATTCTATATAATGTCTGTTTCTGGTAATTTTTCACTGTTAAATTTACTTCATCTGACATTACCATATCTATGATTGATTTTCTTTAGTTAACCTTTGCATGCTATATTTTTTCATTAATTTTACTTTTAGTCTGCCTCTATTGTTATATTGGAAGTGAGTTTCTTTTATACGCTGTATAATCACTTTTAAAATTCAGTCAGCCAATCTATATCTTAATTGGCATATTTAGATCATTTATCCTAGTGCAATTTTTTTAAATGTATTAAGGCTTAAATCTACCACAAATGTGTTGTTTTCTGTTCCTTTGCTCCATATTTTCATTTGTCTGTTTTCTTTTTCCCTGTTTCCTGTGAGGTTTCTTGAACATTTTTTTAAAACTCCATTTGTATTTATCCATAATGTTTTTGAGTATATCACTTTACATAGCTTTTTGTTAGTTACTCTGAGAATGTATTATATTTACCCATATTTTACTCGTTCGATTGTTCTCCATCTTACTGCTTTTATATTTTTTTCTTTGTCCTTCATTTTTAGAAGTTCCAACATGATATGAATTGATTAATTTTTTTTACTCAGTTTGGAGTTCATTTAGCTTTTTGAGTCTGTAGGTTTATGTCTTTTGCCGAATTTGGGGGATTCTAACCCTTCATTCCTCAAATACTATTTCAGCACTGAATTCTGTGTCCTTCCTTTTGACACTGATGACTTTGATGTTACATCTTTTATTAACGGTCCCCCATCTCTTCGAGCCTCTGTTTGTTGTTTTTCAGCCTATTTTCATTCTGCTGTTTAGGTTGGAAAATTTCTATTATTCTGTGTTCAACTTCACTGATTTTTTCCCCTCCATTTTTTTGTTCCCCCCATTCTACTTGAACCCATCTACTGAATTTAAAATTTTTGCTTACTGTAGTATTTCAGTTTTAAAATTTCTGTTTTGATTCTTTATGACTTTTTTAATGACTTTCCTGGGACTTTTAAAATGTTGTTTCAAGGGTGTTTGCAATTGCTATTGAAGCATTTAAAGCTTCTTTAAAATCTTTGTCAGATAATTCTTACATCTCTGTAATCTCAGTGTGGGCATGTATTGATTGCCTTTTTTTTTTAATTCAAATTTTGTTTTTTTCTGGTTCCTTAGTATGATGAGTGATTTTCAGTGGAAGCCTAGATAGATGTTTGGGGCATTACAGTATGAGCCTCTGGCTCTTATTGTGTTAGCTGGCTTTCTGTGACACTGCTTCAACAAGGAAAAGGAGAGGACTACTATCTCATTACTGATTAGTAAGGGTAGAAGTTCAAGTTTCTCATATAATGTTCACTAATACTGGAAAGTGGGGGATGGAGGAAAAGCATTACCCTTTAAAAAAAATTATTGGTTCTTTTTAGTATATCGATATAATTATACAAGCAAGGAGTATATCTTTGAATTAGAACCCCAGTCTTGTGGATATACAGGCTGGTGAGATTCACTGTAGTGTATTCACATGTGCACCCAGGAGCACTACCCTTTGGCATGGATGAAAGAACCAGCTCCCTGTTTGGTCTTCTCTGATATGACGCCTGTGAGGGGTTGGAGCTCATTATATCTTCAGAAGAGCTGAGTCTGGGCTTCTCCTTTGGACTTTGTTAGTGTGGGTGGCGCCCAAAGTGGTGATTGTTTGTTTGTTTTGTTTTGTAGGTTTTGGCAGAAGTAGAGTGGTTATTGTCTAAATTCTGTCTTGCTCATCTGCTTTTTTCCTGGTCCTTTGGCTAGAGAGTAGGCTTTTGTTGAGACTTCTTTTTTTTCTTCTGTGCCTTGATGTTGCTGGATTATTCCCTCCTTCAGCTTCAAGACTGGGATATATGAGACGAAAGAATCGGGGGAACTCATCACTCTGCGGTTCCTTAGATCTTAATATCCCCAACTGAGCTACCACCTTCTTTCAGTATTCCATCATCTTTCAGTGTTCATTTTGTTTTCTGTATTATGTCCAGGAATATTAATTGTATTGGGCTTCAGGGAGACTAGGGAAAGACACATTACTGCATCTTCCTAAAAACAGAGTCCTATTGTCTCATTTTGTCCTATTATTTATTTTTGAATATAAAGGTATGTATGATCATTAGAGAAAAAAATAAATCATAAAGAATTTTTAAAGAGTCAACTGTGATTCCTGATCTGTCTACTATTAGTATTTTCTTTATTTCTAGTTTTTAAAAGTTTACATTTAGATATATGAATAGATATCTAAAAATATAAATTATAGATATTTTCTAGAAATGAGTTCAACTATACATTTACTTTTATATACTATATTTAATATACAGCACATGATGAGTGTTTTTCTTACAAATATTCTCTAAAAACATAGGTTTTAGTATGTTTGCCAGTATGGCTGGATTTAACCACTACCCCATCTTGAATATTAAATTGTTTCTAATTCTATGCTTCTCTAAGTAATGTTATAATAAATATAGATATAGCCTGTTTGCTTCTCAGATTATTTTCCCTGGATAGAATATTAGAAGGTAAAAACACCTGTGTCATTTATATTTTTCCTTCCTTTCTTTCCCCCTTTCTGTTTTTCTTTTATGTGGTACTGGGTTATCAAACCCAAGGCCTCAGACATGCCAGGAAATGCTCTGTCACCAAGCTATATCCTCAGATATTTTAAGACATGTTCTTACTAAGTCGCCCAGACAGGCGAGTTGATCCTCTTACCTTGGTTTCCTGAAGAGCTGGGATTATAGGTGTGTACCACCACATCTAGCGTTTTTTTATTTCTTTATACATGTTGCCAGGCTGATTTCTAGAAGATTCAGTACATGTACAGTCCAGTAGAGCTCAAGAGCCCCCACACCACTGCCCTTTATGAACATGACCACAGGCAAATTCTACCGTGAACAATGACTTCCCGAGGAGACTAAGGGCCCATTTTGATCACGTGGAGTAATGCAATCTGAAAGCTTGGGAGAGCTTTCGAGGCCGCCTAGTCTAACACTCTGGTTTTATAGACAAGAAGAGGAGTAACTAGAGAGGTCCATGTGAACAAGACCTTTCTTTCAACCTGGAACCACAGCTATGCCTTGAAGAGGGAAAATACCAACTGCTCTTGGATCACTTCCTAAAATCTTGCTTCACATGCTTTTAGAAAAAAAAGAGAGAACTCAGTATCTACTATTTTTAAATAACTTGGCAGGGAGGAGGCATTACACTTGGTCGAATGGCCTTTGTACCACCAAGAAACCTAAAGTTCTATTTTACTGAGCAATTTTGACCTCTCACAAATTGTTAACCTACTTCCTGATTGCTATAGTTTGGATCTGGAATGTCCCCCAAAGCCCCCCATGTGTCGAAGGCTTGGTTCCCAGTCTGTGGTGCCATTGGGAGGTAGTAGAACCATTAAGAGTTGGGACCTAGTGGAAGACGGTCATTGGGGAATGTGACCTTGAAGGTGTGACTGGGACCCCTTTGTCTTTGCTTCCTGACCACCATCATAGGAACCTACCTCTTCTCCCACCCACTTTGCCATAATGTGCTGCCTTGCCACAGGCCCAAAGCAATAGGATGACACAACAATGGACAGAGCCGCTCTTCAGCCAAAATAAACATTTCTTCCTTATAAGTTGGTTATCTCAGGTATTTTCTCCCAGGGTTGGAAAACTAACTAACACACTCTTTTAAAATAATGTGAAAAGGGATTTGAGACTTTGTCAAAATTCTGTCTTCTACTCCTGCTAAGACAAGATGCAAAGCCTCCCTGAGCTTCAGAGTTTGACCCTGATGATGCAGGGCTGGGTGACATGAGCTCCAGGGCTGCTTCCAGTTTCAAAGGTCAGTTGTTTCACGGTGGTTGGAAGAACCCAGTAGCCAGGGCAGCTATCCATGTTGCTTTGAGAAGCCACATGACTTCCACCTTGCCCTGATGGCAAAGCTTCATAGAGGCCACCCATATCCTCACCTCCAACCCCAGGCCACCTCATAAAACCTACCTGTTGTTAAGACTAAATTTCAACAAAGTTAGTTATATATCTAATTGGCCTTTATTCGAGGTACATGAATCAGGGAAGCCTCTGTTCTAGGATGAGAACTACCACCCTGGGCTTTGGCAGAACAGTGGGTCATCATGGGAATGAGGGGACAGAATGTAGGAAAAATACTGATTGTCTAACATTGGGTTACTTCAGGTCACTTTTTAAAATAAAGATAAGCAGAGAGGGGGCATCCTTATTATGCTGACCTAGGTGGACTGCTATGCCCTCTTTTTAGGAAAAACTGGTCTGTTTGGAGATTTATTTGCTTCCTTAAAATTTCAGTTTGAGCATGTGGCATTTAGCATGGGAGACTCCATTTTGGTATGGTCTGGTCTGTTGCGGCCTAGTGCAGGGGCCTGGTTCAAAACAATGGCCTCCCGTAATTCCTGTTTAACACCGTTTTTCTCTAATCCATTTTCAGAGTGGAATCCCAGCCTTTAGAGGGCTGGAGGACACGGGGTGACCCTGGAATGAAGGAAGTGTATTCATAACGTCTCGGGACTGAGACTTTCGCCGAGTCCTCCAGGCCTCACGGGACTGTAGGCTGAATGGATGAAGTGTTTCTGACAGGGTCCACACTTCAGTCAGTGTGTTCACAGCTCCCACCACCACAGGGCTTGGGTCCCGGCCTCTGGCCAGCGCGGGCCTGTGCAGTCACACATTGCGGCCGTGTTTTCAGAGTGAGTTCAGTGGTCCTGACAGGATCCACATTTCCAGTCAGCAGCCAGCCACACACATGATATTATCTGCGAAAGGGAAATTGTCACCATATATTTCTGCTTGAATTTTGGCAGCCGACCCTGCTGGGAGAGTGCATCATCCCCAGATCTAACTGAAGTCAGAGTCCCCTCTGTGCAGATAGCAGGGTTCACACAGACCATCCGTAATGAGCCGCGTTCCCAGAGCACCAAGGGAGTCTGTGGCTGCTGAGGAGAGACATTCTGGCGGGGATGCAGCGCTGCTTTCCCAGGAGGGGCAGTTTTACCAGGCTCGTGATGGAGACGGGGCTGTGGAGGCAGGACGAGGAATGTGTTGGGACTGTGGAAGTGTTCAGAGGTGCTAGAAAAATATGGTAGCCATATTTAGCAGAAAGATTTTTTTTAAGGGAGATGTGGTAGTGATGATATGGAACTTCTTGGAAATAAGGAAAATAACACATCGGTGACCTTGACCTTGACCTTGACCTTTCAGTCTACCCCCACTGCTAGCTGGACTGTTCCCTTTGGCTTTTCTGATGTCACTCAGATTGAAATTATTCCAAACTGAGGTCATCCTCCCTGAAATTGGCCCTTCTTCCTAATTCTTTCAGCAAGACCACACCTCTAGACCTCCAGAGCAGGGCCTTTGGGGATACTTTTGATTTTTTTTCCTTTCTCCCTCGATATCAAGTCTGTCTCTTGCCAGGTTGCCGATCAGTCATTAGTCTCCGGCTGTCTTTTTCCCTGTGTTTTCTGAGTCATGATTCCAAAGTCATTGCTCACAAAAGTGAACAAAATTAAACTTACTGCGAAAGAAAAGAAATCTCAACAAGGAGAACGAAACAGAAAACCATAATTAACTGGGTGATTTCCCATTTTCATCTGAAGGCATCAAGCCCACCCAAGATGGTACTTAACTTGGCACCAGAGGCCTCCTGGGCCATCACCAAGCCAAAGTCCAGGGTCAATGTCATCTGTCTGACTCTGAGTCTGTCATCTGCCATGTTGAGTCCCACATCCTTTTCTTTTTTAGAAGTTTGCCACATATTTCATATTCATATTTCATAAACATAGTAACAAAATAGGTAAGTCCTCTATGTATCTATATAAAAAGCCAAAAGTTGAATGTTTTCTCTGATATGTGAAAACTAATCCACAATGGCCGGGGAGGAATGAGGGGAAGACCAGAAATGCAGTAGATTAGACAATGGGGAATGGAGAGAGGGGAGGGAGAATGGGAAAAGGAAAGATTGTGGAATGGATCTGACATAATTTTCCCATGTGCATATATGAAAACAACACAGTGAATCCCACCTCTTATGCCTGCCTTCTGTGCTCAACTCCTGACCCGAGCCTTCCTTGCATTTGGTGTTCCTCTTCATACACACGCACTCCATCCTGCTGCCTGCCTCCGGAATCCCCCTGCCTCCATCCCTGTGAGCTCAAGGCCCAGCTCAGTTCACGTGGGTGCTCTGAGATTCTGTTACACCTACTACATTCTACTTAACATTTCAGATTCTTTGTTGTGTTGCCTGTAAAATCGGACTGATCATAGTGCCTAACTTATAAAGTTGTAGAAAATACTTAACAAGATATAGTACACAATGTGCTTATTATGGTGCCTGGTAATTATTAATGATCGTTAAATAAATTCTTGTTGCTGTTGCTATATTTTCCCCTATTATCCCATTTCCTGTTTTCTTCATTTGTTTGTTTTAACATGGCCATCTTGTGTCCCCCACGAAATTGTAAGTTTTATATATAATACACACACACACACACACACACACACACACACACACACTTTAAGAAGATGATTTTTTTAGTTTCTGAGTTGTATCCCAATCAAGGATTTTACATGGAGAGTGGTATCAGTGCTAGATTTGGCCAGGTGTATTGGCACACGTCTCTAATTCCAGTGGCTGAAGAGACTGAGGCAGGAGGATTGTGAGTTCAAACCTCAGCAATTTACTGAAACACTGTCTCAAAGTAATGCATTAAAAAAAGGAACTGGGGATGTGCCTCAGTTGTTAAGTGCCCCTGGTTCAATCACCAGTACCAAAATTAAAAAAATATATATATATTAAAAAAAATACACATACACACACACACACACATACAGCTAGTATTAAAAAAAGGTAAAAAAACTAAAATTAAAAGTGGTATTAATTATGAGTTTAAAAAGAAGTATTAAATTATAACTTTTTGCAGGGCAAAAATGATGATCTTTCCATTGTGCTCTGCCCTAGATCTGCCCTAGAAGCCACCTCCCCATCTCCCCCCATCACACATGTGTACACACACTCCTGGGCAGACCCTGGGGGCTGAGTGTGGACAGGTGAATTTCTGGTCTGTCTGTGTATGGAAAGGAGGGAGGGAGGGAGCTTTAAATATCTCTAATAATGAAACATAAGCCCTGAGAAAAAGAAGACAAGCCACCAATCAGGAGAGGGAATGAGCAGCCTTTCTGAGCAGCACAGTTATTTCATCAAATGGTACTTCAAGGAAAGAGAAGATAAAATGTGATGTGATTTCAGGAGATTTATAAAATAGGTGTCAGAAAAACTAATAGGGAGATGATGGCTACTAGACTCATGATTTTGAAACCCACATAAGAAGGAATTAGAAGAAAGGAGAAAAGTGGAAGAAGAATCCCAAACTGAAATACTTATTGACAGTCACTCAAAGATTTTATGTGATCCAGGAACAAAACACATAGAGAATCCCTCTGTTTGAGCTTGAATTCCAAAACCACTTCTCATCAAACAAAATCAACCTTTAAATGTTAAAAAGTTGAAGGAGAAACCAATAAAAGAAAATTAAGGACAGGAAAAGTGAACTGTAATATTGAAAGATTCTTTTATCATGCCATGCCTTCAAACCAAATTAAAAGACAAGCAAAAACAGCCCTCAAATCCTTAACTGGATTCCCAGTTTGAGACTTTGGAGAATTCCTTCTTGTCCTATTGTTGTTTTAATCAAGCCCCAAGGCACTGATATTATCTTTTCTGATTTATTCATTTCTTCCTTAGTTATTTTCCTATCTCTAAAATGCACCATTGTATAGAATCTGGGCACAGCTACAAAGATTACTCTACAATTCAACAATTATTTACACCAAATCCTGGAGTCTCCTTCCCTTCTAGTCTCCAATCTAGTGGCAACAAGCAAGACTGAGACCCAGGGAGCATCACACCCTCCTCCTCCCCTTTCACGTTGATCATAGGGGCAGGACCACAGTGGGATAGACACCAAGTAGGAAGGCCCACTCCAGGTAGAGAGACCAGTGGTTTGGTCTTCCATCAGAGAAACAGAGGAAAGTTTTCTTGAATAAGAACAACCAATAATAATAAAAAAAGAAGTTCTGCCACTAAAATGTAAAAATAAAACAATGATGAAAATAAAATAAAGCCAAGCAAGATTGGTAGAATAATTGACCACTCAGTAGAAATGTGCTTTTTGGGTTTTTTTTTTAAGCTAAACTTCGTGCTTTGGTTTCAGTACTCAATAGGAGATGGAAGTTTGTGGGAGATGGAAGGGGACAGGTTTGCATTCTGACCTGTATTGTCCATGCAAATTTTGGGTCAGATTGAGCCCATGAACAGTGAAAGAAATATAAATGACAGGGCCAATTACAGTCCACAATGACCTATTATATACTTTATGAATAACTAGAAGAGAGGAGTTGGAAGATTCAAAACATGAAGTAATGATAAGGAGATGGTCTGTCTGTGTATGGAAAGGAGGGAAGGAGGGAGCTTTAAATATCTCTAATAATGAAACAATATAATATACATTAATATAATAATATATTATATTATTATATCATATATATTATTATATAATATTATTATATAATATATTATTAATATGTATAATAATATATTTATATATTATTACTATATAATATATAATAATAAAGACTCAGTAAATGGGCCTGTTAGAGTCCCTCTACTAGACAAGGTCAAAGAAACCCACCAGGCAGCCATGATCTGCAGAGAGACTTGGCATTGAGGAAGGCACCAGCATCCCTGAGAAACTTGGTGGCAGCCCACCTCTGCAGGAGATGGAAATGCTAATGGCCATGATTTTATCATTACATATATGTATCAATTTATCACACCATACCCCATGAATGTGTATGATTAAAATAACAACAATCAGGGACTTAGGTTGTAGCTCAGTGGTAGAGCGCCTGCCTCGCACGTGTAAGGCACTGGGTTCGATCCTTAGCACCACATAAAAAATAAAATAAATATATTTAAAAAAGAAAGCGTGACCTTTCTAAAAAATAACAATAATCAAATTTTAAAAACTTTTATATATATACTTACATATATATATATATATAAACTTTTATATATATATGATTGTCCCAGGATAGGCTGCTGGGTCTGACATGCCTTTAAAGATATCAGTTTCCAAAATCATATTTGCTGTCTCTCAGCTGCAGGCAGGGTACACTGCCACATGCAACCACGAAGCTCAGCGTGAAGTGCTGAGGCCTGCCCTGGAGGGACATGGTGCCATTGTTGGTGCTGTGTATAGTCCTAGCCTCTGCTCCAGTGGTAAAGCTGTACGAGTTTTACTGGTTGGCAAAGCTGCAAAACTTGCATTAGATAGGCTGGAGACCTAAGCACATCTGTGGGCTAAAAATAAGTCTTTCCCTTGTCGCAGAGAGCTAAGTCCAGAAGTGAAAGAGCAAAGTCTAGGTTATCAGCAGCGATATTATCTGGTCTTTATCTGACTTTTATTCTGGGCTCACTTCTCACTCTTTCCATCTCTCAGCAGAGAGGGAACAAAGCCCTACTTTACAACTCGTCTAAGCAAAATATAAATGAGATGGCAAACCTGAAAAAGACAAAAATTAAAACAACTCGAAACAGAAATCCATCTCCCACCCCAATGCATGGAGCCTCCTCAGAGAATTAATACCAGTGCCTTGTGGATAATGCGCTTCGCTCCCGTGCGCAGTGAGAGACAGCTGCACAGTGTCTCACCAGATTGAACTGGTGACCATACAGTCCTGCTTTCCTTCGGGTCTGAGGGAAGCACATGTCAGTAGCTTGCCAGATTTTTATTGCCACAGCCCAGCCATGTGCTGCCAAAGCTGGAGCCAACAAAGGTGTCTGAAAAATGTGCAAAATGTGTTCTCGCTGACTGCCTGGCACGGGGTTTGCACAAGGGAGGGGAGCAAGACGTTTTCCTGCCAGATTCCAGTCCCCAAATTCATGGCAACTGGGGGAGCAATTTCTGGCGCTCTTTTTGACCCTGCAGGGTTAAAGGCAGATCCTGGTCACTTGACCTCCAACTCTAGTACGGTCATGTACAGCGTAATGATGTCTTGGTCAGTGACGGGCCACACATACAACAGTGATCCCATAGCATTATGTGGCTAGTGACACTGTAGCCATCTTAGTCTGTGTGAGTACCGTCTACCAGGTTCACCCCGTGACAAAATCACCCAAGGACACAGTTCTCAAAATGTACCTCATCATTAAGCAATGCATAACTGTACATCCTTGACCCTAAAAGTCAAAAAGCTCTGTTTCTGAATAATTAATATGTATTACTAAAACTCAAGATATTTTATATCCCATTGTGATAGATAATTTAAAAATATATGATAATAAAATTTTAGATTATATATTATAAAATATACTACATAATTATATAATTTATACAGCTTCTACTACTTCTACTTATGTCAATTTTCACAAACACAGCATTATATTATATAACAATATATTGTATATTATTATTATATATACCCTATTATATACTATATAATATGTTCATATATTATATAATATACATATCAATGTATAATGCATAATTATATTTGTGATAATAAATAATAATAAAGACTTAGTAAATGGGCCTGTTAGAGTGCTTCTACTAGACAAGGTCAAAGAAAGCTACCAAGCAGCCATGATCTGCAGAGGGACTTGGCATTGAGGAAGGCACCAGCATCCCTGAGAAGCTTGGTGGCAGCCCTCTTTTGCAGGCCTGAGCTGACCCTAGGTCAGGTAGCACAGAACTGGACTCCCTGACAACACTGGGGAAGAGACCCGTGGAATGACAGAGGCCAGGTGAGAGAGCTTCAGCATCCATTTTTGTTAAGGAGTGGTGAGAGCGTGGGGCAACCAGAAGGACCATTCTGCATAGAACTGGAGCATAACATCCTGGAGGCAGAAATGGGAGGTAGACAACAAGAGGACTGATTTATCAATGCATAAAAAGGATAGACACCAAAGACAGGTGAGTAGGCTAAGGACAACTGTCCTCATGAAAAGTCAAGGCCTTGTGACCCAGTTTGCATAGCTCATTGTTTAAAGAAGGGCTATGCAACAGAACAAAGATAAATAACACCATAACAAGCACAGATAATAGATTCACTGTCCTTGTCCAAAGGGACCCTATGGTCATTTACTTGGATAACTGAACAATGGAATTGGGAATGCCCAAATGTTTGGAAGACAGTTGGACACAAGCTCCAAGTTGATATTAATTCCCAGGGTAGAATGAGACATATAGAATTTGGGTAATGATCAGATTCCTGGCCCAGGTATGGGTCACATAAGTCCAATAACCATTTTCTCCATCCCTGAAATGTAAAATTAGAATGGACATATTTGGCCCAACCCCTGCATTGATTCATCGGCCTGTGGAGGAAGAGATACTGGAGGGGAGAAAGCCATATCAAAGCCTCAGAAACTGCTCCTCAGAAGAGAGTAAGTCAGAGCATAGTGCACCCCGAAGAAAAGGCAGAGATATAGACCACCCTTAAAAATCTAAGGGACATAGGGGCTGGGGATGTGGCTAAAGCGGTAGCGCGCTCGCCTGGCATGCGTGCGGCCCAGGTTCGATCCTCAGCACCACATACCAACAAAGATGATGTGTCCGCCGAGAACTAAAAAATAAAATATTAAAAATTCTCTCTCTCTCTCTCTCCTCTCTCACTCTCTCTTTTAAAAAAAAATCTAAGGGACATGAAGTTTAAGGCCACCCTTAAAAATAAAGGGACACAAGGCCCAATCCTAACCTGCCAATTGCTGCTTTTCAGAAGAACAAAAATCTTAAAAGATGGCAGTGGACTACTTCAGTTCAACTAAATCATCACCCCAATCACAGCTGATGTGCCAGATGCACTATTCTTGCAAAAGCAGATGAACAATATAACCATTGATATTCTTTTCCAACCTTGAGGGAAAATCAGAAACAATCCACATTCACTTGGAACAGACAGCAGTATACATGTACAGTTCTGCTCCAGAGCTGGGGCAATTCATCTATCCTCTGGAATGACATAGTCCTGGGAATGCTGACCATTTGGATACCTGTGGGACACCACATCAGCCCACCACATGGGCGACTCCTTGCTAATTCAATCAGATAAGCACAATATGACAAGTCCTTATGAGTATTTGGTCAGACACACACTCCATGAGGTGGGAGATAAACTCCATAATTTAGACTTCACCGCATCAAAACAAGTTTTAGGGATCCAGGGATCTGAGCATGCCAGGGCATTCTTCCAAAGTTAAAGACATATTATTGATTCTTACATCTCCCACCACAGAGAAAAGGCACAATGCCTGAAAAAAATTTAGAGATAGAATATTCCATCTAAGGGACGTAAGGTTTAAGGCCACCTTTAAACAGATGCTCCTTGCCTTACGGTGGGGTTAGGTCCGGATCAACCTATCATGAAAATATTTTAAGTAAAAAGGTGCATTTAATAACCTAACCTACCAATCACCAGAGCTCAGCAACAGTATGATTTAGGATATCATGTGTCCCCTCCTTGTTATCATGTGACGGATTGGGAGCTGTGGCTTGAGGCTGCTGCCCAGCATCATGAGAGAATCAGACCACATCATTAGCAGGAGAAGACGCAAATTTTAAGTTTGAAGTTCAGTGTCTCTGAAATGCTTATCACCTTGGCACTGTCATAAAGTTGAAAAATCACTTGTCAAGCCACTGATAGTTGGGGACCATCTGTATGGCATTTCCTAGAGCTGCAAATTTCAACCTGCAACTGTGTGTCTTAAAACTCACAGTCACGGAGGTCACACTCCCATAAGGATCAGCTGGGTCACACTCCCCCAAGTCTCTAGGGAAAGTCACTTCCTTCCAGCATCAGTGCATCCTTGGCCTGTGGTGGCATCACTCCCATCACTTTATCTTCATATGACCTCCTTCCCTATGGTTTTCAGTGTGTCTCCTCCTTTTCTTAAGAACATTTGTCATTGACTGTAGAGCCCAACCTCTGTCCCAAATAGTCTCATCTTGAGATTCTTAATTACATCTGCAAAAAAACCCTCTATTTCCAAGTCAAGTCACATTCATGGGTTCTTGGGAGGTAGGATTTGAACACATATTGAGGGGAGCACTATTCAATCCACAACATTGGGTGATACAAAAGGGCTGTCAGCATTGAGGGGGGCTGCAGAGCAGGTTGTGTGTGAAGCACGGGTTGTAAAAACTAGCAGGCTCTAGTATAGGAGGCATCTGTGTGGGAAAACATGCCGTGTGGAATGCATGACAGGCCCCAGTCGGAGAGTTACAACACAGTCCTCAAGGGCTTTGGATCAGGGCCATGCCATCTGAAGAGGAGAATTAGACACTCCATGGAAAACAGCTCCTGGTGTGTGACTAGTTAGTCCTTGATAGAGCCAAAGTATCAGAGTAGTGTTACCAAGTGACTACAAGTCAGAACTACCCATAGGATCTGAGTTCTATCTGATCCTCCAAGTTCTAAGGCTGCCATTCATCAAAACGTGAAACAACACCGTAGGGGTTAGATGTAAACCACGCTAGAGGGCACAGGTGAGCCTCCTGAGATACAGCAACCACTGCTAGAACCTCATGGGGTCTGGGTATCCTGTTTCTAAGCAGTGAAGGAAGGACAATACTAAGATCTGTTCAAGAGGGTCAGGTCAGCATGTGGGATGGAGCTCAAAATGGACCACTAAGGCATTAAGAGAGACTGCTACCAGGTAAGCCACCAAGACCAGCAGAGGTGCCCACTGAGCATGAGGAAAATCTAGAATGGTAGTACTTGTTTTCCTCTTCTGAGTCTTTGCAGCAGCTGGGGATGTATTTTTTCCTACTATCTTCCTCTTCTAAGACTTCTTTGAGAGGATGCAAATGTTAGCTATCTGCTACTATAACCAAGTACTTGACATACTTATCTCATAAAAAACAGAGGGTTTTAGTCTATGGAAGTTTTAGTCTATAATGATTGGCCCTGGTGCTTGAGGCTTGACCCCACATTGTGGCAGGAATACACGGCACAGAAAAACTGCTCACCACAACACCAGGAAGCAAAAGAAAGAAATAGGAAGAGTCTGAGATCCCAGCGTTGCCTCTAAGGACACCCACCCAGTGACCTAACTTCCTTCACTAGGCCTCACCTCTTATAGGCTCCACCACCTCCAAATAGCAACACCCTGGTGAAGGAGCCGTTAACACATGAGCTTTGGGGGGACTTTCAAGACCCATCCCATAGCAGTACATTTCCCACTTCTGAATACACTGTCTATGGACAGCCCAGACCTCAGCATCTCTAGGATTTGCATGAGGCCAGGGCCTCTCTACTTCACATATTGACATTTGGGGACCCCCTGTGTGTTGTGGGAGGTGGCTCTGTGTACTATAAGATGTTTAGCAACATCTCCAGCCTCTACCTGCTGGATGCCCTTACCCCAGTCATGACAAACAAAACCACACATAGACATTTCCAAATGTCCCTTGGAAGCAAAATTAACCTGGTTGAGAAGGACTGCACCAGGCTGAAGAGAGTCACCTCGCCAGGGATCACACCTTCTCGAGGTAGCTCGCTTCTAGTAACCAAGCCCATGGTCTGCCCTGGCCAAGTGGCAACCCGAGGGCTGTGCCAGTCTCAGAGCACTGAGGTTCTTCTGTTGTGCCAGCTGCAGAGCCCAACCTCTCCTGCACAATCTTGCTTCCTTCTCTGGTGGGTGCCCACCCCGGAGGACTCCTCCCATCTCAGACTCAGTTTCCTGAGAAATGCAAATCTGAAGCAGTGATCATCATCTTTTACAGAATCCACTTTCATTCAGTAACACACTTTGCAGCATGTGTCTGCTGGGCCAACAGCACATAGAGTCACGAGGCTGGTCCAGAACCACATTCCACAAGGACAGCAAGTTTGCCATCTACAAGGGGCTGAGTTTGGGACATATCAAAGAGCTTATTTCACACTTAGGTTCAAGGTTGGCCGCATCACTGGCAGGTTCCTTTGGGAAAAGGTTATTAAGAATTTCAAGTTAGCGTCAGTCCAGCATGATACCCAATATGGGTCCCTTCTGAGCTGGGAGCCCATGCCCTGCAAAGATCATCAACCTGTGAAGCTGGCAACTGTGGTTTGAAGGTTTGGGACCTCCAAAACTCATGCTGAAATGTAATGATGACAGAACAAAGAGGTGGGACATTTGACAGGTGATAAGGTCACCTGAAAGTAAATCTCTGTTTATGATAAATTACCCAGTCTTGGATATTCTGTTATAGCAGCATAACATAGTCTGAAACACTCATTCTGACTGGGTCCGACTTTCATAAGACGATGCTCTAGCTATGGGAATAGTGTTAAACCACTAACTAAGCAGTAAGTTATTTTATTGCAATTGTGAGAAGTGTCACATTGGAGAAATGCAAGTTTCTATGCAGGTTCTAATAAGGAACCCAGATGCTTCTGGCTGAGAATTTTAGGGGGGGAGGGATTACAGACCCCTGAGACCACTATCCCTCACTCCAATTTCTCACAGCAGGAACTACTTGCCTATTGATGGGCCAGCAGAAGTCTGTTATTTGAAACTCTTCTCCGAAAGAAAATGGGTCACAGACATATGGCTTCCTCCAAATGCTACACCACACTTCCTTCATGTAGAAATAGCTCCAGAAGAAAAAAAAAAATCATTAAAAGAAAAAAAAAATGCTGTTAAAATAAAGTGAATAGAAACATAAGGAGGTCCTTTACTGACTTAAGAAAATAAAGTAAAATCCAAAATATTCAGAGACACACATTAGAGAATTAGAGGGGATCAAAAAGTCCCCAAAAGGGCCAGTTATATGTCAGGTTCGGAAACTCATTTAATTCCACGCTAACAGCAAAGAGACCTCGGTGCTTTCCCAGCACTCTGATTCAGAGAAAGTCACATCAGCCTTCTGGTCTTTGTCGGAAGAATGGAAAAAAGAAAATGTTGGCCTGTCATTTTGGATTTCCTGAGAGATTCTTTTAGGATGCTTTGAGCTGACTCTTTTAGAAACACAAACACTACTTATTCTAGAGGAAGCAACCTAAGGTTGGTGAGCACCAGCTAGCCACACACAGCCCCGACCCTGACAGACAAGAGTGGCAGTGGGTAACCCGACCTTCCTAAGTACCCAGGACCCCTTTTTGGCAGGGATTATTATTTAGCCAGGTGGTGAGGAGAGGGCTACTTTGGGTGTCCTCTATAGCTGACCATACCCTGAAGCCCTCACCCCGTAGCTTGGTCTGTGACAGATATTTATTTTCCTCTTTTATTAAATAAAATTATTTATCCATTCTTTTGTCTTGGTGATGGTCCATGCCTGTCGGATACACAACAAATCATGACGACTTTTTCACAGGTACGTAGCTACACGGGCAAGCAGCGCCGAGAGTCATGTGGGTGAAGTGTCCATGAGCAGACATGGTGGTTGTCCGTGTTCCCAAAGCAGGCACCTCATCCCCTGAGGCTGCTCTATTGCTGCTGCTGCTGTACCACATCCAACACCACCAAGTTCAACCTCGTCAGATTATGGTCAGGCCCTTCTCTTCTGTGTGTAGCACGTGGTACAGTGGGGTCATGACAGGCTGGGGGTAAATTGCCAACAGCAAGATTCTGCAAAATGGCTTTCTCATAGCTGTGGGATTGGAAGGATCATCACTCAGGGATACTCGGAATGAGTGAAAATATGCTTCAGGGAGACTGTGAATCACCGAAATTATAAGCAAAATTGGGTGTGAATTTTATATGTGTATAGAGATGCAGTTTCAAAAGTTAGCCCGGAAGAGGCTCAGACTAAACATTGCTTCTATAGTATCTCTACTGAGTGATAGACATGGGAAACGCCTCCAAGAAACCAACCACGTGTGTGTGTGTGTGTGTGTGTGTGTGTGTGTGTGTGTGTGTGTGTGAGAGAGAGAGAGAGAGAGAGAGAGAGAGAGAGAGAGAGAGAGAGAGAATTGATTGTGGGACCTTGCAAGTCTTCAATCTGCAGGAGAGGGGGCAGGCCACAGATTTAGTTAGGGAAGCTGATGTTGCAAACTTGAGACTGAATTCCTTCTTGCAGAAACCTCAGCCTTTGCCCTTAGGGTCTTATCTGGCTAGAGGAGGCCCACCACATCACGGGAGAAGATTTGCTCTACTCAACGTCTACCGATTTCAATGTTAATCACATCTAAGGGATACCCTTACAGCAATATCTAGATAATGTTTCACCAAACAACTGGGCAAAGTCAAGTCGACGCATAAAAATAACCACTACGTTTCCCCATCTTAGAAAAGTTCCACAGGTTCTCATCGCAGTGAATCGTACCTATTGTGATGTCAGCAGAGACGACTCTGAACGTCGTCTTTGATGAACTTGCAGTTCTCAGGCTTCCCCACCCTCATGGTTTCCTTTCTCCTAGGGCCACTTCTCAGCACAGCCAATTGTCACTTCTGATGTATGGTTAGAAGGGCCTAAAAAGGCAACTTCATACAAAATATTTTTCCTTTTCCCTTCCGGGACCCTAACATCCTACATTACTCACTGATGTGGGGAATAATCTTGAACCACAGACATCGGGGCTGGTGGCCACTGCCCAGGGAAGATGGAGGAGTAGGGAAAGCTGTTTTCAGAACTCATTGGTGCTGTTTCACTCATTCCCAGCTGGTGGCAGGTCTGTGCCTCACCCTCTCTGAGTCAACTGTGGCCAAAGGCCTTTTCTTTGGCTGATGGATGTGAGTGGATGTTGTATGTGCTATTTCTGGTAAGAAGCTGTAAGCATCAAGCCACGTCCCTCTTCACATCTCTCCATGGTGATGGTGCTCTGTCTGCCTGGGAGCTGACCTGGAGGGACCTAGATAAGCACAGTGTCTCTCTGTCCTGGGTCAGACATGGAGCATGAGTGAGAAACTGCACTTGTTACTGCAGCATACCTTGGGCCTTCCTGGCTACAGCAAGCTTTGTGTGACTTTTAGAGCACAAACCTCCTCCACCTTCATAGTCAGCAATCAAGGCACAGGATGAGGCTACCAGAACTGCCTGGATCCTCAGGTTTCTTGAAACCATGGATTGTGTCCCAATGGGGGGGGTGTCCCACTTTCTCTTGTTCTTGTTTCTATCAAGTCAACCATGTTCTTACTGTGGGCTGAATGTGGGGGAGTTATAGGTTCTTGAGGGTGGAGTCCTCATGAGTTGGATTAGTGTCCTTATAAAAGGGACCCCAGAACCATCTCATCTTTCTGCCATGGGAGAGCACAGTGAGAAAAAGGCTATCTGAAATCTAGAAAGTAGGCTCTTGCCAGACACTGGATCTTCTGGCACCTTGAACTTGGTCTCCAGCACTATGTGAAATAAGTTTTTGTTGTTTATAAGCCACCGAGTCTATGGGTAATTTGTTATAGCAGCCAGAACTGATGAAGACATCTGTAATTAATCACATATGTGGAGGAGAACTTTCGCATTTTGAAAACCATCTTCCAAAATAGAATCCTGTATTATATAACTGTGCGACAAAATGAAAAAAAAAAATTGCAGTGTGATTGAGTCAAAAAGAAAGAGATTGACTCAAGAAGAAAGAGCTATAAAGAGTTAGGGCAGACCAAAACCATGGAAGACATTCAGAAGAGCAGTCAAAAAAGTCCTATCAAAAAGGAGTGAGGCATGGCGGTGTGGGCCTGTGGTCCTAGCACTTGGGAAGCTGTGGCAGGAGGATCACTTGAGCTCAGGAGTTTGAGACCAGCCCAGGCAATTTAGCAAGACCCCATCTCAAAATAGATTAATAAATAAATGAATGAATAAAATTAACAGACTTAAAAGGAGATATAGAATGTATATATTTTGGTGGAGGGGGGCGCCGAATTTACAGAGTTGACCAAAAAACAATGGTGAATAAATGAAAAGGACTCTGAGCAGGAAATACAGTGATTAGCGTAATAATCCTCAATTGAATGTAAAATGTTGATGCAATCTCAATGACAAACCCAGTGAATTTCAACATAAGTGATTATCAATTCCCAAAAGAAGAATAACTAGAGAAGGGTAATAGAGAAAGATTAGAAATTTTAGAAAGTAGTATCTCAAAATAACGAGTCTTTTTTGTTATTATATATTAATATGTACTATGCTATATAGTTAAAACAGGCGTCTATTGATGCAAAAAGAAGCAGACAAGATATAGGAAGAGCATACAGAATCCAGAGACTGGCACAAGTATCTATAATTATTTAACAGATGATAAATGTGGCATGTATGTGAACAGGGAAAGGAAAGATTATTAAAAGTATCAAGAAAACTACTTACCTATCTGGAAAAAAATTAAGTAAGCTTTTTACCTCAATCCAAATATCAAAATAAATTCCAGATGGATTAAAGAGTTGAAATGTTTTTAAAAAGTAGTAGAAGACATTAGGTAAATACTTATATATTTTGGTATTTAAGAGATCCTATGTAGAATGAAATCTACCAAATTGTGCTATATCTATGTATGCAATTGCCACATGAATTCCACAGATATATATAATTATGATGTAAAAATTAAGATAATAATTATAGAAGAGATATTAATAGAGTAGGGGGCTGGGGTTGTGACTCAGTGGTAGAGCGCTCGCCTAGCACATGAGAGGCCCTGGGTTTGATCCTCGGCACCACATAAAAATAAATAGATAAAATAAAGGTATTGTGTCCAAACACAACTAAAAATAAGTATTTTTTAAAAAATAGAGTAGGGACTGGGAAAGGGAGAAGAGCAGAGAAAAGGTATTGGGAAATAAGATCAAATTATGTGCATATACAAATATGACATAGTGAGTCCCACTATTATGTATAATTAAAATGTACCAGTTAAAAAGACCCTTTCTAAAAATATAAATTCCATAAATATCATGAATAGAAGGAAATATTACTTTACATATTAGAAAAATCTTTAACAATGTATATTCTAGGAATAGATATAGGACCAGTGTCCTTCATATATAAAGAACTCTTACAAGTCAATATGTGAAAGATAAATTCTTTGACCAATATTTCCACCCCCTAAATTTCATTCTAAAGAAATAAGCATTGCCATGGTTACCATAGTACTTGCACTTTTTTTTTTTTTTTTGAGACCAGTTAGGATATTTTGCAGTATTTTTTTATTAGTTACACATGACAGTACAATGATCTTGACAATTCATACATTTGAATCAAATGGGGTATAATTTCTCATTTTTCTGATTGTACAGGTTGCAGAATCACATTGCTTTTTAAAACTCTTTATCCAATTAGTTGAGGAATCGACCTTTTTTAAAAGAAAGTAGGAGCTTTATGCAAGTCTAGTGGCCCTGATGAGGATCAATGGGGAGGGAGACTTATGGGGTAACAGTATGTGCATCATAAGTTACTAGAGAAAGAGGGCTCTAAGTAACTAAAAGAAGACATTGAATGTTGAGTGTATCACACCAGGAGGGGTATCAGACTCTGTGAACAAAGATCCTCACATTGGAGGTCAGTTGAAAAAATGCAACACTTACTTAAAATGGTATAAAGAGCTGAAAATCCTCAAAATGATTCCATGACTCCATGTAGTCAGTATGATAAAGCATCATCCCTTTTTAAAGCTCAGGAAAATAAACCTGGGAAACATTTTGTTACCTAAATTTTCAATCTTAGAAGGGAGGAAACGAACCCAACTCCTGTCTTCTGTCTTCAAATTCTTTGCTCTTTCACTCTGTTTTTTTTTTTTTTTTTGTTTTTGTTTTCTTGGCTACCTTAACAAACGGTTCCTGTTCCTTTTTCTGGGTAAGAGAAGGAATTTTAGAGGGAAGCGTTGATGTGAAAACCTGTAAACAAGCTCAAAGTGAGGGCGGAATTAGTATGGGAGGCACCTCCTGGATCCCCAGGCTTCTGCACTCTGTTCCTTAACCATTTCCATAAATGAACCCGAGAGGCCCAGAGAGTTTGAAGGGAGAGTTCTGTGTGCAGGGGTCGGATTTCATGTCGCAGTTTTGCAGCTAAATTACGGGTCCTGCCACGTAGCTGTGAATAGAGGCCAGTAGTTAGTGATTTAGAGGTGCACAGAGGCCTCTCAAATTCTTTAAAGACCAGTTTCTTTTTGTTTGTTAGTTTTTACCAGGTAGTGGAAAGTCAGCCTTTGGAAATGTTAGGTGCCTCTGCAGACTTTAATGAAAGACCAGTTGTGTGAGCCCATGTCAGGGTTATTGAAAAGTTAAAAACACACATACATACACCTCTCGCGCAGACTTGTAAAGACCACAAAAGTGGAGGTTAAATTTTGCCCCCCTACACCCACCAGCTCTTTATTTCCTCTCTGTTTCATGTGATTTGTTGAGGTCCGTGACTCACTTTTAGATCACAGTAAACATGAATATTCTATGCTCCCTCCTGCTAGGCCAGGGGTCAACAGATTTTTTCCTCTACAGGGCCAGAGAGTAAATATTTTGGGCTCTGTGAGGCTAGATGGTCTATCACGCTATCTAACTCTGCCATTTGAAAATAGCCACAGGCAATCCACAAACAAATGGGAGTGGCTGTGTTCCAATAAAACTTTATTTACAAAAACAGGTTGTGGGCCATAGTTTGCTGATCCCAGTTCTAGTTAAAACTCCTGAAGTTCATGTCTTGTTTTCCACTTATTCAATCTTCTTTTCTTGCTTCTTCCAAGTTTTTGTGTAACATCTGTAATGCAATATAAGCCTTCCAACAAGCAATAATAGGAAAGTTGAGTTTTGAACAGTTTAGAATCTAGTATAGATAAAAAATACCCCTCCCTCTGGGTTCTTTTTGCTGACCAGGGTGCTTGCAGTCATTTGTTTAAATGTCTCTTTTGCATTTCTGAGTCTGGTTTGAAGTGACTGGTCCTAATTTTATAGGTGGTGTTATTTGGAGTTGAATTCTCCTTGTGGCTAATTGTTAAAGGCATTTACATGCACTACTTTTAGATTTCTTTTGTAATATTTAAACTTGTATATACAGAAAGAAAACTTTGGAATTCCTGAAATCCCCTGGATGGCTGTAACCCTTGGTGCTTTATGAACACTGCCTTAACCCTCAAGTAACACTTCATCTATGGCACTGGATTAGAAATCGCTCCTTCTATTGAGACCCTACTAAGTGCAGAATGCCTTTCAAGCCACTCTGCCCTTATCATATCACATGATCATCCCAACATCTCAGCTCTCCCACTTTCCAGAAGAGATGAAAGACTCCAAGAGGTTGACCAAATTCCTCTATGGTATAGTCAGAATATAGCCCTAAGTTTGGCTTACTATATAATCATCATTATATTTATCATTAATCATCACTCATTTATCTACCAGTCCTTATACTTGCCTAATAAATTTTTGTGAAGTTCTTTCTATTCCCCAGGCATTAGATCAGGCACTGGAGATGCAGTTGTGAATGAGTGAGCACAGTCCTGATCTCCAGGAACTCTTGGGATTTTACCAACAATCACCCCAATAACCATATAATAAGCTCGGAGAGCAGCACATAGTAGATTGACTTATGTGAATTAGTTTACCTGTCACTGGGTGTTATTAATTTATTTAGGAAGGAAGACTGCCCTTGTGTTAGCTGCCATTTATGTAGGTATGTCTACTTGGAAATATAATTCTGACCTCTCCATCTTCTCATTTTTTGGTATCGGGGATTGTACCAGGAGTGCTTAACCATGGAGCCACATCTCCAGCCCTTTTTATACTTTTATTTTGAGACAGGGTCTCACTAAGTTGCCTAAGGCCTCACAGAGTTTCCGAGGCTGGGCTTGAACTTGCAATCCTTCTGCCTCAGCCTCCCAAACCAGTGCACTTAGCTCTCTCCATCTTCTTTCCACTGCCAATGGTGTGCACAGCTAAGGAGTGGCAAAGGCCAACATAGCACTGTTACAATTTAGGTAGCTGCCAGAAAAAAAAAAAAAGAGAGATATGCACAGCAATTTGGATTAGCCCTAAAAGCATGGTTCTTATGGGAAAAGTAAAAAAAAAAAAAAAAAAAAATAGAAAGAGGGCAATTTATACCACAATGCAATTGTGTGTGTTAAAGTGTGTATATGTACAAAACAATCCAATATATTTTGTATATATGTAATATATGATTATTTGAATATATGATTATTTAACTACTTAAAGACCGACATAAAAATGCCTTTTATTGGTCCTAGAGGCAGGTGGGAGGTAGGATAGCTAGAAAATCAGAGATAAAACAGAAAAAATAAGGCAAGGGAAGAGCCTTATACAGACTACACTAAGAACTATTATTGATTAAATCTCTGCCTATGAGGTATCCAACATATAAACAAGGGCAAAAAAAAAAATCACTTGACAGAGTAAGCAGACTCATACTAGACAGAGGAGATGATCTTCAGATGCTGTCCTAAGCTTCAGGCAGAGAAGTGTCATGATGAAAATGGAGTATATTAGTTACTTTCCATCACTATAATGAAATACCTGAGATTTTTACCTTATAAAGAAGAAAGGTTTATTTGGGCTTAAATTTTGGAGATTCCAGACCACAATTGGTTGACCCCATTGCTTTGGGCCTGTGGTGAGACAGCACATCATGGCAGAAGCACATAGTAGAGGAAGCTGATCATCTCATGATAATAAGGGTGCCCCATTGATCTCCCATTAGGCTCCCTCTATTAAAGGTTCCTCTATCTCCCAAGATTGACACCTGCGGACCAAGTAAAGGAAGGAGGAAAGGAGGGAAGAGATAGAGGGCTAAAAGGAAGACTCATAGACAAGTTTAAATCTAACTGAGTTTATTTGAGCACTAAAAACCAAAACAAGCAAAGCTAGAATCTGGGAGCTCTCAGAATCAGAACAGGCTCAAGGAGCTACAGTTCCTTTGTGGTCAGGCAGCATTTACAGAAAAATGGAGGTGGAACAACAAGACAGCTTAATTGGTTTCAGTTCTATAATCTTCATTTGAATCAGTTGGTTGCCTGCAATTGACTAAAACTCAGCTTCTATCACTGACCCAAACCAAAACTTAGCCATTGGCTGCACAAGTAGACTCCTAAGTGAATTAGCTTCACTTAGCACAAATGACTCCATATTGGTTTGTTCTGCTGGGTCCAGTAGGAAAGCCTATCTGAATCAACGGCCTCCTGAAATTTTTATTTACAGAAGGAGAGGCAAAAGCACAAAACCCCGGTCGGGGGCTGGGGCTGTAGCTCAGTGGCAGAGCACTTGCCTAGCATGAGTGAGGCACTGGGTGTGATCCTTAATACCACAAAAAGTCAAAACAAATAAAATAAAGGTATGCTGTTCATCTACAACTACAAAAAAAAAATTTTTTAAAAAATGGTGCATGTTCCTGTGTTTTCTTAAACACTTTCCTTTGAGATATTTTACTCCTTACAGATAAGGGCCATCGCTTCAGTCCTTCCTACAAACGTTCTTTTTTTTTTTATTTTTTTTTATTTTTATTTTTTAAATTTATTTATTTATTTATTTATTTTTTTTATTGTTGGTCGTTCAAAACATTACACAGTTCTTAATACATCATCTTTCACAGTTTGATTCAAGTGGGTTATGAACTCCCAACTTTACCCCGTATACAGATTGCTGTTTCACATCAGTTACCCTTCCATTGATTGACATAATGCCTTTCTAGTGTCTGATGTATTCTGTTGTCAGTCCTATTCTCTACTATCCCCCCTCCCCTCCCCTCCCCTCCCCTCCCCTTTTCTCATCCCTGTTTAATGTAAATCTTCTTCTCAAGGTCTATTCCCTAAAGATCTAATAAGAGCATGTTACAGAGACACTGCTACAACGATGTTCATAGCAGCACAATTCACTATAGCAAGATTATGGAATCAGCCTAGATGCCCTTCAATAGATGAATGGATAAAAAAAATGTGGCATTTATACACAATGGAGTATTACTCTGCATTAAGGAACGACAAAATCATAGAATTTGGAGGGAAATGGATGGCATTAGAGCAGATTATGCTAAGTGAAGCTAGTCAATCGTTAAAAAACAAATACCAAATGACCCCTTTGATATAAGGGGAGTAAACAAGGACAGGGTAAGGACGAAGAGCTTGAGAAGAAGACCTACAAACGTTCTTTGCAGCACCCAGCAAAGCATGAGGCACGATGTGTTCCCAAAGTATCTAAGAGATGGCAGCTGTCACTCTGGCGGGATTCTCGTTTCCAGAGTCCATTCTGCATTGCAGAACGATAGCTCCTGTCCAGCGTTGGTAGTCTCGGTCAGCTACAGTTTCTATCTGACAAACCCAAAGTCAAGAAGAACTAACTGCTGTCGTCTCGGAGTTGGAAACATTGACCCTCCACTTCCTGAACAGGCTGTTCCAAAAACGGCGCTGTCATTTCGGTTATTTGCAGTAACAAAACCACTGCATTTGTTTGGAGACACCATATACATCTTTCCACATTCCCCCACCTCCCACCCGACCCAAGGTAATGAATATAGAAACTTGGAAAGGAAAAGAATGAAAGCCGTCTCCCCCAGCCATCAAGGGCCAAGAAAATTAGGTTAAGTCGTTTCTCTTTGCCTCCACTTGAAATCTTGGACAAGATGGCAATTGCATTTAAGAAAGATCACACACACACATACACACACACACACACACAAAAAAAAAAAAAAAACCTGTTTTTATTTGCCAGAATTCCATTTGGAGAGCTGATTTGTAGGTTAAAAATATGCAGTCTATGAGAGGGACTCATTTATTTCTTTCCTCTCTTAACCGACCTTGGGCCTTGATTTATCTCAAAACCAAGAGAATTTTCCTTTTGGTAAAGGAGGCTAATTCTTTCAGTAAGCCCTTGATAGCTCCTGCCATCAAAAACAATCCATAGCTGAATGCAGGAAAGTGCTCTGAATGTAAAAGAGGTGATGTGGGGGGTACAAGGAGCCAGGATGTGAGTTGAAACAGAAGCCTAGAAAGTGGGGGAGGGGTGACGTTTAACTAATCAATACCTTTAAAAAGGCAGAGCATTTGGGGATAGACAGATGTCCCTTGCCACCTTAGGGAGAGAGCCTTCTTTTACTGACTGGCTGGCTACTGTCATGCCGTCCCTGTGTGGGGCTGGCCTCAGCTCTCTGGCTGACCTTCCCCTGACTCCAAGAGGGAAGGAATAGTGAGGCTCTGTGTCCTCCAAGCCGGGCCTTCCTGTGACCTGCACAAACGTCTCAGCCCCTCTCCCACAACCCTCCAGCAAAGCCTCTCCGGAGCTCTTGGTTTATTTTTTCAGGTGAGTAAACTCTGGATCGAATACTAGTTTCTCGGTTGCTTTTAATTAGGCTTCTGGGTTCCACTCTTTCATCTCGCTGAAATCTGCGTCACTTTTCTCCAGCTATTTTGGGTTCTAAAGCCATAGGTTTGCTTTCATTCAGCTAATTGAAGGCACACAGGAAAGGAGGAAGGGGATAATCCCAATCATTGAAGAATTTTTTTTTTTTTCAGGTTGTGATAAACCACACATTTTTTAGCAACAGAAAACCACTTTCAAAATGTTAACCCTGCATCCTGTTCTCCAAGGGGACAGAGTGCTGACCTATTAAGGCTCCAAGGTTAATGTCGTGTGGGTTTCCCCTGGGGCTCCTAGATCCAGGTAGACAGTGGGAGGACAGGTGAGATACCCTGCTGTGACCAAGCAGCCTCTCCATGGCTTTCCGTTTTTTTTGGTGTCAAGCTCCAGGGGGTGTTGCTGTTAAATGACATGTTTGCAAAAGCTCTGTTGTGGAGGCACAGCCCGGACACTGCCTACTAAGAAATATCAGAGAGCAAAGCTGATGGAGATGGACCAAGAAATGTCAGCCAGCATCCAAGCATTTCTTTGATCCCAGAAATGGCCATACAAGAAGCTCCTCAACTTATCATGGGGTTACATCTGATAAACCCATCGTAAGTTGAAAATATCATATAACAAAAATGCATTGATGTGTCTAAACTACCGAGCATCCTAGCTCAGCGGCACACGCACCCTCTCATGTCTGGTTTCACCTCTTGGTTGCAGGGCTGACTGAAAACGATGAACGTGGCTTGCAGCTTCTGCCCAGTACTGCACGAAAAGATTGAACCGCTTCTCAATAGCCTGGGGAAAGATCCCAATTCAAAATTCATTGCACGATTTGTACTGTGGACATCTTGCTTTAGTACCATTGTAAAGTTCAAAATTTCTAAATCAAATCTTCTAAGTCTAAAACTATATGTTTTATTTATTTATTTATTTGTTTGGTTATTAAATCCTAACACAAGCTTACTTGTTTTTTAACCTTTTAGATCAGAAAATTGTATGAAAACTGTATTCATGAGATATCTGTGACTTTTTGTTTGCCCTAAGGTTCTTTAGGAAACCAAACACAAACTTTGGATCTTGCCAGAATAATAATGTAGGTTTATGTAAACAGTAAAACTTATCATTGTTGTTCTGTTTGTATAACTGATAGATAAGATTTCAGGTGTTCCATACCACTTCAACAAAAGTGAGGGGGAAAAAATCCTACATATTCATTACCAAAAGAATCAAAACAAGGGATGCATGCGCATGCGCGCGCACACACACACACACACACACACATATTGCATTTCTGAAGATTGAATGTAAGGCCTTGTACATGTTAAGAACGTGCTCTACCACTAAGCTATACTTCCAGAGCACCCTACATTTATATGTCTCAATATACTGTTGTCCCCCAAGTCATTCTAGGGAATGAAATAGTATAGATTACCAACTACTTTTCCTCTAAAAATCAAAGTACATATGTGGATCCAAGATAGGGTCAGTAGAAAATAAATTCAAATTCCATGTTAAGTAGACTTCATAAGACAACAAATGGGAAAAGTACTTGTAATTCATACATAGTCAAAGGGATATTATACCTAATTACTAAATAGGTCATACAGGTCAATAAGAAAAATACCAATTGCCCAATCGCAAATTGGGAAAATTATGATTACTTTGGTCAGCTTTTCATCACCGTAACAAACCTCTGATGTAAACCAATTTGAAAAAAAGGAAAACTTCATTTTGACTCATAGTTTCCATGGTTTTTGGTCTATGATTACTTGGCCTCATTGCCTTTGGGCCTGTGGCAGAGCAGAGCATCATGGCAGGGAGCGTGTGATGGAACAAGATGGCAGGCTCATGGCATCCAGAAAGTAGAGAAGAAGAGGAAAGGGTCAGGGCCCCAATATCAAGTGCATGATTCTAATGACCTAACTTCCTCCCTCTAGGCCCTACCCGCTATTGATTCCACCACTTCCCAAAGGCAGCACTGCTGGTGACCAAGCCTTTAAGACAGGGACCTCTGGAGGATATTTCCAATCCAAACTGTAACAAAACAGACATTTAATAGATGAGATCAACCTCCCTCATTATAATTAAAATGCAAACTAAACTATACTGAGTTTCCATTTTCCAACTCCCATACTGTTTATTTTTTTAAAAAGGATAATATATTTTGGTGGTAATGGAAAAGGTATAGCAGATAGTAATGTATAAAAAGCTGATGGAAATATACGTTGGTTTCAATTTCTTGGGGAAAATCAGCACTATTAAAATTATAAATGCACATACCCTTTGCCCCACAGTTCTGTTTTAAGAATTTATGCTACAAATACATTCACTCAGAAGAAAAGTTATTCTATTTTCCTCTTTTCATACTGTATTTTTGGAGGAAAATCACTGTACTATCTACAGCCCACATGTAGAGGATGGGGAATTATACTTCTCCTCCTTGAGGGAAGAATATCTACACAAATCATTTGAAATTTTCTGCAGAAAAGATTTGTCTCTATCTCATTTATTTATTCAATCATTTGCTTATATCAGTATGGGTTCATGGATATTTATTTTATCCTTTGGATTATAATCCAATGCTGCTTTATTTACTTAGCTGAGTTTTGATGAAATAGAATGATTGTTTTGGCATCATGTACATATTTAGAACTCAAAGTTCATCACACAGCTATGTGCCCTCGTCACCTCTTTGTATGTGCTTGCACACGTAACCGTTATTTTTGCTCATTCATTGATTCAGCAGGAGTGTCCCACAAGCCCGTCACTGTGCTAGGTACTAGATGCAAGGTGCACAGTGATGAGTTTAAACACCGTGTGTCTGCCCACAGGAATTGTCAATCTAAAGTTTGACCTATTTGCTGTGTACCTAGCACAATACTAGAAACACTAGGGCAACAAGAAGCAGTATCACTCCTATCCTGAGCAACTCTAATGCACAGCTGGGCTAGCAAGAGGCACCTCAAAATCACATAAGATTAGAGGGAAAAGTAAACACAGTATTCCCCGCTTATTTATGAGAGATATGTTCCAAGACCCCCTCTTGGGTGCCTGAAAATTCAGATAGCACCAAACCCTATGTATACACTGTTTTTCTTATATACACATACTTATGATAAAATTTTACCTTTCATTCAAAGGAAGCACTGTATTACAGCGTCTCTTTGGCATATCCAAATTACCATAATCATTACTCTTGCACTTTAAGGCCATTAATAAGTAAATTAAAGGTTATTTGACAATTTATTTGATAACTGAGATAACTACTGAGTGACTGGCAGGTGGATGGAGTATATAGTATAGATATACTAAGCAAAAGGATGATTCATGTTCTAAGCAGGGATGGAGAGTGATGGAACAAGATTTCACATTATGCAGAATGGTATGCAATGCAAAACTTATGAATTGTTTATTTCTAGATTTTCCATTTAATCTTTTTTAAAAAATTAATTTTTTATTTATATATGACAGTGAAATGCATTATAATTCTTATTACACATATCTCTGGTTGTATACAAAATATATTCACACCAAATTGTGTCTTTATACATGTACTTTGGATAATGATGTCCATCACATTCCACCTCATTTCTAACCCCATACCCCCTCCCTTCCCCTCCCACCCCTCTGCCCTATCTAGAGTTCATCTATCCCTCTCACACTCCCCCTCCTTACCCCACTATGAATCAGCCTCCTTATATCAGAGAAAACATTCGGCATTTGGTTTTTTGGCTAACTTCACTTAGCATTATCTTTTCCAACTCCATCCATTTACCTGAAAACACCATGATTTTATTCTCTTTTATTGTAATATTCCATTGTGTAATTATGCCACATTTTTTTAATCCATTCATCTATTGAAAGGCTTCTTAGATTGGTTCCACAGTTTAGCTATTGTGAATTGTGCTGCTATAAACATTGATGTGGCGCTGGAGATGGCTCAAGCAGTAATGTGCTTGCCTGGCATGTGCGGGGCTCTGGATTCGATCCTCAGCTCCACATAATATAAAGATGTTGTGTCTACCGAAAACTGAAAAATAAATATTAAAAAATTCTCTCTCTCTCTCTCTCTCTCTCTCTCTCTCTCTCTCAAAAAAAATTGATGTGGCTGTGTATATAATGAAAATTACAGAACCCTAAAGAAATAAATCAAAGAAGATCTTAGGAGATGGAAAGATCTACCTTGCTCTTGGATAGGTAGAATTAATATTATCAAAGTGACCATACTACCAAAAGCACTATATAGATTTAATGCAATTCTGATGAAGATCCTAATGACATTTCTCATAAAAATAGAAAAAAGTAATCATGAAATTCATCTGGAAAAATAAGAGACCCAGAATAGCTAAAGCAATCCTTACCAGGAAGAGTGAAGCAGATGACATTGCTATACCAGACCTTAAACTATACCACAGAGCAATAGTAACAAAACAGCATAGTATTGGCACCAAAACAGACTGGTAGACCAAAGGTACAGAAAAGAGGACACAGAGATTAACCCACAAAACTACAACTATCTTATATTAGACAAAGTTTCCAGGAACATGCATTGGAGAAAAGATAGCCTCTTCAACAAATGGTGCTGGGAAAACTGGAAATCCATATGCAACACAGTGAAATTAAACCCCTTTCTCTCACCATGCACAAAACTCAAAATGGATAAAGGACCTAGGAATAAAACCAGAGACGCTGCATCTAATAGAAGAAAAAAATAGGTCCAAATCTCCATCATGTGGGATTAGGCCCCAACTTCCTTAATAAGATTCCATTTAATTTTGATGGCGGAAAACTAAAATCATGGGAGTAAAACTGCAGATAAGAATACAATGATTATAGATGAAAGTCTATCTGTTATGCTAAAGGATAAGGCTAATTAGGATAATTTTCTTGAGGTGGTGCAGGAATAGATTAGAAAAGTTTTGTTTAAAATAAAAAAGGAACTGGGGATATGAGACAATGGCTGGGGAAACAATGAGGTCAGATATAGATTTTTCAATGGTTGTATTTTTAAAGACAGAATACACAAATCGTACAAAAACTGAGAAGGAGACTATAGAGGTTTCCCCACAGCAGATACCTTCCAGCCACAGATGGGTCAGAGGGGTAAATTTTGGAGAGATGACAGATGTAGATAAAACTAAGATGCTGACATTTAATCTGCAAGGGAAAAAATATTGTTATTATCCCTGTAGAAAGTGTGTAAAGGAATGCATACCTTATCTGAGAGGTGAAATAGGCTGTGAGTTCTTTTATTTAAAAAGAAAAAGCTTTATTGAACTATAATTCATTTGTCATAAAATTCACTTATAGCAAGTGTACCACAGGGGGCCCTGTGGTAGAGTACTTGCCTAGTACACATAAGGCCCTGAGTTTAATTCCCAGCACCGCACATGAATGAATAAAGTGTACAATATAATACAATGGTTTTTAGTATGTTCACAGTCATGCAACCATCACCACAGCCAATTTTATTTTATTTTTAATTTTTATTTAGTCATTATTTATTTATTTATTTTTGGTACCAGGGATTGAACCCACAGACACTTAACCATTGAGCTACATTCCCAGACCGTTGTTTGATTTTTATCTTGAGACAGAGTCTCCCTAAGATGCTGAGATCTTTGCTAAGTTGCTGAGGTCCTTGTTCAGTTGCTGAGACTGGCTTTGAATTCAGGATCCTTCTGCCTCAGCCTCCCCAGCCACTAAGACTATAGGTGTGCACCACTATACTCAGCTTATCACTGTCAATTTTAAAATGTATTTATTGCCCAAGAAAGAACATCCATAACCTTTGGTAGTCACTCCCAACCCGCCCCCTCCTCCTTCCCACCCCTGGACCCAGGCTATCATTTATCTATTTTGATCTCTATATACTTGCCTATTTTGGAGTCCTCCCTTCTTATCAAACTATGATATCAAAATATCTCCTCTTACCCCACTACCCTTTAGCCACCAGAGCTACTGGTAACTGCAGTTCTACTCTGTTCTTCTATGAGATCAGTCTTTTTCAACTCCACATGCATTCTTAAGGACTCTCTATTGGAAATAGCTATGCAACTCTTTATTAAACTTTGGAGTAAAGCAGGTAGAATAATTCCATAAGTCCAAACTTTTGAGCTGCTGTGATGGTTCTTGAATTGAGAAAAAATGCATGTGAATCTTTTAGTTAACCAAATTTTGCTACCTGTTGTCCTGTCATTGTTCTCAAGAGATCTGATATGTGGAATTCTTAATATGATTAAATCATATCTGAGGGTGAAAATGACAAATTTATTAGAATGAGGCTGGGGATGTGGCTCAGTGGTAGAGTGCTTGCCTAGCATGCACAAAACCCTGGTTTGGATCCCCAGCACCACACACACACACACACACACATCAGAGTAATGACAGTGTGATTTAAATGTTCTCCAAGTGCTATAGTTGCTAATAGCTTCTTGCTTGTCATACACTTTCTATAAAACAAACACATTTATCGGGATTTTTTGCTGAACATGATGACCTATGATTCCAGCTACTCAGGAGTTAAGACAGGAGGATCTCAAGTTCAAATCCAGTCCAGGCAATTTACCAAGATGCTGTCTCAAAAGAAAATAAACTGAAAAACATGAAAAGCAAGGAGGAAAATGAATATTTTAGTTTTAAGACTGAGCTTTTAAAGTTAATTTAGTTCTAGATCATTTTATTATTTTATTCAAGTATGACATCCACTTCTCCTGGTCCAGATCAAAATTTCTTGGACTTTCATTTGCTCCAGGATTATCCATACTTGTTCTTTCCTTCCTACTGGCTCCACCAAACAGACATTGACTTTTAAATTACAAAGGAATAGTCTTTTTAAAAAGACTTTGCTTTTAAAGCAGTTTTAGGTCCACAGAAAAATCAAGAGGAAGGTACAGGTGATTCCTATATCCCTTTGCCCCTACATATGCATTGATTCCCCCATTACCAACACCCCTGATCAGAGTGGTACGTTTGTTGTAATTAATTGATCTGCATTTACACATCATTAACACCCAGAGTCCATTAAGTCAAAGTTCACTTTAGTGTTGTGCATTCTATGGGTTTGGACAAGTGTCTAATAATATGTGTACAGCATTATGGTATCATATAGAAGTAGTCTCATTGCCATGAAGATCCTCTGTGTTCCACTTACCCATCCCATCATCCTTCCTTCCTCTAAACCGTGGCAACTACCTGTCATTTTACTGTCTTTATGGTTTTGCATTTTCCAGAATGACATAGCACTAAACCCCGCTTTGGATCCCCAGCACCACACACACACACACACACACACACACACACACACACACACACACACAATCAGAGTAATGATAGTGTAGTGTAAACCAGGGTTTTGTGCTATGTCACACAGTATGTAGCCTTTTTAGATTGCCTTCTTTTGCTTGACAACATGCATTTAAGATTGTTCCATGTTTTTTCAGGACTTGAAAGCTCATCTCTTTTTGGTGCTAAATAATATTTCATTGCCTGGATGTACCACAGGTTTTTATTAATTCACCTGCCAAAGGACATTTTGGTTGCTTTGAAGATTTGGCAATTATTAATAAAGTTGCCAAAATCATTTGTGTGTAAGTTTGTATGTGGACATACGTTTTCAACTCCTTTAGGTAAATACTAAGGAGGATGACTGCTGGATCGTATGGGAAAGTTTAGTTTTATAAGAAACTTCTAAAATGTCTTCCAAAGTGGCTGTACTATTTTGCATTCACACTAGAAGTGAATGAGACTTGCTCCATATCCTTACCAACAATTAATGGTGTCAGTGTTCTGGATTTTGGCCATTCTCATAGGTGTGTAGTGGTATCTTATTTTAAATTACATTTCCTTGATGATTACAAAGTGGAATATCTTTCCCTATGCTTAGCTGCCATCTGCCTGTGTTCTTTAGTTGAAGGGTCATTTAAGTTATGTGGTTCAGCTTTTAATCAGGTCATTTTCTTATTGTTGAGTTTTAAGAGTTCTTCGTGTGTTTTGGATACCAGCCCTTTATCCGATGTGTCTTCTGCAGATATATTCCTCCATTCTGTGGCTTGCCTGCTCATTCTCTTGACAGCTCTATGAGGCAATGGGTTGTTCTGAATCTCAGCATTCACGCTGCAGCCTCTGGTGCCCGAGGGCTTGATCATTGTCGATGTTTTCATTGACATCACATCCTCCTGGGAGAGTGACAGACCTCCTGATGTTCTGTAAGTGGTTCCAGGACATCCCAGTTCAGCCTGCTTGTCCTGGGCCAGACGTGTGGCAATAGAAAACTGGGGAAACAGGGCTGTGTCCCAGCTGGTACTCTGTTTCTAAAGTCTTGGTGACAAACAGGAATCTACTCCAGAAAAACCAATCTCCCACATGAAGCTTATCAATCAGCTCTCTCCTCTCCTCTGAGTGACATAAGTACGTTTTTAGTTTCAGTTCTGAATTTTGTAAATTGCACTTTTTTGATCATAAGATCAAGTTCCTGTGCCACTTACTGTGTGAAATGAAAATAATGGTTAATGTTGATAGTGACACTTGTGTTTCTATTGGATGTTAGAATATACAAAGTGACCCACAGGTTTTCTCATGTTTTGTCTGCAAGACTTTCCTTGCAAAAGTTTTATTTGTAATAATCACAGTTAACATTTACGAATCTCTCATTGTGTCTCAATTCTGTTCTATGACTTGAATTTGTACCAGATCACTTAAGCCTTTTAAAAACCTCTGACAGGTATTGTTACCCATTTTACAGATGAGAGGAACGAGGCACACCATGTTGAATAGTCCTGTCGACCTTCTGATTCCAGTGCCCGAACTCATACCCATTCTATAGTTCTGACTGGTTCAAATCTTCAGTTGCCCACTTAGTTATTATGAGTTTGGGCTCATTATCTAACATCTTTTATCTCAGCCCTCTCATCTTCCAATGAGGCTGATAATAACAACTATCACATAGGGATTTGTCAGGATTAAATGACAGAATTTATATGAAGTTCTTGCTATGTTCAAAGTAAGTGCTAGGTATCACATTCTTTGGATAAACATTGAGCATGTACAGTTGGCTTCCATATCTGTGGGTTTTGCATCCAAGGATTCAACCCCTCTCAGTGTAAAAAATATTTGGGAAAAAAAATGCATCTGTACTTAACATGTACAGATTCTTTTTCTTGTTATTTCCCCCTAAACAATACAGTAAAACTACTATTTACATAATATCAGGTATTATACATCATCTAGAGATGGTTCGCAGCATACAGGAGGATGTGTGTAGGTTCTATGAAAATACTACACCATTTTATATAAGGGACTTGCGCATTCATAGGTTTTGGTATCGCCGTGGGTCCTGGAACAAACCCCTCACAGATACCAAGGGACAAGCATATTCTATACCCAGCACTGAGCCTATTAGTTTCCTATTGTTGCTATAGTAAATTCTCACAAGCTTGGTGGCTTAAAACAATGCAGGCCTGTTGTACCTCTGGAGGTCACAAGTCTAAAATGAGTGTCCCTGGGTTAAAATTAAGGTGTCAGCAGAAGTGTTGTCCTCTGAGGGCTCTTAGGGGGAAATGCATTTAAATATTAGAAAGTAGTTAAAGTCACCTGTAATATTCACCCCTGGTTCACTCCCTCCATACTCCAGGCCCCAAAGGGCAGATGGAGTCCTCACATTCTATCATCTGGCCTCTGCTTCTGTCATCACTTCCCCTTCTCTGACCCTGACTCTCCTGCTTCTCTCTTAAAGGGACCCTTTTGCAACAGTGATCTGCTTCAATCTTTGAACCCTTGCTGCTCTGCCACAGCAACTTGTTTTTTAAATGGACATGTTTGTTTCTCTTCTTCTCTCCCTGTTCCTACCTAATCTCTTGCCCTCCCTAAAATCAGGGGAAATGGGATTACCTTTCTTCCCCATCCTAGGCAGAGTTATCGGTCCCTGAATATATATACATACACAACACCATAGGAACCAAGTCATCCAGACTTTGAGGATGGCACCAGAAGATCTCAGAAATTACTATCTCCCAAATGAACGAGTGAATTACAGCTCCAACAGAGAGCATGTGGAATGTAGCCTTTGAATCACCTCTTTAAAAGCCCTCTGTTCCTGCTGATGGGCTGAATCACAGCCTTTGGGACAGGATGACTCTGTTTCTCCTTTGCTAGCAAAGCAATAAACCTTCTTTTTCCTTTTTCTCAAAACCGTGTCCTCATTATTATATTGGCATTGGGGACAAGGAATGAGCTTTCGTCAACATAAGGACCCTGGATTATAAGAATACAGGATAATCTCCCATCTCAAGTAAGTACACCTGCAACATCCCTTTTGACATGTCAGGGACATATTCACAGAGTTTCCTAACATGAGAACTAGGATGTGGACATCTTGCTATGTTCAAAGTAAGTGCTAGGTATCACATTCTTTTAGGGCCATTAGTCTGCCTACCACATGTGGTAAGCCAGGCAGAGCCCCTGGCTAGTTTATTTATGATCTCATTTCCAGTGGAGAAAGTTTAGAAATAAAAGACAAAATGGCTTCTGGAGTCCACTGAAAGAGACAGTGGTGCTGAGTACCATCAGACCAGACTACTTAAAGATTTGGGGAAATCAGCCTTTTATAAAACACTTGAGGGTCCTCTCTAACAATACAATAATACATTGGATTAAGAAGAAAGAAAGAAAAGCAAGTCAAATTAAAAAAAATCAGTGGCTTCAAAAATCTCTATGATAATATTCTAGTTAGAATCAATATGTTCCTGACACATTTGGACATGTTAATCCAGGAATATTTTGAAAATATACTGAAATTCTTCATTTGGAGAGAGACATTTGGAGCTATTTTACTTTATGTACAGAAATATAATTAATCAAATTTACTCTCATAAGACAATTATTCTACTTGAGAAAAGTGAAACTCAAATCCAATCCCTTGGCTTTAACATTTTAAAAGAATCTCTCTTATTAAATGAAGATTCTAACTCCCCCCTCATCCCATGACCTCCCCATTAACCTCCATCCTTCCATAAGCCAGAGTGTTGTGGAAAACTATTGTAGCAGAAGTTCTCCCTTGGGTGCATAGTGTGAAAGAACTTGGGCATCAGAGCCTTGAGGTTTCAGGGTGTCTATAAGAAATAATATTTCACAGATTGTTAATAATGCCTGTTTATGGAGCTTACTAAAACAAATGTTTGAAAGTGAAAGTCCATCAGTGTTTCGGTCAGCTTTTTTATTGCTGTGTCCAAAAGACCTGATAAGAACAATTTTATGGAGGAAAAGTTTATTTGGGGGTTCACCATTTCAGAGCTCTCAGTCCATAAACAGCTGACTGAATTCCTCAGGGCCTGAGAGGTGGCAGCACATCGTGGCAGAAGAGTGTGATAGAGGAAATCAGCTGGAAACGTGGCCCCAAGAAGGAAGGAGAGAGAGCAAGAGAGCTCAGTTCAACAAGGACAAAATATATACCCTAAAGAACCCACCCCCTCCAGCCACGCCCTACCTGTCTATACTCACTACTCAGTGAATCCTCACGGGAAAAATGCACTGATTGAGTTAAAAGTCTCCTAACTCCACCATTTCACTTCTAAACTTTCTTTCATTGTCTCACACATGAACCTTTGGGGGACACTTCATATTTAAACCATAGCAGTCAGCCTTGCTGTATTTTATAATTTCTAGGATACCTTCCTTTCTTGCTGTTTAAAACCTTCTCTGCCAAGCCAGATCATTCCACACGGCTTGCAGGTACTGTGCGTCAATTAACATGATATTTTGACAGGCACAAACAAGAAGCATGCCTGCTAAAGAGAAGACAGAAGCACATGACTGAAAGGAAACCCAGTAGCTGGGAGAAGGGCGAGCGAGACATGGGAGACTGAGACCAGGCACAAGAGTTTAGTTGTCAGAGCTGAAAAATAGAGTCCATCTCTCCATAGATGGAGAGAGGCAATACGGGCTTGGGGTCCAGGACTTTTTTGGGGGCAGGCTCAGGGATTAGAGCCAGAGGCTCCTAATGCAGGTGGTGAAGGGTTGGGTTGGTATGAGGGAGTGGTGAGCCCTTCTCAGAAACGCCCTTGGGCAGGAAAGTGAAAATTTTTCTTAAGATGACGGTTGTCACAGAAGATGGCTGTCCAGATGCTAAGCAAGGACCCTAGAATGACTTTTGTGCTCCATGCACTCAGTGAAAGTGAACAGTCTTCATGAATCAGATCTGCCACTGAATGCCACAGATTTAACCACAATGGTGTGGTTTCTCATTCAGTAGCCTCAGTGCCTGGGACATAGGAATTGTCTTTATCCTAACAGGCTCCAACTGAGTTTGGAAGATGGCTATAACATAGAAAATCCTGTCCACAGGTCCAAATGGCAGTTGATTCTCAAGGGCATTTAGTGCATAGGTCAAAAAATGAGGTGAAAAATAGACATTATGATTGCTGTATGTACATAGGTGACTGTATGACCAATGTGATTCTGCAACCTGTACAATCAGAAAAATGAGAAATTATACCCCATGTGATTCAAATGTATGAATTGTCAAGATCATTGTACTGCCATGTGTAACTAATAAAAAAAAATGAGGTGAAACTGCCAATCAGTAAAAGATCTGGATGACTGACCCCAAATCATTATTTTCTGAATGGAGTAACTGGGGCCCAGAAGGCTCAAGTGACTTGTCAGGGCCATCCTCAGGTTAGTGGCAGAACCAGGATATGCCTGGGACCAGCAACAACAAACCTTCCTGGGCTCTGAATTTGGTGGAGGAAACACTTTGTTTTCAAAGTTAAATTTTTCTGTTTTGGAACGGAACTTCCTGTGTGTGCAGGAAAAATAACACTTACGTGCATGTGGCCAGGAAAAAGTTGTAGTATGATACTACAGCCTGTGAGAGTTTGATGACGACATCAAGGACAAGAACTGGAGTTAAGAAACATATTTTTGTTAATTTTGAAAACATTCTGAATAGACATAAAGGTTTAAATATGCAAATATTATGCTTCCTCAACTTCATATCTTATATATCCATGAACTCCAACTTCCCATCCTGCTTCTTTGCCGCTACTCTCCAATCCCGTATGCTCTTTCTTCCTTCAAATTGGAGGCTGCAAATAGTGTAGTGCTCACCAAATGGACGACCTATAGCAGCCCCCAGGATACTGTATATGCTGCCAACCCTCCACTCATTTCCAGGACACAAAATCTGTGGATGTGCAAGTCTCTTACTTAAAACTGAATAGTATTTTCATAGAACCAGAGCACAACCTCCTGTACTTTCAATCACCTCTAGATGACTAATGATACCTAATATAAGGTTAATGCTATGTAAATTATTATTCTATCATAAATTGTTTAGGGAGTAACAACAGGAAGAAAATCTGTACATGTTCAGTACAAATGCATTTTTTCCTATTATTTTCAGGCCAATCTTGGATGTAGAACCTGTAGAATATGGAGGACCAACTGTACTGTCTCCCCCTGCACTAATGTATCTCTACATTTGTTGAATTTCAGTTCCAATATCACTTCCTTGGTACATTCTTCCCTGACCTTTGGCACCGTTCCTCCCTTGTGCCACCACTACCCCCACTGTAACCCTCGGGGCTTTTATTAAGGTTGTTTACTTGCACATCCTTCAGTGTCTGATACAAGGAGCGGTTCAAGGTATATTTGATGGATAATGAATACACAAGGTCTTCACATTTAACTTTAGGGCAGGAAATCATGAAAAAAGATAATCTTAGTTGAACAAGTAATTCTTGCAATGGACATAATTAATTTTGAGTTCAGTTTGACTTTAAAGAACCTTGTGCTGTGCTTTTAATCCCTGGGAGTGTGGACATCCAGGGAGACTGAAGTTAAGCTGTGGGTAGGTACCATCACCCCCAGGTGTTTCTGAATGCAATCAACATCTGGAGGAAGTGAGTCTGTTTTGGAGACTTTGTCATGCTTTTTGTCTCTTTGCAGTTCTTTAACACTATTGTGTACTCATCCAGCAAAAATTAACCAGATAGAAAAAACTGGAAGCAAACTGACCTACCAAGGAGTAGAAATGTCTTTTAGACCTCCTCAAGGTAACTTTATGTACTAAAAACTTAGGGAGTTCCTCAACTCTACTCATATATGCAAAATTATGTTCTCTCTCTATATGTGTCAGTCAGCTTTTTTACTGCTGTGACAGAAAGACCAGACAAGAACAATTTTAGAGGACAAAAAGTATATTTGGCACTCATGATCAGAAGTCTCAGTCCATAAGTGGCTGGCTCCATTGCTTTGGGTCAGAGGTGAGGCAAAGCATCAGAGCAGACATGCACAGCACAGGAAAGCATCTCAGGACATGGCAGGAATCAGAGAGAGTGCTAAGTGTATACCCCAAAGGAATGTCCCCAGAGACCCTCCTCTTCCAGTTACACCATGACTACCTTTAATTACCACCCAGTTCATCCTGTCAGTGGATTAATGGACTGATTATGTTAAGGCTCTCATAACCCAATCATTTTACTTTGAAAGTTTATTGCATTGTCTCACACATGAGATTTTTGAGGGACACATCATATCTAAACCATAACAACATACTCAATAAGAAGCTAGGTGATTAATCTCATAAACTCTAGAGACAGACCTGCCTGGGTTCCAATCCCAATTCTGACACCTGCTAAATATGTAACTTTTGGTAAACCTCCACGTTTTTTCTCTTTGAAATGGATGATTACTGTATTGAGAAAGCAGGTAAGATATTAAGCCCAGTGACTGGCACCTAGGAAGTGATTAAAACATTACAAGCTGGTGAGAGCACATTCTGGTGATGGTCGGGAAATTGCATTACTATTTCCAAGCAAGTGGCTGGCTTGAGACATGTCTAGACAAATGTACCATGCTGCATGTGGCACACATAACCAATATTGTTTCATAAAATGACCTAGGGAACATTTAGAAGACTCCTGCACAATATACAAGTGGAGAATGATCAATATGTTCAGAAAAGAAAGGAAAACTATGGATCATAGTTTGAAGAATTCTAACAGATACTTTGACCTGAGATAGAATTTGAAACAAAGCTTCATCCAAGAAGATCCTGCTTTTCCAGGGTTATAGGAGACAGAAATGCATGTTACCAAACCAGGCCATTTTGTCCACCATGTAAGTATGCCAATCACTAAAATGATAATTTTGCAAAAGAGAAAGAGTTTATTCATGATATCACCAAGTGTGTGGAGACAGAACAGGTCTGAAATCCTCGTCCCTGAGAATAAGATTTGGGGGAATTATGGGATGAGGCATGGGGAAAGATGATTGGATCCAGCTTCATCAACTGCTACCTTCACAACTTACACCTCAGAGGTTTTGTCTGTAGTCAACTAAAAATGAGTGACTAAGAGCAGGTAGTGTAGAGAGTTGAATTCAGAAACTAAGGGCAAGTGGTTTACTCAAGTTTTCCCTTAGTTTCATGTAGACACCTATGAAGCAAGGTCTGGGACTCTGGTGGTTTGGGCCAATGGAAAAGTTGAGCAGAAGATGAGTCAGAGTTGGGTGAAGGACATGCATGTACCCTTGCTGATTAAATGACATGAGACCAGCAAAGCCCAAGTAGTCCACACCAAAGAATAAGATTTGCTCTGCCGGTGTTCTGGCCCTTATAGCAATGGGCTCAATATGGCAATTGCTAGTAAAGAGGAGAAGAGAAAGAACCCCTCCCCACCAGAACCTGGTTTGGGAAAGGAAATCTTTCCTTATCCTTTTTTTCTGGATGGTTGTTATGATTTGGATCTAAAAAGGTCCCCCAGAGAGCTCATGTGGTAGGCAGTGTAGCAAGATTCAGAAGTGATAAGATTGGATTATGACAACTGTGATCTCACCATTTAATGGATTAATAATTAAAATGAATTACTGAGTGAAAACCCCTAGGCAGGTGGGGTGTGGCTAGAGGAAAAAAAAACACTGTCGGTATGCCTTTAGGGACTATACCTATGGGCCCCAAATCAACTTTTCCTCCTCTAAGTTGTTCTTATCAGGTATTTTGGTCAGAGCAACAAAAAAACTAAAATAAATTTTATCCAAAATAAACTGTTCAGGAATTAAGTGGGATAAATCCTCTTATTGGCACCTGAGCAATGTGAACCTTATTCAATAAGTAAAAAGTTTATATTTAGTAAGTGAATTGCTTTAGAAATGGTTTTCAGTTCTTTAGAGAATTTTATTACTGTAATAGGTAGAATATTCTGTCAGCTGCACTATTAACATAGCTTTTTTTCCTTGGAGAGAACAAAAGCAAACTTTAGTTAATGCTCCCGACCCAAATTGCAAATTTGGTAATCTATACATCTTGTTTTTTCTTTATATATGTCCATTAGAAAGATATACCCCTAGGACCTGTATCAGATGCAGGCCATTTAATTATCAATGTCACTTAGATACAACTAGGTGCTTTGAGAATAGGAGAGAATTGATGCCAAATGGCATTTGTAACTAGCTAGTAAGAGCTTGCCTCTAGAGCGTAGTTACTCAAGTTCTCAAAATCATTTCCATCTGAGGAAGGTTTGGGAGCCTAGTGTGACAGGAGGGGATAGGGTCAGCCAGTAATCTGATCTCAAAGAAAATTGTCACAATTATCACCTATGCTGGTGGTCTTGGCCCAGGTTCACACTGACCAGGAGGAACAGAAAAGGAACCCACTGCTCTCCTTCTCTCTCTTCAAGGCATAGTTATTGTATCCACAGGGCTCTCTGTGGTCAGCAAAATGTGGAAGGCAAACACACCATCCATGTCTGTAGAGCAAGCAGGGGACTTGAAGACCCCAAAGGCACCAATGTGATATATTCAAAGGCTACTATAAGAGGCTGAATCCTGAGACTGCCTCGAGATTTCAGTGTCGGGCTAAACACATAGCTCCGGGTCATTCAGTTCATTCTAGGTACTGCTATGAGGGGTTTACAGATGTTATTTAGGTTGCAGATCAGTTGACCTTGAGACAGGGAGATTGCCTGACCTAATCACACACCCTCTTTAAATCTGGATATAGATTTAAAGATTTGTAGATTTACAGAGGGCATCTGTAAACGTATAAATTTCCATCTTGGAGGAAATCTGAGAGGTCCCTTGCTAACTTAAGATGGGCAGCCACAGGAGAAGAATACAGCTGATAACCAGGAGGGAGAAAGGATCTTCAGTCCTTCAACCACAGGAACTGGACAGGCATTTTCCAAACTTAGAAGCAGACCCCAGCACCAGCTGATGAAAACACAGCTCAGCCAGCACCATAACCAGCCCTTACCCTGGGCTCTCTATCCAACTGGGACATGGTGTGGACTTCTGAGCTACAGAGACTGGGAGTCATAGGCATGTGTTGCTCTGAGCAACAGGTCTGGGTTCATTGATTATTCCACAGTGAGAAATATTAGTTAGTCCATCTTTCTATATAGTCAGCCCTCTGAATTCCTTGGGTTTAAAGATTAAGATCATTTTTTTAAAAAAAAAAAACTGAATGTATACCAAACACATATGGCTTTTTTTTTTGTATCATCATTTCCTAAATAAACTGTATAACAACTATTTATGTAGCATTTGTATTGAATCTGTTACAATACAAAAAAAGTATTTTACATGATTTTAGAAAGTCATCTAAAGACGATTTGAAGTATGTAGAAGGATATGAATAGGTTTTACAAAAATACTATACCAATTTCATACAGGGATTTTAAATTTGCATTTGTAGATTTGAGTATCCATGGGGGATCCTTGAAACCAACCCCCAGGATACAGGGGATGATCTTATTTGTCATTCTTCTTCTATCCCACTTTTATTCTCTATCTCTGATGCACTTAGAATAAAAAGGAAGCTGGACATATGAGAATAATTTCATTTATTTAATAGTTTTATTTATTTAGATCTCTTATATGTATTTTCAGGTGGAAGTAATATTCTAAAACAAGAGTTTGGCCCGTAAGGCATTGTGTCTTTAGAAAAACAAAAGAGCTTTGTTGACTGCATAAAACAAGTGATCCTCATGATGTGCCTAGCTCTCCACCACAACACCCAACAGCCTTAGCTTCTCATAGTCAGGAAAGCAGGACCAGGATCGGGGAGGCAGGCAAGGCACTGGCCTTGGGCACAGTTTAAGGGATCACTACAAAACTCAGCTTCAAGGTTAAGAATATTATTTAATTACAGGAAAACATATGCAACATAAAATTTACCATCATAACCATTTCTATGTATACAATTCAGTGGCATCAAACATGTTCACAGTGTTGCAACTTTTACCACTGTCCATATCCAGAACTCTTTTCATCTTGCAAAATTGTAGCTCTGTATCTACAAAAACTAATTCCCCAAATAATGTTTTCATGCAACATTTTAAATTAGATTTTAAACCAGTGTGCAGCATGCCTGTAATCCCAGGGGCTACGGAGGCTGAGGCAGGAGGATTGCAAGTTCAAAGCCAGACTCAGCAACTTAGAGAGATTCTGTCTCTAAATAAAAAAGGGCTAAGCATGTGGCTTAATGGTTAAGCACCCCTGGGTTCAATGCCTGGTGTCCAAAAAAAAATATTTTTAGAACTGCTTTATGTTTGCAATTATGTTGAGCAGAAGGTACAGAGAGTTCCTGAATACCAGCTCTTGACACATGCATAGCCTACCTCATCAGCATCCTCATTGTAAGGTACATTTGGTACAACTGATGAACCTACATAGACATATTATATCACCCAGAATCCATAGTTTACATTAGGATTCAGTCTTGGTGTTGGACATTCCATGGGTTTAACAAATGAGATGATGTATCATTATAGTATCATACTGAGTAAGGTCACTACCCTAAAAATCTTGTTTCTTCATTCTTCCACTTATTTGCTCCTCTGTCACCCCTTTTTACTTTTTACTGAACTTTTTTATTGTCTACTTAGTTTTGCTTTTTCTAGAATGACATGTAATTAGAACCATACACAGTATATAGCCTCTTCAGACTGGTTTCTTTTGCTTAGTAACCATGCATTTAAATTTCCTAATGCAATTTTTTATTCCCTAGGGATTGAACCCTGGACATTTGTAAGGCAAAAGCATATGCCACTGAGCTAATACCTGTAACCATGGTATTTAAAAAAAAATTAAAATGAATGCAAAACCATTTAAAGATGAACAAATTATCAGAATTTAAAGACTGGATCACTGAGTGACCACTCACTCCATCCTCACAATTTTCACTCGCTCGGATAAAGTAGCAGATTCTGATAAAATGGGGGTGTTGTCATTTGGCCGTTTTTTGACAAGCTAAGTGTTGGCCTTGACCGTCTTGAAATAGTCTGGCAGCTTCGTGCTGCATAGACGCTGCCTGACAGTAGGGTACATTCTTTCGCATTCCCGCCCCTCCCCTGCTGGACGTTTCTGGGAAGTTCCTAGGCTGTGGGTGGTGTACATTACAGCTGAGAAATTAGTTCAGATCAGGCAAATAAATAAGAGGAATGGAGAATCAGCATGGAGCTCTGTCTTCGGCTTCCAGCACAAGCTCCCATCCCTGTTTCCAGAGCTTTTACTGGCATGACTTCAAAATACCTTCTTTCTGAGTCTCAGCAGTAAAGTGCTTTCAGGGATGAGAGAATTACTTAGTGACGGGGAAAGAGGCAAAGTCTGGCGCCTTCACCAGCTGGTTCCTCTTTCTCGCCCGCTCCCCACCCAAAGGGTGCTGTGAGGTTGGGATCAAGTAGCTGCAGGCCCTGGCAGGTGCTCATCTCCTCCTGTGATGAGGAGGGGCTCAGAGCGGTGACGCCCTCTGGGAGGCAGCCTTGGAACTGCCACGGGGCTCTTCTGATGGTGACACGGGTCACTGAGGTCCTGCATCTTGAGTATCAGAGTTTGGGACGGGAAGAAAGGATAAAATTCCTTTGGAGCCTGGCGCCAGGGGAGATGTCAGAAAGCATCATTTCTAGTCTCCCTCTGTTGGAACGTGGTCTCTAGGCATCTTGGACATCATGGAGTGGCCTGGTCACTGTTGTCTATGGAGGGTGTTAGATCTTTGAGCAAGGGAGGAAATGCTCCCTGTCTGACAGCCATCACGGTAGGCAGATGCAGGAGAAACTAAGGGGACTAGAGTGGGGCTGGCCAGGGACCAGAGAAAGGAGAGAGAAAAGTTACCTGAAGTCACTAGAGGTTACAGACCCTCCAGAGGGTGGCCTGGTCACAGGCACAGTGGCTAGACGCCATCACAAGCCCTTTGGCCCTTAAGAGGTAAGAACACACCCATCCTGGGTTGATTCTTCCATATCTAAGAGGGAAAGCGTCCTTTTCATGGTTGATGTCCTGGAGCTGCTCAGCTTATAGAGCAGAGGCAACTTTCATTTTTAAGGATCTTATCAAAGAAATGCAGCTCTTCTGTCAGCCTCGGCCCAGGGACAACAAAACTCATGTGCTTCGCTCAAGTTGTTAAGCCACTCGCAGCCTTTCCTCAAAGCACTTTCTTTGCAGAAAAGGGACAGAAAGGCTCTCAGCTCCAGTGAGGGCCAAATTAGTATTTGGAATATTTTTGGTTGAGGCCAAATCTTAGTGCTTGGGCATTTTCCCATAGTCGAGACTGGATTAGTCTCTTGATTTTACTGCTGAGGAAACAAGTGCCCAGAAAATTTGCGACACTTTCTTAGTCAAACAGCAGGGGACTGGACTGGAGCAGAACAGAGCTGATCTGATCGTGGGAGTGCTCAGCCCTGGACATCTCCCTGCACGGACCATCCCTGGAGAGTAAGATTTCCCAGGACCGAGGGCAGTGCGTGGGGTGGGAGCCAGGGGACATGAGTGCTTTGTGAATGAAGTCAAACGGTTCATTCATTGTAATAGATGAAACTTCCTTTTGAGAAATGGAATATTGTATGTTATGGATTTTGCTGGCTTGTGTGGGATACAATTAAAAAGAAAAGCTGAGTTTGGGGTTGTTTTTCCTAGAAACGGCCATCCCTGGGATTCTCAAGGTCAAATTCCATGTGGGTCTTCCTTCAGAGGCAGCAAAAGCCTGGGGAATAGTAGTGGACTATGCAGTCCCAAACCCCATAGCTCCACGTGACCCAATCCTGCAGGTGCCTATGGTCGGGAGCTAAGAGGCTAGGCACTCAATCTCCTTTGATGCATAAGTAAAATGAGATTCAGAGGGATTGGCAGATTTCCCTAGCAGAGGGACTTCAGCCCAAGTTCCCCGACTGCAGATTTCCATTCCAGGGAATGGTACAGTGAGATTGGGTCACCTTAAGACAGAGTGCAGCTCTGTCTTGACAAATGGGCTTGGAGTTGGGTTGGGGAATTCAAAGGGATTGTAAAAATATAATAATAATAAAAATCCTGACAAGGTAAATATGATGCATTCATGTTCTTCGGAGTCACTTGGGAAGCAACTATGATGATATTTCCCCTTGGAAATTCCACTCATGTTTGACATTATCATGCCATAAATGTGGCATCAGGCTGCCTTCTTGTGGATAAAGAAAATGTAGTAGAGATACATAATGGAGTTCTAGTCAGCCATAAAGAAGAATGAAATTATGTCATTTGTTGGCAAAAGGATGGAACTGGAGAATATCATGCTGAGTGAAAGAAGCCAGATGCAGAAAGTCAAGGGTCAAGTGTTTTTTCTCATATGTAGAGGCTAGAGAGAAATAAGGAATAAAAAAAATGGTCAGAGGAATCTCATGAAAATAGAAGGGAGAACAGTAGAGATAAAGTGGGGGATAAAGGAGGATGGGTGGGAAGGGAGAAGAACATTGGAATGAAATCAACAAAATTATGCTATGTGCATACATGAATGATCACAATGAATCCCACTTTTATGTATAATTATAATGCACCAATTTTTCTTTTAAAAAAAAAGTAAATGAACAAAAGGAAGACCAGCAGAGTAGGTGAAGAAGGAGAAGATAAAGGAGAAGCACTGGTGAATGAAATGGAGCAAGTTATATGATATGCATTATGGATATATCATAATGAACCTCACTATTATGTGTAACTATAATGCACTAGTAAAAACAAAATAAAAAATAAATCAAAGTAGCAAAAACACATCGATTTCAGCAACAGTCTTTGAAATGGCCTCATCCCTCACTGCTAAGATGATTTCTGTTCTTGATTGTGAATTGCCAAAAATAAAAAAAAAAAAAAGAAGAAGAAGCAAATGTCCAAAGGAAAGGGAAATGCTTCAGACAGCACAGGTGTGCTTCTGTTTCTTTCTTTTTTTTTTTTCAGGGAATTCCATATTAAAAAAAAACAAACAGTAAATATAGATTCAATCCCAAGATGTGTGCTTATTACAGTTACGTCCTGATTTGCATGGCCGTTTTGATTTGTCTTTTGGGCTTCCTGGGCTTCTAGTTGTGATTTTTCTTTCCGTCTCCCTTTAGATTTTCTGATCTTTTGATGTTAGGAAATGTCAGTGGTTTCTTTCAAGCATCTTTAAGGGAAAATTTTTTCCTTTTTTTTTTTTTTTTTTTTTTTTTAAGAGTCAGAGCAGGAAAAGGCCATTCCGCTTATCTTGTTCACTTCCTGAAATCCAAACAAACTCTCAGAAGACGCATCACACCCTATCCATTCAGCATGTGTCTCTGCCTTTGGACAGGAGATTTCAGAGCCATTTCAACTGCATAAAAACTTCTTGGAACTGGTTCGAAAAGCCTCCAAGGACTTTTGAGAAATAACTTAGAAAGCTTGAGAGTAAAATTGGTGTGGTTAGTTCTCTCCTAAAGGAAATGATTTAGAAAAATTCCTGCTTTCCTCAGAGAATTCCATCCCAATTGGCTGCCCAAAATTCCCAAATGGACCTATTATGGCTGATTTTTTTTTTTTTTAAATCTCTGGTCCAAATTCTATTTACCCCTGAGTAGAGCGCATTTTCTTCTTATTATTGTTCCCCCTTTTCCTCACAGCAAAATGGGCTTTGAGATTTGTTTGTGATAGAAATGAAGGGATTTGAATGCATCTACTGCCCCTTATTAGAGGAAATATATAAATATATTTAAGATTTATTTATATAACATCAGGGATCTCATATGCAAAAAAAAAATGAAGAAGTCTAGTGAAAACTCCTCACAAATTATTTCTTTGAAAGGCAGTCATGATCTGTACAAATCAGTTTCCAAACACAGTGTGTCTCTTGAACAATAGTGAGTGCCTCTTCTTACAGCTCTCTTCCCATTACAACGTGAGAAAGCAGAAACGTGAAGATGTATTGCAAAGGGTCAGGCAGCAGGGAGCAGGTGATGACCAAGTTTCTCATTGACATGACCAAGAGCCGTGGACTGTGCCTGGTGTGGTCTCAGGAACATGACAATAGTGTGGTTTGTGTGAGTGAGCTCTTAAAGCCAGGTCATTACTACTCCGATTAACTCTAAATGGTCATGTCTGTGAATATAAGCAGGGATTCCAGAAGCCTGGGAGGGTTCCTGGTGTTCAGAGCCTGCCCCCAGGAATCTGGTCCTTGTTATCAATCCAGACAGTAAACGTCTCCATCCATCACCCCTGGCTGTTCATGTGGAAACCCTGAGCCAACACTCATCGGAGGAGCCAGGCTGGGCTCGGGCCACAGGACGAGTGCGGGAAAGTTCCATTAGCAAACCACCAGATTTAGAGTCATATTTCATTATCAGAGTTAAAAATAAAACCCATTCCCCCAACATCATGACAACCCGTTCTTTCAATTAGAATATGATTCTTTGCCATTTTTGAACTAATTCCAATGACATCTTATTTATCAACGTGCTTTTCAAAGGAGAGACTATTTGTGGGTGAATCCTTGGATAACTTTTACTTAACCATTTAAGCAACACATTCATCCATTCATCCTTCATTGGGGCTAGAGATTGAACCCAGGGCCTCATGCATGCTAAGCACATGCTCTACCACCGAGCTACACTCCCCTGCCTAGCATATTTATTTTGAATCTTAACCTTTTTGGTTACATTTTCCCCTGAAATATGTTACAAACCTCCCAATCTTCCAAAGAACTTATTTTTAAAAATTATACTAGAGGGGATGGGATTGTGGCTCAGTGGTGCTGAGTGCTCAGCATCACATTTTTTTTAAAAAAAAGGTATTGTGTAAAAAAATGTACTAGAATATACAAAACAAAAAATTGACTGTTCTAACTATTTTTAAGTGGCATGATATACATTCACACTGTTGGGCAACCATCAGCACCATCCACAAGTAATAAATACTTTTAACCTAAATTAATCTCGCCTTGATATAAGAACTGACTATTCTCAATATAAATTAACTTTGCTTTGATAACTTAGAATCCTCATTATAAATATCCAGGACTATATTGTGTTGTAACGTTTTTCACTGTTAATGGCTGTTTATCCCATATATTAAGCAACCCCAAGCTGCTACGGGTTTTGAGGTCTTGGGCTCTTGCTTTTTCTTGTTCCTGTGGTTTTTCCTTGTCTTCTTCAATCAGGGTTTGAGCCACCATTTTTTCTCTATATAATTGCCTGATTTCCATTCTCTTAATCTACAGTCTATACCTAAACCCGTTAGAACTGTGCTCAGCTATGATGAGTCCCAGTGCTGGGAAAAATTCCCTGTGAGTATATTTATAAATAGCCTGTGAATGCACCTCATGGAGTGCATCTTGGTACTTGGGAAAACATCTTTGCTTCTTTCAAGGCTAACTTTGTCTCAGACTTTGGGCGACTGACTTATACCTGACCTCTCCAGAAAGGATGACTCTTCCTCTTGTGTATCTTGCTTGCCTTAAAGCTTCCTTTAACATCAAAAGGCAAAATGCAGTAATAACATCTGGCATCATAGTCCCCACTGTGAGAGCAAAAGAGAAAATTCAATTAAGAAAACAGAAAATTTAAGCAAGACTCCCTTTTAGGTTATTATCATTTCCTGCCATTGAAATAAAAGGCAGATTCTATATTTTCCTCTCAATTTGTCTTGACCATCACATTTTTACTCGTGAAATGATTTCTTTCCAACATGTACTGAGGCAGAGAATTAAACTCTTGTCAGAACTTAAAAATTTAGAGCAACCAGAAAGTAGGCAACTCTGGAAGGAACTTCACCAGGTGAGTAGACAGTAATTTCAAACACTTCTGTCTGTTCTGTTTCCATATTTTCTGCAAAGGCAAGAATTTTCTCTGAGTATCTGCCACCAGCACTACCTGTGGGTCTTCTAGTTAAATCTATCGTTCTCCATTATAGGCAATTCTAAAGTATCCCTGACCCCCGTGACAATCACAATGTCTGAAAAACAGACTGGTTGTCACCCAAAGGGGAGCGGATACTACTGATATCTGGTGGGCAGAGGTCAGAGATGCTGTTAAACATCCTACAGTGTGCAGCGCAGCGCCACAGCAAAGAATGATCTGGAACAAAATGTCCAGTGTGCCAAGGATGAGAAACCTGGAATTGAGCAATGCAGAGAAATATCAGGAGGAAGAAATGGATGTCCCGGAAAGGGGCCAGAGAGAAAGTGGTAGTTTAGACCCTACAAGTGAGTCACATAGATGCTGAGAGGTGTCTGAAATGTTTGTGGGTGTCAAGAGTTCTTGAAAATGGACTTTTGAAGCCAGAGGACTTATTTGTCAGATCAAGCCTAGTTGGGCTTGATCTTACAAAATGCCAGTGATCATTGAGAAGTTGAGGCTGCAAGGATGAGCTGACCTGGGCATCCATGATTTATTGTATCTGCTTAAAAGTTTAGTCTGTTTTTCATCACTGTAACAAAATACCTGAGATAATTAACTTACAAGGTAGAAAGGTTTATTTGGGCTCATAGTTTTAGAGGTTTCAATCTATGGTCATCTGGCCAATTCTTTGGGGCCTGTGGTGAGGTAGCATATCATGGTGGGAGCACTTGGCAGAAGAAAGTGCTTACCTCATGGCTTACCAGGTCCCACGTTCCCCTCCAAGGGTACACCCCAGTGACTTAAGACCTTCCACTAGACCCCACCTCTTAAAGGCCCCACCATCTCCCAATGGCACCGTGGGCTGGGACTAAGCCTTGAACACACAGGCCTCAGGGGAACATTTAGACCTAAATTGTAGCATACCAAGGATGGGACCTAGGTTGTTTCATGTCTGGCAAAGGACCCTTACCCCAGGTTTCTTTTTCTTCTTCCTCCTCCTCTTCTCCTTCTTCTTCTTGCCAAGAAGTGAACACAGGGCCTTTGCTTATGTTGAGCAAATGCTCTACCACTGAACGACATCCCCGCCCTTCCAGCTTGATCTTTAAAGAAGATGGCTCTCAGAAGAAACTCAATTAATCTATAGGAGCCGAAGAAATGCCCCAGTCCCTCATAATCAGGAAAATGCCCTTCAAAATAGGCATGTGTGAAAATACTATCATACCAACTCCTGTTCTTTGTCTTTCAATCGTTTTGAATATTTCCCAAGAAGTGTGTACTGGCATATTAATTGTGTATTAAAACATCCCGGATTTTTAGTTTAAGAATCAAGTCCATTTTATGAATATGAACTGCTGACCCATTACATTTTCTTTTGTGAAATGTTAATATTCATGACCCTCAGTCCTTCCCCGAGAGGAAAGAAACTAGTATAAGTACACAATTTATAGGTTTTTCTTGTGATGGTTAATTTTATGTGTTCACTTGCTAGGCCACATTACCTAAATACTAGGTCAAACATTATTTAGGTCTTTCTTGGAAGGTATTTTCTGAAATCAGTAGACTTTGACAAAGCGATTACCCTCCATGATGGAGGTGGGCCTCATCTAATCTGTTGAAGGATTTAAAAGACAAGACTGAGGTGCCCCAAGAAGGAATTCAGCCAGCAGATGACCCTCAGGCATAAACTACAACTCTTCCCTGGGCCTCCATCCTGCTGGTCCAAGCTGCAGATCTTGGATTTGCCGACCTCATCAACTTCCACATGTGAGCCGGTTCTTCAAACTCAATCTCTCTCTCCATATTAGATAGAGATGGATAGATACCCATTGATATACCTGCCTCTCTCTATATCATTGTTTCTGTTTCTCTGAAAACCCCTATTAGTTGCATAAGGGGAAAAAAAAACAATTTTAAATCCGGACTTTAATGGAGTTGACACCTAACATGCAGTGTATTTATATGTAGGAATTCAAAATATCCATCAAAATGAATGAATGAATTTTATGTCTTTCCACTTGGGCAGCTCTTGCCAGCAAAATGTTGAATATGCAAAACAGTCCTAAACCATGCATTCCACAGGGTGCCAGCTATGTAAATGTAAGAAATATAAACCATGACTCGGCTTCAGTTGTGGAAAATGTGAGGGAGATAAAAATACAAGAATATGCAGAAGGAGGATATGCACCAAGTTAATCCGGGGGGTTGTGACTTCCAAGGAGACAGCATACAGGAAACACAAGAAGAAATGGGGCCAAGAAGTGACCCCCAAAAAAGACTCCAGTATAATTAGTAAGGTTTACTTTGGACATGAAAAATACCTGAGGTATATATATGACAAGATGGTTCTCTCTCTCTCTCTCTCTCTCTATATATATATATATATATATATATATATATATATATATATATAAAACTTTATTTTATTCATTTACTTTTATGTGGTGTTGAGAGGATGGAACCCAGTAGTATCTCACATATCATCCAAAAGTATGTAGATAAATTCAAGAGAATGAAGACATCATTTAAAATTGTGATGATTAGGTCTGATGTGGACAGCAGTCCTTGGCTTGCTCTTATCCTTCTTGGGGTGAGTCAAAACCTCTAGTTTCGGCATTAGTATATGATTGCAAAAGCTTCCACCTGCCCTCTGGCTTCCCTTCCTTGCCTTGACGTCCTTGGGAGACAGGCTCCAGATATCATGCTTACAGTTCAGAAACAGCCCACCCAGCTTTTGTGAGCATGAAGATCACACTGATTGCAACACCTAAGGCTTGGAGTTGTTGGTGTCAGCAGATGATAGCTTTTTTTTTTTTTTTTCCTGACTGATACAAGCTCCTGAAAGCAAATGTCTCCTTTTTAAAATCTATTGACCTCCTTGGACATCACTATTTACACATCCTGGCATCAAAATTCTTCATTCATTTTTGGGGGCTCAGGCAGTTCTCTTTAGGATGTTTAAGCAATTAGTCAACATGCATGAAAATTAGTTTACAGTTTCTTCCACTGGGACTTCACAAACATCATCTCGTAGCCAAATAACAGTTTACCTCTCTCTGACTCAGAAAAAGTATAATGTAATTAGAACAATTTTTGCTCAATAATAAAAACAAAACAGCTTTCATGGATTGTGCTGCATGCCAAATGTGGTCAGCCACTCAGTTTTCCATTCATCGGCATGGACTTGTTTATTGACATACACTTTAAAAAGAGGGGGACCGGACAGTTCAGGGTGTGGATGTGTTCGTTTGTTGTTCATAATGAGCGAATGAAGCCTTGCTTGATCTTAATTCTACCTGGCCCCAAATTGGTATCTCTATAGACTCCTTGCACCCAAAGCATCTCACATGTGACTATGGAAACTGAAGTGGTGTGATCCAGATACAGGCTGTGAAGCCCAAGAGACCAGGGTTCAAATCCTGAGAACTGCAGCTGTGTAGGCAACTTGCCAACTCCATGTTCTTGGCTAGAAAATGGGCTGATAAGATCATCTCATGGCACTGGCTGGAGTATAAAAAATCCTTAGGGAGCCTGATCATCCTGAACACAAGCTGACTGGTGGCTCTTATTGTAGTCTGACTAAGCAGAAGAAAATGTGAAAACATCTCTTGCCCAGAGGACCGAAGAAGAATGAGGAAGAGAAGGTTATGATTGCCCGCGTTGGCCACAGCCGTGGACTGCTGCCCCCTGGAGGCAGAAAGTGTAACATGCCCTGACTTGGCAGATCCCCAGGCACATAAATCAAGACCAAAGCCCTAAATGACTGCCACAGAGGAGCAGATACCAGGCATAATGGGGGAAGAGAGCACTGCAACTCAGAAGGCACACTCTTTGCAGAAGCTCCAGGCAAATCTGAGGACCAGAAAGTTCCTCTTCATATTGATCGACTCCATTCGTTGTCACCAGTTTTCAAGTAGGAAGAATGAGGCTATTGACAAAGCTTATCTTGACATGGGAAAGAGGTATCTTGAAGGATATTTGCTAAAATATTTCTGATTATTTCTAAATGATAGCATTTGAGGTGATTACTTATTTTAAAAAGCAATCCCTTGAATTACTTGAATAAGAAAAATAAATAAATAAATAAATGTAAGTAAGGAGGAAGTACCCAGGACTCTTGAGTCAGAGACCGGACTTCAAATTCCAAGTCTACCAACACCAGCTGTGACCTTCAGCAGTCACAAAATTACGGAGGGCCTCGGTTTCTGCATCTGCAGGACAGGGATAATACTACTTACCTCCTCGGATTATCTGAGGCTTAAAGCAGATCATTTATGATATGCCAAACATCTAGATCACAGCTCAGGGAGTGATAAAGATTTCAAATAATTTTTCAGAGCACTTCAAAACAACTTATCAGGGAGAGTCACTTTTCATGGAAGATGTTGACTTGGAGATTAACCATCCGCCTCTTTACAGTGGATTCCAGGAAAATCAGGAGTTGGATTGTTTAAACCCCACTTTCTAATGCCCCTAAGACACAAGGTTGGGTGAGGAGGGGCTGTTGGCACTAGAGGAGAATGTCAGTAGCCACCCAATCAGGTTTCAGGATCACAGCCACACCAAGAGTCAGCCCCTGGGAAACCACGTGAATCCACAGCAATGGAGCAGACCCCCCCCCATGCCGCCCCACCCTAGCCCTGCCTGTCCCACCCACAGAGGACCTAGCCAGGTGGCTGTGACTCAAACCTGTCTCCATTTTAACTTGGCACCATGGAGCTCTTGAATAGAGTCCACAAATGTGTGAGATAAAAATAGGCTGGCAGGCCCTTGCCAGGGCCTCATTGTTGAAGGATGACATTAGGGCGGGCATTACACAACCGAAACCTGGGCCCACCACGGAAACACCAGCTCAGCCATTCCCTCCCTACCCGTGGCGTCTTTCCTTTGTTCTTTATTTTCTCTGCTTCTCCCCCTCCTGCCATTCCTTGGGATTCGTATTTTTCCCCCAATATAAGCTGAAGACAAATACCCCCCCCTCCACACCCCCACCCTGCCAACTTTGTTGTCTTTTGCATTTTTAAATTTCCTGTGAGCCACTGCTGGGTCCTTCATACCCCTCACGGGCAGATCCCTGCAGACCCTCCATCGATGCTCTGACCGCCTCCTCCCCTCTCTCCTCCTTCCCCTCCTCTTGGGCCTCAAGTTTTCCCCCCTTATCCGCCTCCTCTACACTGTTCTTATCACCACATGAACACCTTCGCGTTTTATGGGGACATGGACTATGCCTGGGGCTTTCCCAGGGCTTGCAATTTTGTAGCAGGGAGAGGTTTTCTAACCTCTAAAGCAAAATGCTGCTCTTGTTTAAATAAATAAATAAAAATAATAAAATAAGAAGATGCTTTAGGGGTATTTGGCTCACAGTCTTTTTCGCAGGAGGAAATCACTCATCTTAGCTATTAGTTTTCCTTTTCTCGAACACCGTGTGCACATGGCTGTGGTCCTGGATGACAAATGGGCTTGTGACCATTCTCTAAGGCTTGTTCCAATGGGTTTCTGGATGTGTGCTCAAGCAAGGTCTCTTCCTTACCCACCTGCCCCTCTGACTCCCTCTGCTCCTACAGGCACAAGAGGAACAGCAAGACAGCAAGGCTCTTGAGTCAATGTCAGCCCCACGCCACTTCTTCCTGCCACCCTGGAACTGCAGGGAGAAGTGCAGATGGTCCCATCTCTTATCAGGGGGCAGCAGCTTTCATGGAATAAAAGTGAACATCTTTTGTGGGTCAATGGCTGGGGATATATATCCATCCACTTTTTCTCAGGAAGCCAGCAAAGCACAATAAAAAAACCTGGTTTCTTAGAGCCACGGATCTACATTCCAGCTCTGGTATTTATCTCATTTGGCTTATAACCTTCAACCTCTGACCTTTGACTTCTTCATCTGGAAAGTAGCCAAGAAGCTCATACCTGCTTTGCTAGAAAGTTGTGAAATGGCTTAAAAATAAAATAGGCACTGTGGCGGCATGGTTGTGGAAGTAGGAGGACTCGGGCAAAATCAGTACATGAACAGATGGGCAAGTGGCTCCAGGGTGTCACTGTTTATCCTGGCTGTGTGCAGGAACCTGCCAACTTGTGCTATACCCTGTTTTCCCCTTGACTCCAAAAGCTGGGTCATTTTGATTGAGCTTGTTTATTTTTGTTATTATCCCATCAACCTATTCCTCTCTGATTTGCCCCCATTAATGGCTTGCCCCTTTCCAGTGTCCCAGCACACCAAATTTATAATCTCTTTCAGCTGTCCTTAAAGAGGTTCCATTTGTAACCTCCACCCTGCTGAGCGTCCTGCAGGACTCCCGAGGTTCCCAGCCCTCCTCCGCCTCCCCAGGCCTGGCTCTGCGGGTTCATTTGCATTGGTTCCCTAAACAATGGGGAGCACATTTTGCTCCCCAAAGACCAAGCCAGCCACACAGCTGGACTGAGAACAAGCACTGGTTCTGGCCCAGAAGGTCTTGGCCAGGAGGGAATGTTTGGATTGCTCACATCCAAAGTCGCTCTCCCCTCTCTCTTTTATGGGAACACATTCATGCATGCACCCCACTGGAAAGCTGTTTTCCCTGCTTGCTGAGGACATGTGTCAGCCTGCTGTGGACCCCTCCCCACCCTGGCCACTGCCCCTACTTCCAGGTCCTTCTGCTAATGGGCTTCTTTCCGTATGTCCACCTGTATGATTCCAGCAGCCCACCTTACGTTTTTACGGAGCTTGATCTCTTTGCTAGTGATTGCTTCTGCGAATTTTCTCTGAAGCAGCTGGGCGGGAGGAGGGGAGGAAGGATCTGCTGAGGAATGGCGCTTTATAAATCAAAAAATAATAACTGCAGTGTACTGAAGCACTGGAGTCTGCAAACGCTTGGGAGCCCCCAGGGCTGGGACCCGTGTGGCTAGCGAATGACAATACTGCCCTCTGGTGGCCAACGTGAGTTAGACCCCCAGAGCGTGTAGGCATGTGCCCCATGGTTGGCACTATGGGTTTCTATACCATGCAGTTTTCCCACTAATCCCATAGAAACCACAATTGAGCAACGAAAAAAATTCCCCAGGAAGCATGACAGCCAGGAAAAAGCATGGTAAAAAATCCAAATAAAAATTCCATTTTTTTTAGAATACAGTTTTTTTTTGGTCCCTAGATAGCAAGCCGAGTTTCTCAATCGTTCAGAGAGCACACCAGCAACCCAGACCTTTTAAGGCATTGTATAATGTTTTATTTTTTATAAACAACATATTAAACCACTTCTATCTCTGTTACTAGATGTTACTGTTGATCAAAAATACTCATAAACCCCCCCTCCCCCAAAGAAGAGTGTGTGCTAATTTTTTTTGCATTAAGTAAAAATGCCATATTCTGTGTTTAATTATTCAGACCATGAACTTTCAGTATAAACTGAGAATCTAGAGTCTCTGTGAGCCAGAAACCGGGCTTCAGGGCTCATCTCCCAACCCAGTGAAACAGCCACTGGGAGTCGAATATATAATCCAAACTTGATGAAATCTGCCTTTCTCAGGGTATCCCATTAAATTTTCAATCACTCACTCTAAATGCCTCCAGTCTAGGCTCAGGGAAAAGTTGCAGCATACTTGGGAACTGGGGTGGAGAACTGCAGACCAAGAGGAATATTCTTCTTGGTATTTTCCGCTCTGGGAAATTTAATCTCGAAGACTCAACGCTCCCTATTTCTTCATAAATTGGAAGAATCCTGCTATTTCCCATTCTCCCACATGTTTGTATGGGAAGGATGATTAAGAAGGGTTTTTGTAAAGCCCTTTGAGTTTCTTTCAAGGGAACAGTTTGTGAAAATCACCTTCTATAAAGTAAAAAAAAAAATGTACTTTCTAAATATACTAGTATATATGCTCCTATATATACTATTATAAAAATATACTTTCCAAATATACTATTTAGACTTGATGCTCTGATCTAGGATATTCTCTGATCACGCTAAAGCAAATTGACCCCAAAATTAAATTGACATAAATGTCAAGGAAACCTGAACACCACCTTGTATGTTTTATTTTATGGAGCAAAACTGCCAGATGAATAGAAGTATTGTTCTGAAGACAAATGGATTTTTCTAATGAAGTTATGAAGAGCACAGTTTGGAAAAGGAAAGACCAAACAGACACAATCCAGAATGAATGTGTGTGTGAAGGTCCACACAGCTCTGTATGAACTGGATGCGCTTCCCTTGGTGGACCCTGGTGAGCTCCGGTCAGAGAGCAGAGGTCCCCCAGATGAAGCGGGAGATCTTCCCCTCTAGCTTGGGAGCTCATCTTTGTGATTTCAAAGCTGACTTCTTTTCATTTTTTAAATTGTGGCGAATATGCCTAACATAAAAATTTCCCATCTTAACTATCTTTTAAGTGCAGGGGGTTCAGTGGCTTGAAAGACATTCACATTGCTGCTTAACCAATACCTCATCCATCTCCAGATTCTTTCCGCCTCCCCAAACTGGAACACTTCATCCATTAAACAATAACTCGCCACTATCCTCCTCCAGCCCCTGGCAACCCCCCCCCCCCCATTCTGCTTTCTGTCTCTATGAATTCAACTACTCTAGGTACCACATGTAAGTGGAATCATCCAATAGATGTCCTCTGAGGCTGTTTTATTTCACTTTGCATATTATCCTTAGAGCCCATCCACATTGCAGCCCATGTCAGGATTCCCTTCCTCTTTAAGGCTGAATGCTATTACATTGCATGGTTGGGACATGTTTTATTTCTCCATTTGTCAAGAGACACTTGGGTTGACACCACCTTTTGGCTATTGTGAGGTGTACAGATATCTTAACATGGCTGTACAGATATCTGGTCAAATCCCTGCTTTCAATTCCTCTGGGTCTATATTTGAAAGTGGAATTGCTAGACCATTTGGTAACTTGGCTTTTAATTTTTTTTAGGAACTGCCATACTATTTGCCACAATGGCCACCCCACATGGCATTCCCTCCAGCAATGCGCAATGGCTCCAATTCCTCCCCATCCTCGCCTGTATCTACTGTTTCCTGTCGTTCGATACTAACCATCCTGACGGGCGTGTAGCAGTAGAGCTGCCTTCTTTTGACAAATGTGACAATTGTCACATTTGTCTCTGCCTGGGACCTTCACAGGAAGGTGATTTGTCTTTGTGGTGTCCCAGAAAAGAAAGTTACAGAGTGGGTGTGCTTAGTCACTCAGTGCCAGCTCACGATGAGACCCAGCCTCCCCAGGGAGTCTCTGTTTCTGCCTCCACCGCCTCGCCCACCTCCCCAGTCCTCACCACCTAACAGTAGGTTGGGAGTTGGTCGAGGGAAAGACACTCAGACTTTGGGGAACCTCAGAGCCCTTGTGACCCAGTGCCTGGGTGGCATCCGCAGGACGAGAAGCAATCAGGCTGGACCACACAGCTCTGATGCTGGAGTCACCAGCTGCCCAGGGTCTGGTGGCCGCCCAGTTGGGGTGGGACTCCATGTCAATGGACAACCACACAGTGGTTTCCATGGAGCCTGGGAAAAAGGAGGGACCCTGGATTATAAGGGAACAAGACCCTGATAGACGAAAATGACCAAGTGGGAAGCCACTGGGTTCTGACCAGGTCTGGGAATGAGCTGCGATGGGAAATGGTCTAAATATAGCCCCGTTATAGCCAATGATAGGACTTTCTCAGGCACCGTGTGTGTGTGTGTGTGTGTGTGTGTGTGTGTGTGTGTGTGTGTGTGTGAGGGTTGGTGGCTATAGCACCACCAAATGGCCAAACGGGTCAGGTTCATCACTGAATTTTTGTTTGCATTCAAAACACTTTTAATAGTTGGTCCGAGGGCTGTGGGATATTGTTAAGCTGTTTAACAAATTGCTTTTATTGTAGGTGCCCGAGAATGAAAACCGCAGACTATCACAGTGGTGGCGCGGCACACTTTCCCAGGAAAGCTTGATTTATTCTGTTTGAATATTTAGAACAAGATAAAAGGAATCTGAAGGAATCATTTCTGTTTCAAACTCAGGTACTCTACTTACTTTCAGTTTCCTACTGAAAAGTCTTTTAACAAATATCGGTGCCACTATGTGCCCATTTCAAAAGCTGGGAGATCAAGGATTCTGTGGTCATGGGGACAGTTTTCTAGGGGCTGTGGAGCCTTCTGGATACCTGGAGAACTGCTGAGCAAGGGTACTCAGCAGGAACCACGCTGCCATCTCTCTACCTGTTAGCATTTTCCTAGGTGATGTGGACCCGAGACTTCTGTCCCCTTTGTCCCTTCTCCTAGTGAGTGGTCCTCAACCATGGCTACCTATAGAAACCACTGGGCAGAACTTCAAAGTCCTGCACCCAAATTGAACCCCATGCTGCTGGGATCTGAGCGGCTGGGATCTGAGCGGCTGGGGTGCTTTGTTAAAGCTCCCGACTCCAGATGTACTCATGTGGGACAGCCACCTCGCAGGCCAAGGGCCACAGCACTCCAGAGCTAATACTATAGTGAAGGAAAGGAATGAAAGCACCAAGACATTTTTAAAAAAATTATTTTTGTATTTTAATTAAGTCCCAGGGATTGAACCCAGGACCTCTTAGCCACTGAGGCACATGCCCAATCCATATATATCTATTTGGGGTTCTTTTTGAGACAGGGTCTTGCTAAGTTTGAACTTCTCCATCCTGTCTCAGCTTGTATTTTAACTTTAATTTTAAATTGACACAAAAATAGGCACATTTATGGATACAGTGTGATATTTCAATACCTACATCCGACGTGCAGTTATCAGAGCAGGGTGGTTAGCGATTCCATCACCTCAAACACTGAGCAGTTCTCGCAGACATCTGAAAGGAGATGATGGAGCAAAGATCTTCAAAATTGGGCAGTGAGTGGCTGATTCTGAGGGCGCCGTGACCTTGTAAGCAAAATACATCAATACAGGTGTGAAAACCAGAACAGAGAGGGGAGTCTGGTGCGTCTTCCTGTTACCCATCTGCCTCCCCGCTAAGAGGCAGTGCCTTGGAACTATCCTCTGTTCTCATTTAAATTAGCTTTCAATGTGTAAATGCAATTAATTCACTCCAACAAATACGTGACCAAAGAGAACCAAGTGATGCCTTTTCTGAAGTGATCACAATGATCCTCCTCCCAGCACTCCTCCAAATGTGTCACACATACCACACACACACACACACACACACACACATTACACACACAGACACCACATACCACATGCACAAACACCATTTATATCACACATGCACATATGTACATCACACACATACCACTTACACACCTCACACCACTCACACACACACCACTCATACACACAAATGCATATATACATATCACCCACACACACACCACAGATGCACACCATCCACATTACACACACGAACACCACTCACACAAATTTGCATTGCTCATGCATACATCACACACAAACCACTACACACATCAGTCATATACATATAACATGTACTCTACACACATGCAGGCATATGCACAAGCCTACAGTCACACATGTTTGCACATGCCACACACATTTACCTGAGTATACCTACACCTCCATGCACACATGACACACATACACAGGGGTGCACACATATACATGCCCCTTCCCACATGCACAAGCACACATATATCGCAATGCCTGCCAGCACATACGTACACACAGCCATGGCCCTGCATGCATGTATGTGGGCACACATGAATGTGCACGCACCATGCGCATGCACACATGCACACAACTGGGATTGCAACCACTCTTCATGATCATTTCCATGATATGATTTTTCCATCTTCTTAAAGTCCAAGAATGTCGAATTTCTTTTTGCATTTTAAAAACCTCCTCTTTCCCTAAGATCAGCCAATTCCCAGGGTCCCGCTCCCACACCTCTCCTAAAAATAAGTCTACAAGTCTTTTTTTTTTTTTTTTTACTTTAGAGTATTTCTTTTTTAAAAAAACAGAGGGCAAGAGCTAAGGTCATGGAAATGAGGTGTGGAGGAGATAGGAGCGAGGAGGCAGCAACTCCTTCCTCCAAGCGTCCACACTCCTGACAACCTCTTCTAGGGCTGGGGGACATTGGCCACTTCCGGCTCCCACTGTGCTTCCCAGCCACTGCTCCACGTCTCACTGTCGTTCCTGCAGGTGGAATTCACACCTCACCTCACCCTGGTCTCTCCCAACTCTGCAGGATCCTTGTGTCACAGGGATGCTATTTTAGCCTCTCTGCTTCCTGGTAGACCTTGGGCCTTTGCTCCCACAGGGCTCTACCCCTCTAGTTCAAAGACCAGCTCTACCAGGACAGAAAGCATTGGGGGCATCAACAAATAGAGGAGGTGGAACTGAGTGACATGGGGTCTTTCCCATGTGTTCCCAGAACAAGGAGAATAAATGGGAGGCCTCCTTCCTTCAAACCCCAAAGGGGCCACATCAGTCGAGGGGAATAATTCATAGCAAAACAACTGTCAGCGCTTACTAACTAAGCATGTGACAAAGCCATTTATTAAATCTGGTAAAAATGGCAAAGAGGTCCAACAGCTTAAAAGAATAAAATATTTGGCAGTGTCAAAGAGTTGACTATTAGTGTCAAACTGGAACAAAATAGTACTGTCAGAATGTGCCACCAGCCTGTCCCGATTTAAGGTTACTAATAGTGTCTATCCACAAGGCCTCTTAAGAAGAGTCATTCCAAGTAATTGAGAACATGGCACATTTGTCCACTGCTCATAGGAAGCCTCAGCCCCAGTCCTGCCAGAAGGAATGTCAGTCTGTCATTTAGCCTCTATACTAAAGCCTCAGATCTTTAGATGTAAATTAAGGGATTGGTGTAGCCCTTAAGAATATTTTAGAATATTTACTTAGCAGCAATTTTAAGTGTACAGTAAGCACAAGATAAGGTGCTCAGCTTTTCATTCATGAGAAATGCAAATGTCAACCACATGGAGATGGCACTACACTCCCACAAGAATGACTTGGTTACAAATATTGACCATATCCCGTGTTAGAGAAGGTGGAGAGAAAATTGGTACCGATACTTTAGAGAACCATGTGGCAGCAGGTAAAGGCACTTACCTAGGACACAGCAGATGAACCCTATGTCCACACAAAGACTCAGATGCTAATATCCATGGATGCAGTTTTCAGATAACCAGGAACTAGAAGGAGCTCAATTTCCGATTCACTGCTAAATAAATAAGCAGTCCTGGATAAAACAATGAAAAACCCTCAGCAAAGAAAGGCATAAAATATGAACATTAAGCAACAAGGATAAAGCTGACAACATTCTTCTAAGTGAAGGAAGTTTTCATGGCTTGGATATGAGGTGTCCCCCCAAAGCTCCCCCGTTAATGCGGGAATAGTCAGAGGTGGGGCGATTAGATTTTGAGACCCGTCCTACTTTGAATAGACTGATGGGGTGATAACTCCAGGCAGGTGGGGCATGGCTGGAGGAGGTAGGTCCCTGGGGGCATCCCTGCAGCCCCTCCCCCTCCCTCTGCTTCCTGGGAAGCGTGCCCGCTCCTCCTGCTTGCCCTTCCTCCATGATGTTCTGCCTCACCTTGGGCCCAGAGCAATGGTCTCAGTCTACCAGGACTGGACCTGTGAAACCATGAGCCCAAGTAAACGTCTCCTCCTCTAAGTTATTCTTGTCAGGTGTTTTTGTCACAGCAATGAAAATCTGACTCACACAAAGTCAAACCCAGAAACGTCACAAATTATTTGGTTTGCATCATATGGAAGTCTTGGGAAGGCACAACTATCACGGCATAAAGGTCATCAGAAGTTGCCAGGGACTAGGGATCAGGAGAGAGGATCCACTGCTAAGGGACTTAAGGAAATTTTCAGGGTGATGAAAATATTTCATATCTTGATCGTAATAGTGGCTGCCACATAAAATAACCAACATTTATCACGCTGAACTCTATGGTGTATGTTAAGTGTATGATGTGTGAATGGAATATTACTTAGCCACAAAGAAGAATGAAACTTTGGCACTTGCCTGTAAATGGATGGAACTGGAGTCTATCGTGCTAAGTGAAATAAGCCAATCCCAAAAAACCAAAGGCGGAATGTTCTCTCTGATATGACAATGAAGACTCACAATAGGCAGAGGGTGGGAGAGAAGGGGAGATTCACTGGATTGGATAGGACAGACTGGGGAAAAGGGAGGGGGATGGGAATGGAAAAGACAGTAGAATAAATCAGACATAATTTTCCTATATTCCTATATGAATACACAACCAATGTACCACATCGTGTACAACCACAGACTGGAAAGTTATACTCCATGTATGTATGATATGTCAAAATACATTCTATAGTCATGTATAATTAAACAATAAGTTTAAGAAGTGTATCCTGTGTGTGTTTTAAATGACTGAATTTTATTACATGGTAAATGCCTCAATATGGCTAGAAAAAAAAATCATTTATCCCCCATGCAGCATCCATCTTAACCTATCATTATGAAATTATATTTGGGGCAGACAGCATTAGTTGACTTGCACCCGTAGCCAGTGTCACCCACGTCTGGGTCATTTGAGTTTAGGGATCAGTGCAGGTGTGGCCCTATCACCTCTGTGCTTTTTGTAGGGTACTGGAGATTGAACTCGGAGGCACTGGACCACTGAGCCACCTCCCTAACCCTATTTTATTTTGAGACAGGATCTCTCCAAGTTGCTTAGCATCTTGCTGTTGCCGAGGCTGGCTTTGAACACATGATCCTCCTGCCTCAACCTCCAGAGCTGCTGGGACTAGAGCCTCTGTGCTTTTTGAGGAGGCGGCTCCTTTTTTCCACTGGCCAGAACAGCAACAGCACCGTGAGAGTTTTCTGTGTCCAGCAGAATAATCACACAGCGGCAGCAGTGAAGTCTCACTTTGGGACAGAATTTGGAGAACAGAGGCTGGTGGCACAGAGGATTTAGACAGCCCTCTCTGTTCTCAGAGAGCCCTGGCTACTAACAAGGATGGCGGGAGCCTTGCAGAGACAGTAAGGGCTGAGTAAAAGAGCAGGTAGTAAGTAAGAGAGATTCCTGGAGGAGGTCTCAGGTCCAGTGGGGGGGGGGGGGCACATGCCGTGGGAGAAGCTCATGGCCGGCAACATTCATCCTCCAATTGCATTAAAAATAAATAAAGACCAATTGTTCATATTAATGGGTCAACTGTGTATTCAATTAACTATGAACTATGGTCCAGAGAGTGGGGTGGGGCTGGAATCCCTTCATCCCCTTCAGGAAGGGGCATGCCCCAGTGACCTAGTGACCTGAAAGCCACCCACTAGACCCCACCTCTGAGTCCCCCCCCCTCATAATGCCACACGGGAACCAAGTCTCTAACATATGGGCCTTTGGAGGACACTTGGGATCGGTCTATAGCAATCTTCTTTCCACCAGTGGGTAAGCTGAGCGTTTCCCTCTGACTCCGCACTCCCCCTGGGCAGAGGGCCCTCTCCAGGGCTACGTGCACCTGGACAAAGTGACTTTCTGGGGCTTTTTTCAACAAAAAGTTCTGGGGCTGAAGGGAGACAGCTGGGGCACACATTTGTGTGTGCTCGGAACACGGCGGCTGCCCTGAAATCGGGTGAGTTGGGGGTGGTGAACTGTGGGAGCATCAGGGTCTCAAGGAAGGGGCACAGCAGTGACAGTCTTCCGACCCCAAATATGCAAACCCATCATCCTTGGAGAAACAATGGGGGTTTCTCCAGAGACAGTTCAGCCCGTGAGCTGCATGGGGAGCCCCCTCACTGCTCAGAGGCAAAGAGGTGAACCTGGAGATGTCCCAAGAGCGTCCCTGTTCCTCTGTTTCTGTGACAATTGTGTGGATCTCCCCAGCTCTGGAAGAAGTGGGGGTACAAGATTGTTATCATGTGACTCTCATCCTGAGACTTAGACCAAACCATCACACAAACATGAGAAGTTTGTTTATATATATATATATATATATATATATATATATATATATATATATATATTTAGTTGTGGATGGACACAGTATCTTTCTTTCTCTCTTTGTATGCGGTGCTGAGGATCCAACTCAGTACTCTACCACTGAGCTACAACCCCAGCCCCAAACAGGAGAAGTTTTAATAGTTGAACGGTATTCAATTCCTCCAAGGCGAGCCCCGGCCACACTTCCTGCCCTTTGACTTGCACCTGCAACCAAGGCCCCAACTCTGAAGTGGAAGACGAGGTGTATCTGGGACAATCCGACACTCCAGCCTGATTCCTGGGCTAGGTGTTCATGATGCGCACATGTCACCAGAGCTCCCAGGGTGACCAGACACTTGCTGAATGGCCTGAGGGTTAGTTTGTGCTTTTTGAATTTTTTCTTTGGAGACAGGGAAAGATCAGCACGTTTTTCTGCCATTTTTTGAAAATATCAGCTGAATGTGCCGCACCTGTTCTGGAAAGTTCATTCCACCTGGAGCTTTGAGTAAAGGTCTCTAATTCTCTGAAAAGCTCACATCCTGGAACAAAACTCTTGCCAACTCCTCCCAACAGGGGAGAATCAAACCCCCAGGCAGATCACCGAGGGGAAATCGGAGAGCAAGAGGAGGGATCTCAGATAAGCTCTTAATAACAAAAACCTTTTAATAACAGTGGTGTTCCCCTGTCTCGCAAGTTTCCAGGACCTGGCTGAAGACTTGGGTGACTGTGGGGCCAGCCCATCCCCAGAGTCTATTTGACACTCAATAAAAAGCCTGCACTAATTTAAACAGTTCCAGAAATGACTGACATATCGGGACAAAGCTTTACTCTAGAAGTAAAAGTAAGAGGTAATGGAATGCTCTCATTCTGAATGAACAGATTGATTTTAAAACATGGACAATCGATGGAAGCATCTACTACAACTAGCTCAGACACCTTTACAGTGAATAATTACCCAGTAGCTATTGGCCTCACCGAGGAAAAGGGCTGGGATACTTATTATGCCAAATGCGCTTTCTTGTTTTCTGTTTAGAATTGTGGCCTTTTGCCACAGGTACAGGGCAGTGCACAGGGAACCCTAGTTGTGAGTGAGTGTGTCTGTATGTGTGTGTACATGTGTTTAAACAATTTCCCATCCTTAAGCAACTTTCCTGGACTCGGATGGTTTACATAAGAATTCATGATCACTTCTCTTAGCCTTTGCTTGTGGTTTCTCTCACGGTGAAACACTGCGGGTGCAGGTGGGTAGAAGTGGGAGAGCCCATGGAGAATAGAAAATAGTGCCAGTGAACACGGGCATAAATGCAGTTTCCTTAGGCTGCCATAAGAACTACGGAGGTGCTGGCTACCTGCACAACCATGGCTACCACCCTTGTTCTGACATGTACCAGAGCAATATCTTCTCAGTAATTTCTAAGGGAGAAGCATTTCTCACAGTGGAGAGATGTTAATGCTTTCTCAAATAGGCTCTTTCATATTGTGTCTCCTCTACGCATGTTCTGATGCTATCCTTACTAGATCAGTAAAAATGTTAAAGCTATGCCTATGAACAGGTTTTGGATACAGTGTGTTCAAATGGTTCATTGTAGCTTTTATTTAGAAAGTCTAGAGTAAACCTCAACTTGGCCACTTCTTAACTGAATGAACTTCAGCAAGTTACCTAGATGTGTCAGGCTTGTTTTTCTCATTGAATAGAAAGGCATTATATCTGAACACACACTTTGCAAAAATTATTGTGAGTATTAAATTGGATAATAAGGGTAAACCTGTTAACAGAGTACCAAGCACAAAATACCTATTTAATTAATGAGGATAACTCTGAACATCCACAAGACTTTTCATGCACCTAAATATTCTTAAATATTTCCCTGATGTATTTTTCTTTAGGCCAGTCTGTCTCTCTGGGAAGCAACATTGGAACTATATTTTAATATGGTAAATGAAAATAAAATAACTCAACATCAATCATCCGCTATAGCTTATATCTAAAGGAGCATAGATATAAAAAAGCCAATGAAGTTTTACTTGCAATGGTATTCCATAATTGGATCCCATATATAGTGCATTGGGAGACTACTGGGTATTTTATTTGATAATGCCAGCTGAGATGATTCCATTCCATATCACAGATTACCTTTGAGTTACAGCTAAAGCAGTACTTGGGGAAATTATTAGCACTAAAGAGCTATATGAGAAAAGAACAAATATTTCAAATTAGTGGCTTAAGTTTCCTCCTAAGAAATCATAAAAAATTGGGGTGGGGGGGAATGGGTGGGGGTGGAGTTGCAAACCAAACTTAAAAAAATGATAAAAGTAAGAACAGAAATTAATGAAATAAAAAACCCCAGAAAATTAATAGGTTCATCTAATGAGTTATAAGCAAGCTTTTTGAGAAGATTAATAAGATTGATAGGGGATGGGGATCCAGCTCAGTGGTAGAGTGTGTGTTTAGTCTGTGTGAGATCCTGAGTTCAATCCCCCAAATTATTGGCCAAAAAAAAAAAAAAGTCAAGATCAACTTTTAAAGAACTCTGGAAATTAATTAAAGGACTACAACAATCTATTCGAGAATAACAGTTGAATATGATAGGAGCAGTCAGATTCACGACATTTTAACTTGCCCTTTTCACATTCTCCTCTCCTCGGCAATATGATGGTATTGAAAACTACCAGGCCAGCAGCCACTAAAGGGAGCATAACGTATCTGAAGTTCCACTCGAGACCACTGACATTATAAGACCTGTCTGGAAACTTCCTTGGAAATCCCCATTTGCCAGATTTATTGTAATTTGTCCTGACTGACAACACACTCAGTGGGGAAAGCTCTGTCAGCCAGGCATATGTCAAAGCAAATCAATAGTAATTACCTAACATCTCAAATGCCTGTGGGTTACCAATCGGAGCAAATAAGAAGCTGTTCAAAAAAATAAAAGGAAAAACCTGGAGAATAATATAGTTATGGGGGGGGGGCTTCGAAAAGCTGTGACATATTCCAGAGGATCTAAAACGTCATAAACATGTGCACACTATATACATGCCTAAGAAGGACCCAACCTCTCACCTCTGGTTGGCTTTAAGCCCCTATGAAAGCAAAAAAATAAAGGCTAAGGCAGAGTTCTAAACAGCTGTTACACTGAAGATGTGCCCCAACACAGACAGAAAGCCCTTTAGCAACAGTTAAAGACTCATCTCGGTAAAAATTTCGGTCCAATCACTTTTTTGTTGTTGTTGTTGTTTTAATCTTAGTTCAATCATTGATTGACCACTAATTAAGGTAACTGAGCAAAGACTTGGTGGTCACAATTGACGGGGAATAAAAGACTTTACAGAAGTAGTCAGACATTATCACCAAAAGGAACAACAAATTCTGGGGAAGAGGAAACTGATTTCTGGATTAGCCACATTATGTTATTTAAAATGTCCAGTTTTCAACAAAATACTATGATACACTGAAAGAAAAAGGCAAGTTATGACTCAAAGGAACAAAAGCAAGTGATAGACATCATCTAATAGAAAGTCATATTCTGAGACTTACTAGAAAGACTTTTAAATAACTATTATGAATGTTTTCAAAGAACTAAAAGAAACCATGCCTTAAGAATTAAAGTATGAGAGTAATGTCTCATCGAAAAGAAAATCTTAATAAAGGGATAAAATCGTTTTTAAATTAACAATTCTGGAGATTAAAAGTTATAATCACTAAAGTGAAGATTTCACTAGAAGTTTCAAAAGTAAATTTAGTTTGGCAGAATAAAGTATCAGCAAACTTAAAATAGGTCTAGTGAAATCATTCAGTCTGAGTAACAGAAGGAAAAATGAACAAGGAAATGAACAGAGCAAAATTTGATCTAGCATACTAACATATACTTAAAGGATCCCAGAGGGAGAAGAGGGAGAGAAGGGAACAGAAATAATATTTTAATAAATACCTAAAAAGCTTCCCAAATATAATGAAAAAAATTACAATGAATAAAGAGATTCTAAGTAGAAGAAACTCAAAGAGATCCAGTCTTTGCAACAGCATAAACAAATTGCCAAAATAAAAAAAACCAAGAATCTGGAATGTAAAATGTCAGACAAAGCAATTCATCACATGGCAGTGATCTCATTAAGGTTATCTGTTGACTTGTTTATAGCAACCCTAGATTCCAGACAGCAATGGAATAGCATATTCTATGGAATAAAGGAAAAAGACCAAGAATTCTATGTTTGATCATCTATATTTCAAAAAGTAAGGGAAAACTAAAACATCCCAAGATAGAATAAAATTGAGAGAATACATTGCTATCCAAACTTCCTTAGAAGAAATAATAAGGAGAATCCTCCAGGCTGAAATGAAAAGATGCCAGATAATAACTTAAATTCCTAGGAAGAAATAAAGAACACTGGTATAGGTACAGAGGTGAATACAATATCTCCCATATGATTTAAAAGTCAAGTGTGAAAAGTAATAATTACAAAACTATGTTGACAGGCCTATAACATATAAGGATGTAATACGTAGGACAATAAGAGGAATAAAGGAGAAAGTTGAGGTCAAGATATTTGTAGCAAAATTTTACATATTATTGAAATTAAATTGGTGTTAATCTGAAATAGATTGTTTTAAGTCAAAGTGTTAATTGTAATCTCTAGGAAAATAACTCAAAATGTAGTAAAAGAAACAAAAGTAGAAATTAAAATGATCTACTAGGAAATACCCTCTTAATTCAAAAAATAAATAATAATAGAAGAATAAAAAATGACATGACCTATGGAAACAAATACCCAAATGAGATATCAATTGTATTTTATATTTTTATAATATATTTGCACTTAATATAACATCATTACATTAAGTGCAAATATATTGAATATTCCAATTAAAAAGTTAATTTTAGCATAATAAATCTGTTAAAAAAAACTATATGTCATCTACAAATGACAAACTTTAGATCAAAAATTGATTTGCATGGAACAAGACACACCATGCAAATAGTAACCCACAAAGAATTAGAGTGGCTATACAAAATCAACCCTAAGACAAAAATTTTGAGTAGTAACAAAGAAGGATATTTTTTAACAATAATGTCTAATAATAAAAATGTCAATCCATCATGAAGAAAACAATTATAAATATGTATGTGTATATCAAGAAGACTCCAGAATACAGGGAATCTGTGGAAAAACTTTCAGAATTGAAAGGAGAAATAAATAATTTACAGTGATAGTTGGAGAGTTCACTACATTTTCAATAATGAACAGAATAGGTCAGAGATTAACATGAAAACATAAGAATTAAGCAACAATGTGAGCGATTACACCTAACAAATGTCTACGGAAACCCCCACCTAACAGCAAGAGAACACACATGATTCTGAAGAACACAAGGATAGAACCTGTAAGTCCATAAAACAAATTCAATAAATGTAAAGGAATTGAAATAACACACAGTGTGTGCTCTGATCACAATGGCCTTAAATTAGAAATCAATACCAGAAGGAAATTTGGAGAACTCACAAATATGTGGTAATTGAAGTGCATACTCCTAAATAACCAATAAGTCAAAAAAAAAAACACAGGAAATTAGAAAATACTTTGAGATGAGTGAAAATTAAACTACAACATGCCAAAACTTATGGAACGCAGCAAAGTCAGTGCTTGTAGGGAAATTTATATACGTGAACAACTAAATTAGAAATGGGTGTGGTTACCATCGTGGAAATGCCATATCTCAAAACTATTTTGGAATTTTTCTGGAACAATTTTTAGGGTATCCATTATAGATCTTGAATGATGGCAGTTCTTCAAAGTTGGAGGTTTTATGTGATTTTTCGAAAGCAGGAGTCATTTGGAGCCACATTATTGAATAAGATGACTTGTGAGGCTAAATGACCCCATTGATGGGCTTAACATTACATAGAAGTTAAAAAGAATCAAATTATTTTCTTGGAGGCATTTGCAAAGCAGAACAGAGGGCAGTTCCTGAAGAGGAATTTCAAACATACTGGGAGAAAAGAAAACATCAGTGGCATAAGTGCTTAGCTATAATGACTATTTTGAGTAAAGTTGTGAAGTAACATTAACCAAGTAACAGTTGATGTTTCAAGAAACCCTTCTATGCTAGTCAAGTTTTAGCACAATGATATATTTGGGTCTTAATATTCTCCCAAAAGGTTCACGTGTAAATTCAGGAGTGTTCAGAGGTAAGATTAGATTATGAGAGTTATAACATCATTAGTGGATTAATCCATTTGCTGGATTTGAAAGGGCTACTGTACTGGGGGGTAACTATAGGAAGGTGGGGTGTAGCTAGAAGAAGCGATTTGCTGGGCATGAGTGTAAACAGTTTGGACTGCATCTTGTCCCTGACTACTCCTCTCTTCTTCCTGGCGGTCATGAGATGAGTAGCTTTCCTCTGCCACACCCCTGCACCACCATGTTCTGCCTCACCTCAGGTACAGAGGGATGGAGTCCACCAACCATGAACTGGACCTCTGAAACCAGGAGCCCCAAATAATCTTTTTCTCTTCTAAGTTGTTTTTGTCAGATATTTTGGTTACAGCTTTGCAAAACTGACCAGCATACACACCATAAGCAAAAGAACTGATGAGGCAGGAGGAAAATGAAAACTGTTGCAGGAAAACAGAATGTCCTAATTATGGAACTTGACTGAAGGAAACTTGGCAGAAAGTAGAGTTGGCACAGCAGAAAAACACTGCTTCACCTTGGTAGTCCATAAGCTGCTGCTTGTGAGACAAGCTGCTAAACTAATCATGGGATGATAAGATTTGGGACAAATAAGAAAGATTTTCAGTGAAAAAATTATTTAACAACTTTTTTTTTTTTTAAAAAAAAGCATTCACAAAAGCAGACCATACATTATCTTTTGAAACCTTAGGAAAACTTCATCATTTTTGAAACATAAAGTTTAATTTTATTAAA